>NC_065544.1:34120059-34438809 GCF_932294415.1 Quercus robur
CTGTCTTGACCCGTTTAGTCTTGAAATGAAGCCTGGATGATGTTTTTTAATTTTTAGAATTTTTTTGCATTTATTTTTCAATTTTCTAACATGGGTCGGGTTCGAACGGATAGGAAGGAAATTTTTTTTCTTCTCTATTTTTCAGCCTGTCCTAACCCGTTTCTTCCTGAAATGAAGCCTGGATGATGTTTTTTAATTTTTAGAATTTTTTTGCATTTATTTTTGAATTTTCTAACTCGGGTCGGGTTTGAACGGATAGGAAGAAAATTTTTTTTCTTCTTTATTTTTCAACCTGTCCAGACCTGTTTAATCCTGAAATGAAGTCTGGATGATGTTTTTTAATTTTTAGATTTTTTTTTGCATTTGTTTTTGAATTTTCTAACTCGGGTCGGGTTCGAACGGATAGGAAGGAAATTTTTTTTGTTCTCTATTTTTCGGCCTGTCCTGTCCCGTTTCGTATTGAAATGATGCCTGGATGATGTTTTTTAATTTTTAGAATTTTTTTGCATTTATTTTTTAATTTCCTAACCCGGGTCGGGTTCGTACGGATAGGAAGGAAATTTTTTTTCTTCTCTATTTTTCAGCCTGTCCTAACCCGTTTCTTCTTGAAATGAAGCCTGGATGATGTTTTTTAATTTTTTGAATTTTTTTGCATTTATTTTCGAATTTTCTAACTCGGGTCGGGTTTGAACGGATAGGAAGAAAATTTTTTTCTTCTTTATTTTTCAACCTGTCCGGACCCGTTTAATCCTGAAATGAAGCCTGGATGATGTTTTTTAATTTTTAGAATTTTTTTTGCATTTGTTTTTGAGTTTTCTAACTCGGGTCGGGTTCGAACGGATAGGAAGGAAATTTTTTTTGTTCTCTATTTTTCGGCCTGTCCATTCCCGTGTCGTATTGAAATGAAGCCTGGATGTTGTTTTTTAATTTTTAGAGTTTTTTTGCATTTATTTTTGAAGTTTCTAACCCGGGTCGGGTTCGAACGGATAGGAAGGAAATTTTTTTTCTTCTCTATTTTTCGGCCTGTCCTGACCCGTTTCGTCTTGAAATAAAGCCTGGATGATGTTTTTTTATTTTTAGAATTTTTTTGCATTTATTTTTGAATTTTCTAAATAGGGTCGGGTTTGAACGGATAGGAAGGAAATTTTTTTTCCTCATTACTTTTTAGCCTGCCTTTACCCGTTTAGTCTTGAAATGAAGCTTGGATGATGTTTTTTAATTTTTAGAATTTTTTTGCATTTATTTTTCAATTTTCTAACCCGGGTCGGGTTTGTACGGAAAGGAAGGAAATTTTTTTTCCTTTTTATTTTTTAGCCTGTCTTGACCCGTTTAGTCTTGAAATGAAGCCTGGATGATGTTTTTTAATTTTTAGAATTTTTTTGCATTTATTTTTCAATTTTCTAACATGGGTCGGGTTCGAACGGATAGGAAGGAAATTTTTTTTCTTCTCTATTTTTCAGCCTGTCCTAACCCGTTTCTTCCTGAAATGAAGCCTGGATGATGTTTTTTAATTTTTAGAATTTTTTTGCATTTATTTTTGAATTTTCTAACTCGGGTCGGGTTTGAACGGATAGGAAGAAAATTTTTTTTCTTCTTTATTTTTCAACCTGTCCAGACCTGTTTAATCCTGAAATGAAGTCTGGATGATGTTTTTTAATTTTTAGATTTTTTTTTGCATTTGTTTTTGAATTTTCTAACTCGGGTCGGGTTCGAACGGATAGGAAGGAAATTTTTTTTGTTCTCTATTTTTCGGCCTGTCCTGTCCCGTTTCGTATTGAAATGATGCCTGGATGATGTTTTTTAATTTTTAGAATTTTTTTGCATTTATTTTTTAATTTCCTAACCCGGGTCGGGTTCGTACGGATAGGAAGGAAATTTTTTTTCTTCTCTATTTTTCAGCCTGTCCTAACCCGTTTCTTCTTGAAATGAAGCCTGGATGATGTTTTTTAATTTTTTGAATTTTTTTGCATTTATTTTCGAATTTTCTAACTCGGGTCGGGTTTGAACGGATAGGAAGAAAATTTTTTTCTTCTTTATTTTTCAACCTGTCCGGACCCGTTTAATCCTGAAATGAAGCCTGGATGATGTTTTTTAATTTTTAGAATTTTTTTTGCATTTGTTTTTGAGTTTTCTAACTCGGGTCGGGTTCGAACGGATAGGAAGGAAATTTTTTTTGTTCTCTATTTTTCGGCCTGTCCTTTCCCGTTTCGTATTGAAATGAAGCCCGGATGTTGTTTTTTAATTTTTAGAATTTTTTTGCATTTATTTTTCAATTTTCTAACCCGGGTCGGGTTTGAACGGATAGGAAGGAAATTTTTTTTCTTCCCTATTTTTCGGCCTATCCTGACCCGTTTCGTATTGAAATAAAGCCTGGATGATGTTTTTTTAATTTTTTAGAATTTTTTTGCATTTATTTTTCAATTTTCTAACCCGGGTCGGGTTTGAACGGAAAGGAAGGAAATTTTTTTTCCTTTTTATTTTTTAGCCTGTCTTGACCCGTTTAGTCTTGAAATGAAGCCTGGATGATGTTTTTTAATTTTTAGAATTTTTTTGCATTTATTTTTCAATTTTCTAACCCGGGTCGGGTTTGAACGGAAAGGAAGGAAATTTTTTTTCCTTTTTATTTTTTAGCCTGTCTTGACCCGTTTAGTCTTGAAATGAAGCCTGGATGATGTTTTTTAATTTTAAGAATTTTTTTGCATTTATTTTTCAATTTTGTAACCCGGGTCGGGTTCGAATGGATAGGAAGGAAATTTTTTTTCTTCTCTATTTTTCCGCCTGCCCTGACCCGTTTCTTCTTCAAATGAAGCCTGGATGATGTTTTTTAATTTTTAGAATTTTTTTGCATTTATTTTCGAATTTTCTAACTCGGGTCGGGTATGAACGGATAGGAAGGAAATTTTTTTTCCTCATTACTTTTTAGCCTGCCTTAACCCGTTTAGTCTTGTAATGAAGCTTGGATGATGTTTTTTAATTTTAAGAATTTTTTTGCATTTATTTTTCAATTTTCTAACCCAGGTCGGGTTTGAACGGAAAGGAAGGAAATTTTTTTTCCTTTTTATTTTTTAGCCAGTCTTGACCCGTTTAGTCTTGAAATGAAGCCTGGATGATGTTTTTTAATTTTAAGAATTTTTTTGCATTTATTTTTCAATTTTCTAACCCGGGTCGGGTTCGAATGGATAGGAAGGAAATTTTTTTTCTTCTCTATTTTTCCGCCTGCTCTGACCCGTTTCTTTTTGAAATGAAGCCTGGATGATGTTTTTTAATTTTTAAAATTTTTTTGCATTTATTTTCGAATTTTCTAACTCGGGTCGGGTTTGAACGGATAGGAAGAAAATTTTTTTTCATCTTTATTTTTCAACCTGTCCAGACCGGTTTAATCCTGAAATGAAGCCTGGATGATGTTTTTTAATTTTTAGAATTTTTTTTGCATTTGTTTTTGAATTTTCTAACTCGGGTCGGGTTTGAACGGATAGGAAGGAAATTTTTTTTCTTCTCTATTTTTCGGCCTGTCCTTTCCCGTTTCGTATTGAAATGAAGCCTGGATGATGTTTTTTAATTTTTAGAATTTTTTTGCATTTATTTTTCAATTTTCTAACCTGGGTCGGGTTCGAACGGATAGGAAGGAAATTTTTTTTCTTCTCTATTTTTCAGCCTGTCCTAACCCGTTTCTTCATGAAATGAAGCCTGGATGATGTTTTTTAATTTTTAGAATTTTTTTGCATTTATTTTCGAATTTTCTAACTCGGGTCGGGTTTTAACGGATAGGAAGAAAATTTTTTTTCTACATTATTTTTCAACCTGTCCAGACCTGTTTAATCCTGAAATGAAGCCTGGATGATGTTTTTTAATTTTTAGAATTTTTTTTGCATTTGTTTTTGAATTTTCTAACTCGGGTCGGGTTCGAATGGATAGGAAGGAAATTTTTTTTGTTCTCTATTTTTCGGCCTGTCCTTTCCCGTTTCGTATTGAAATGAAGCCTGGATGATGTTTTTTAATTTTTAGAATTTTTTTGCATTTATTTTTCAATTTCCTAACCCGGGTCGGGTTCGAACGGATAGGAAGGAAATTTTTTTTCTTCTCTATTTTTCAGCATGTCCTAACCCGTTTCTTCTTGAAATGAAGCCTGGATGATGTTTTTTAATTTTTTGAATTTTTTTGCATTTATGTTCGAATTTTCTGACTCGGGTCGGGTTTGAACGGATAGGAAGAAATTTTTTTTCTTCTTTATTTTTCAACCTGTCCGGACCCTTTTAATCCTAAAATGAAGCCTGGATGATGTTTTTTAATTTTTAGAATTTTTTTTGCATTTGTTTTTGAGTTTTCTAACTCCGGTCGGGTTCGAACGGATAGGAAGGAAATTTTTTGTGTTCTCTATTTTTCGGCCTGTCCTTTCCCGTTTCGTATTGAAATGAAGCCTGGATGATGTTTTTTAATTTTTAGAATTTTTTTGCATTTATTTTTCAATTTTCTAACCGGGGTCGGGTTCGAACGGATAGGAAGGAAATTTTTTTTCTTCTCTATTTATCCGCCTGTCCTAACCCGTTTCTTCCTGAAATGAAGCCTGGATGATGTTTTTTAATTTTTAGAATTTTTTTGCATTTATTTTTGAATTTTCTAACTCGGGTCGGGTTTGAACGGATAGGAAGAAAATTTTTTTTCTTCTTTATTTTTCAACATGTCCAGACCTGTTTAATCCTGAAATGAAGTCTGGATGATGTTTTTTAATTTTTAGAATTTTTTTTGCATTTGTTTTTGAATTTTCTTACTCGGGTCGGGTTCGAACGGATAGGAAGGAAATTTTTTTTGTTCTCTATTTTTCGGCCTGTCCTTTCCCGTTTCGTATTGAAATGAAGCCTGGATGATGTTTTTTAATTTTTAGAATTTTTTTGTATTTATTTTTCAATTTCCTAACTCGGGTCGGGTTTGAACGGATAGGAAGAAAATTTTTTTTCTTCTTTATTTTTCAACATGTCCAGACCTGTTTAATCCTGAAATGAAGTCTGGATGATGTTTTTTAATTTTTAGAATTTTTTTTGCATTTGTTTTTGAATTTTCTTACTCGGGTCGGGTTCGAACGGATAGGAAGGAAATTTTTTTTGTTCTCTATTTTTCGGCCTGTCCTTTCCCGTTTCGTATTGAAATGAAGCCTGGATGATGTTTTTTAATTTTTAGAATTTTTTTGTATTTATTTTTCAATTTCCTAACTCGGGTCGGGTTTGAACGGATAGGAAGAAAATTTTTTTTCTTCTTTATTTTTCAACATGTCCAGACCTGTTTAATCCTGAAATGAAGTCTGGATGATGTTTTTTAATTTTTAGAATTTTTTTTGCATTTGTTTTTGAATTTTCTTACTCGGGTCGGGTTCGAACGGATAGGAAGGAAATTTTTTTTGTTCTCTATTTTTCGGCCTGTCCTTTCCCGTTTCGTATTGAAATGAAGCCTGGATGATGTTTTTTAATTTTTAGAATTTTTTTGCATTTATTTTTCAATTTCCTAACTCGGGTCGGGTTTGAACGGATAGGAAGAAAATTTTTTTTCTTCTTTATTTTTCAACATGTCCAGACCTGTTTAATCCTGAAATGAGGTCTGGATGATGTTTTTTAATTTTTAGAATTTTTTTTGCATTTGTTTTTGAATTTTCTTACTCGGGTCGGGTTCGAACGGATAGGAAGGAAATTTTTTTTGTTCTCTATTTTTCGACCTGTCCTTTCCCGTTTCGTATTGAAATGAAGCCTGGATGATGTTTTTTAATTTTTAGAATTTTTTTGCATTTATTTTTCAATTTCCTAACCCGGGTCGGGTTCGAACGGATAGGAAGGAAATTTTTTTTCTTCTCTATTTTTCAGCCTGTCCTAACCCGTTTCTTCTTGAAGTGAAGCCTGGATGATGTTTTTGAATTTTTTGAATTTTTTTGCATTTATTTTCGAATTTTCTAACTCGGGTCGGGTTTGAACGGATAGGAAGAAAATTTTTTTCTTCTTTATTTTTCAACCTGTCCGGACCCGTTTAATCCTGAAATGAAGCCTGGATGATGTTTTTTAATTTTTAGAATTTTTTTTGCATTTGTTTTTGAGTTTTCTAACTCGGGTCGGGTTCGAACGGATAGGAAGGAAATTTTTTTTGTTCTCTATTTTTCGGCCTGTCCATTCCCGTTTCGTATTGAAATGAAGCCTGGATGTTGTTTTTTAATTTTTAGAGTTTTTTTGCATTTATTTTTGAAGTTTCTAACCCGGGTCGGGTTCGAACGGATAGGAAGGAAATTTTTTTTCTTCTCTATTTTTCGGCCTGTCCTGACCCGTTTCGTCTTGAAATAAAGCCTGGATGATGTTTTTTTATTTTTAGAATTTTTTTGCATTTATTTTTGAATTTTATAAATAGGGTCGGGTTTGAACGGATAGGAAGGAAATTTTTTTTCCTCATTACTTTTTAGCCTGGCTTTACCCGTTTAGTCTTGAAATGAAGCTTGGATGATGTTTTTTAATTTTTAGAATTTTTTTGCATTTATTTTTCAATTTTCTAACCCGGGTCGGGTGTGTACGGAAAGGAAGGAAATTTTTTTTCCTTTTTAATTTTTAGCCTGTCTTGACCCGTTTAGTCTTGAAATGAAGCCTGGATGATGTTTTTTAATTTTTAGAATTTTTTTGCATTTATTTTTCAATTTTCTAACATGGGTCGGGTTCGAACGGATAGGAAGGAAATTTTTTTTCTTCTCTATTTTTCAGCCTGTCCTAACCCGTTTCTTCCTGAAATGAAGCCTGGATGATGTTTTTTAATTTTTAGAATTTTTTTGCATTTATTTTTGAATTTTCTAACTCGGGTCGGGTTTGAACGGATAGGAAGAAAATTTTTTTCTTCTTTATTTTTCAACCTGTCCAGACCTGTTTAATCCTGAAATGAAGTCTGGATGATGTTTTTTAATTTTTAGATTTTTTTTTGCATTTGTTTTTGAATTTTCTAACTCGGGTCGGGTTCGAACGGATAGGAAGGAAATTTTTTTTGTTCTCTATTTTTCGGCCTGTCCTGTCCCGTTTCGTATTGAAATGAAGCCTGGATGATGTTTTTTAATTTTTAGAATTTTTTTGCATTTATTTTTTAATTTCCTAACCCGGGTCGGGTTCGTACGGATAGGAAGGAAATTTTTTTTCTTCTCTATTTTTCAGCCTGTCCTAACCCGTTTCTTCTTGAAATGAAGCCTGGATGATGTTTTTTAATTTTTTGAATTTTTTTGCATTTATTTTCGAATTTTCTAACTCGGGTCGGGTTTGAACGGATAGGAAGAAAATTTTTTTCTTCTTTATTTTTCAACCTGTCCGGACCCGTTTAATCCTTAAATGAAGCCTGGATGATGTTTTTTAATTTTTAGAATTTTTTTTGCATTTGTTTTTGAGTTTTCTAACTCGGGTCGGGTTCGAACGGATAGGAAGGAAATTTTTTTTGTTCTCTATTTTTCGGCCTGTCCTTTCCCGTTTCGTATTGAAATGAAGCCTGGATGTTGTTTTTTAATTTTTAGAATTTTTTTGCATTTATTTTTCAATTTTCTAACCCGGGTCGGGTTTGAACGGATAGGAAGGAAATTTTTTTTCTTCCCTATTTTTCGGCCTGTCCTGACCCGTTTCGTATTGAAATAAAGCCTGGATGATGTTTTTTAATTTTTAGAATTTTTTTGCATTTATTTTTCAATTTTCTAACCCGGGTCGGGTTTGAACGGAAAGGAAGGAAATTTTTTTTCCTTTTTATTTTTTAGCCTGTCTTGACCCGTTTAGTCTTGAAATGAAGCCTGGATGATGTTTTTTAATTTTTAGAATTTTTTTGCATTTATTTTTCAATTTTCTAACCCGGGTCGGGTTTGAACGGAAAGGAAGGAAATTTTTTTTCCTTTTTATTTTTTAGCCTGTCTTGACCCGTTTAGTCTTGAAATGAAGCCTGGATGATGTTTTTTAATTTTTAGAATTTTTTTGCATTTATTTTTCAATTTTCTAACCCGGGTCGGGTTCGAATGGATAGGAAGGAAATTTTTTTTCTTCTCTATTTTTCCGCCTGCCCTGACCCGTTTCTTCTTGAAATGAAGCCTGGATGATGTTTTTTAATTTTTAGAATTTTTTTGCATTTATTTTCGAATTTTCTAACTCGGGTCGGGTATGAACGGATAGGAAGGAAATTTTTTTTCCTCATTACTTTTTAGCCTGCCTTAACCCGTTTAGTCTTGTAATGAAGCTTGGATGATGTTTTTTAATTTTTAGAATTTTTTTGCATTTATTTTTCAATTTTCTAACCCAGGTCGGGTTTGAACGGAAAGGAAGGAAATTTTTTTTCCTTTTTATTTTTTAGCCTGTCTTGACCCGTTTAGTCTTGAAATGAAGCCTGGATGATGTTTTTTAATTTTTAGAATTTTTTTGCATTTATTTTTCAATTTTCTAACCCGGGTCGGGTTCGAATGGATAGGAAGGAAATTTTTTTTCTTCTCTATTTTTCCGCCTGCTCTGACCCGTTTCTTTTTGAAATGAAGCCTGGATGATGTTTTTTAATTTTTAAAATTTTTTTGCATTTATTTTCGAATTTTCTAACTCGGGTCGGGTTTGAACGGATAGGAAGAAAATTTTTTTTCATCTTTATTTTTCAACCTGTCCAGACCGGTTTAATCCTGAAATGAAGCCTGGATGATGTTTTTTAATTTTTAGAATTTTTTTTGCATTTGTTTTTGAATTTTCTAACTCGGGTCGGGTTCGAACGGATAGGAAGGAAATTTTTTTTCTTCTCTATTTTTCGGCCTGTCCTTTCCCGTTTCGTATTGAAATGAAGCCTGGATGATGTTTTTTAATTTTTAGAATTTTTTTGCATTTATTTTTCAATTTTCTAACCTGGGTCGGGTTCGAACGGATAGGAAGGAAATTTTTTTTCTTCTCTATTTTTCAGCCTGTCCTAACCCGTTTCTTCATGAAATGAAGCCTGGATGATGTTTTTTAATTTTTAGAATTTTTTTGCATTTATTTTCGAATTTTCTAACTCGGGTCGGGTTTTAACGGATAGGAAGAAATTTTTTTTTCTACATTATTTTTCAACCTGTCCAGACCTGTTTAATCCTGAAATGAAGCCTGGATGATGTTTTTTAATTTTTAGAATTTTTTTTGCATTTGTTTTTGAATTTTCTAACTCGGGTCGGGTTCGAATGGATAGGAAGGAAATTTTTTTTGTTCTCTATTTTTCGGCCTGTCCTTTCCCGTTTCGTATTGAAATGAAGCCTGGATGATGTTTTTTAATTTTTAGAATTTTTTTGCATTTATTTTTCAATTTTCTAACCGGGGTCGGGTTCGAACGGATAGGAAGGAAATTTTTTTTCTTCTCTATTTATCCGCCTGTCCTAACCCGTTTCTTCCTGAAATGAAGCCTGGATGATGTTTTTTAATTTTTAGAATTTTTTTGCATTTATTTTTGAATTTTCTAACTCGGGTCGGGTTTGAACGGATAGGAAGAAAATTTTTTTTCTTCTTTATTTTTCAACATGTCCAGACCTGTTTAATCCTGAAATGAAGTCTGGATGATGTTTTTTAATTTTTAGAATTTTTTTTGCATTTGTTTTTGAATTTTCTTACTCGGGTCGGGTTCGAACGGATAGGAAGGAAATTTTTTTTGTTCTCTATTTTTCGGCCTGTCCTTTCCCGTTTCGTATTGAAATGAAGCCTGGATGATGTTTTTTAATTTTTAGAATTTTTTTGCATTTATTTTTCAATTTCCTAACTCGGGTCGGGTTTGAACGGATAGGAAGAAAATTTTTTTTCTTCTTTATTTTTCAACATGTCCAGACCTGTTTAATCCTGAAATGAAGTCTGGATGATGTTTTTTAATTTTTAGAATTTTTTTTGCATTTGTTTTTGAATTTTCTTACTCGGGTCGGGTTCGAACGGATAGGAAGGAAATTTTTTTTGTTCTCTATTTTTCGACCTGTCCTTTCCCGTTTCGTATTGAAATGAAGCCTGGATGATGTTTTTTAATTTTTAGAATTTTTTTGCATTTATTTTTCAATTTCCTAACCCGGGTCGGGTTCGAACGGATAGGAAGGAAATTTTTTTTCTTCTCTATTTTTCAGCCTGTCCTAACCCGTTTCTTCTTGAAGTGAAGCCTGGATGATGTTTTTGAATTTTTTGAATTTTTTTGCATTTATTTTCGAATTTTCTAACTCGGGTCGGGTTTGAACGGATAGGAAGAAAATTTTTTTCTTCTTTATTTTTCAACCTGTCCGGACCCGTTTAATCCTGAAATGAAGCCTGGATGATGTTTTTTAATTTTTAGAATTTTTTTTGCATTTGTTTTTGAGTTTTCTAACTCGGGTCGGGTTCGAACGGATAGGAAGGAAATTTTTTTTGTTCTCTATTTTTCGGCCTGTCCATTCCCGTTTCGTATTGAAATGAAGTCTGGATGTTGTTTTTTAATTTTTAGAGTTTTTTTGCATTTATTTTTGAAGTTTCTAACCCGGGTCGGGTTCGAACGGATAGGAAGGAAATTTTTTTTCTTCTCTATTTTTCGGCCTGTCCTGACCCGTTTCGTCTTGAAATGAAGCCTGGATGATGTTTTTTTATTTTTAGAATTTTTTTGCATTTATTTTTGAATTTTCTAAATAGGGTCGGGTTTGAACGGATAGGAAGGAAATTTTTTTTCCTCATTACTTTTTAGCCTGCCTTTACCCGTTTAGTCTTGAAATGAAGCTTGGATGATGTTTTTTAATTTTTAGAATTTTTTTGCATTTATTTTTCAATTTTCTAACCCGGGTCGGGTTTGTACGGAAAGGAAGGAAATTTTTTTTCCTTTTTATTTTTTAGCCTGTCTTGACCCGTTTAGTCTTGAAATGAAGCCTGGATGATATTTTTTAATTTTTAGAATTTTTTTGCATTTATTTTTCAATTTTCTAACATGGGTCGGGTTCGAACGGATAGGAAGGAAATTTTTTTTCTTCTCTATTTTTCAGCCTGTCCTAACCCGTTTCTTCCTGAAATGAAGCCTGGATGATGTTTTTTAATTTTTAGAATTTTTTTGCATTTATTTTTGAATTTTCTAACTCGGGTCGGGTTTGAACGGATAGGAAGAAAATTTTTTTTCTTCTTTATTTTTCAACATGTCCAGACCTGTTTAATCCTGAAATGAAGTCTGGATGATGTTTTTTAATTTTTAGAATTTTTTTTGCATTTGTTTTTGAATTTTCTTACTCGGGTCGGGTTCGAACGGATAGGAAGGAAATTTTTTCTGATCTCTATTTTTCGGCCTGTCCTTTCCCGTTTCGTATTGAAATGAAGCCTGGATGATGTTTTTTAATTTTTAGAATTTTTTTGCATTTATTTTTCAATTTCCTAACCCGGGTCGGGTTCGAACGGATAGGAAGGAAATTTTTTTTCTTCTCTATTTTTCAGCCTGTCCTAACCCGTTTCTTCTTGAAATGAAGCCTGGATGATGTTTTTGAATTTTTTGAATTTTTTTGCATTTATTTTCGAATTTTCTAACTCGGGTCGGGTTTGAACGGATAGGAAGAAAATTTTTTTCTTCTTTATTTTTCAACCTGTCCGGACCCGTTTAATCCTGAAATGAAGCCTGGATGATGTTTTTTAATTTTTAGAATTTTTTTTGCATTTGTTTTTGAGTTTTCTAACTCGGGTCGGGTTCGAACGGATAGGAAGGAAATTTTTTTTGTTCTCTATTTTTCGGCCTGTCCATTCCCGTTTCGTATTGAAATGAAGCCTGGATGTTGTTTTTTAATTTTTAGAGTTTTTTTGCATTTATTTTTGAAGTTTCTAACCCGGGTCGGGTTCGAACGGATAGGAAGGAAATTTTTTTTCTTCTCTATTTTTCGGCCTGTCCTGACCCGTTTCGTCTTGAAATAAAGCCTGGATGATGTTTTTTTATTTTTAGAATTTTTTTGCATTTATTTTTGAATTTTCTAAATAGGGTCGGGTTTGAACGGATAGGAAGGAAATTTTTTTTCCTCATTACTTTTTAGCCTGCCTTTACCCGTTTAGTCTTGAAATGAAGCTTGGATGATGTTTTTTAATTTTTAGAATTTTTTTGCATTTATTTTTCAATTTTCTAACCCGGGTCGGGTGTGTACGGAAAGGAAGGAAATTTTTTTTCCTTTTTATTTTTTAGCCTGTCTTGACCCGTTTAGTCTTGAAATGAAGCCTGGATGATGTTTTTTAATTTTTAGAATTTTTTTGCATTTATTTTTCAATTTTCTAACATGGGTCGGGTTCGAACGGATAGGAAGGAAATTTTTTTTCTTCTCTATTTTTCAGCCTGTCCTAACCCGTTTCTTCCTGAAATGAAGCCTGGATGATGTTTTTTAATTTTTAGAATTTTTTTGCATTTATTTTTGAATTTTCTAACTCGGGTCGGGTTTGAACGGATAGGAAGAAAATTTTTTTTCTTCTTTATTTTTCAACCTGTCCAGACCTGTTTAATCCTGAAATGAAGTCTGGATGATGTTTTTTAATTTTTAGATTTTTTTTTGCATTTGTTTTTGAATTTTCTAACTCGGGTCGGGTTCGAACGGATAGGAAGGAAATTTTTTTTGTTCTCTATTTTTCGGCCTGTCCTGTCCCGTTCCGTATTGAAATGAAGCCTGGATGATGTTTTTTAATTTTTAGAATTTTTTTGCATTTATTTTTTAATTTCCTAACCCGGGTCGGGTTCGTACGGATAGGAAGGAAATTTTTTTTCTTCTCTATTTTTCAGCCTGTCCTAACCCGTTTCTTCTTGAAATGAAGCCTGGATGATGTTTTTTAATTTTTTGAATTTTTTTGCATTTATTTTCGAATTTTCTAACTCGGGTCGGGTTTGAACGGATAGGAAGAAAATTTTTTTTCTTCTTTATTTTTCAACCTGTCCAGACCTGTTTAATCCTGAAATGAAGTCTGGATGATGTTTTCTAATTTTTAGAATTTTTTTTGCATTTGTTTTTGAATTTTCTAACTCGGGTCGGGTTCGAACGGATAGGAAGGAAATTTTTTTTGTTCTCTATTTTTCGGCCTGTCCTGTCCCGTTTCGTATTGAAATGAAGCCTGGAATGATGTTTTTTAATTTTTAGAATTTTTTTGCATTTATTTTTTAATTTCCTAACCCGGGTCGGGTTCGTACGGATAGGAAGGAAATTTTTTTTCTTCTCTATTTTTCAGCCTGTCCTAACCCGTTTCTTCTTGAAATGAAGCCTGGATGATGTTTTTTAATTTTTTGAATTTTTTTGCATTTCTTTTCGAATTTTCTAACTCGGGTCGGGTTTGAACGGATAGGAAGAAATTTTTTTTCTTCTCTATTTTTCAACCTGTCCGGACCCGTTTAATCCTGAAATGAAGCCTGGATGATGTTTTTTAATTTTTAGAATTTTTTTTGCATTTGTTTTTGAGTTTTCTAACTCGGGTCGGGTTCGAACGGATAGGAAGGAAATTTTTTTTGTTCTCTATTTTTCGGCCTGTCCTTTCCCGTTTCGTATTGAAATGAAGCCTGGATGTTGTTTTTTAATTTTTAGAATTTTTTTGCATTTATTTTTCAATTTTCTAACCCGGGTCGGGTTTGAACGGATAGGAAGGAAATTTTTTTTCTTCCCTATTTTTCGGCCTGTCCTGACCCGTTTCGTATTGAAATAAAGCCTGGATGATGTTTTTTAATTTTTAGAATTTTTTTGCATTTATTTTTCAATTTTATAACCCGGGTCGGGTTTGAACGGAAAGGAAGGAAATTTTTTTTCCTTTTTATTTTTTAGCCTGTCTTGACCCGTTTAGTCTTGAAATGAAGCCTGGATGATGTTTTTTAATTTTTAGAATTTTTTTGCATTTATTTTTCAATTTTCTAACCCGGGTCGGGTTTGTACGGAAAGGAAGGAAATTTTTTTTCCTTTTTATTTTTTAGCCTGTCTTGACCCGTTTAGTCTTGAAATGAAGCCTGGATGATGTTTTTTAATTTTTAGAATTTTTTTGCATTTATTTTTCAATTTTCTAACCCGGGTCGGGTTCGAATGGATAGGAAGGAAATTTTTTTTCTTCTCTATTTTTCTGCCTGCCCTGACCCGTTTCTTCTTGAAATGAAGCCTGGATGATGTTTTTTAATTTTTAGAATTTTTTTGCATTTATTTTCGAATTTTCTAACTCGGGTCGGGTTTGAACGGATAGGAAGGAAATTTTTTTTCCTCATTACTTTTTAGCCTGCCTTAACCCGTTTACTCTTGTAATGAAGCTTGGATGATGTTTTTTAATTTTTAGAATTTTTTTGCATTTATTTTTCAATTTTCTAACCCGGGTCGGGTTTGAACGGAAAGGAAGGAAATTTTTTTTCCTTTTTATTTTTTAGCCTGTCTTGATCCGTTTAGTCTTGAAATGAAGCCCGGATGATGTTTTTTAATTTTTAGAATTTTTTTGCATTTATTTTTCAATTTTCTAACCCGGGTCGGGTTCGAATGGATAGGAAGGAAATTTTTTTTCTTCTCTATTTTTCTGCCTGCCCTGACCCGTTTCTTCTTGAAATGAAGCCTGGATGATGTTTTTTAATTTTTAGAATTTTTTTGCATTTATTTTCGAATTTTCTAACTCGGGTCGGGTTTGAACGGATAGGAAGGAAATTTTTTTTCCTCATTACTTTTTAGCCTGCCTTAACCCGTTTACTCTTGTAATGAAGCTTGGATGATGTTTTTAAATTTTTAAAATTTTTTTGCATTTATTTTCGAATTTTCTAACTCGGGTCGGGTTTGAACGGATAGGAAGAAAATTTTTTTTCATCTTTATTTTTCAACCTGTCCAGACCTGTTTAATCCTGAAATGAAGCCTGGATGATGTTTTTTAATTTTTAGAATTTTTTTTGCATTTGTTTTTGAATTTTCTAACTCGGGTCGGTTTCGAACGGATAGGAAGGAAATTTTTTTTGTTCTCTATTTTTCGGCCTGTCCTTTCCCGTTTCGTATTGAAATGAAGCCTGGATGATGTTTTTTAATTTTTAGAATTTTTTTGCATTTATTTTTCAATTTTCTAACCTGGGTCGGGTTCGAACGGATAGGAAGGAAATTTTTTTTCTTCTCTATTTTTCAGCCTGTCCTAACCCGTTTCTTCATGAAATGAAGCCTGGATGATGTTTTTTAATTTTTAGAATTTTTTTGCATTTATTTTCGAATTTTCTAACTCGGGTCGGGTTTGAACGGATAGGAAGAAAATTTTTTCCTCTTTATTTTTCAACCTGTCCAGACCCGTTTAATCCTGAAATGAAGCTTGGATGATGTTTTTTAATTTTTAGAATTTTTTTTGCATTTGTTTTTAAGTTTTCTAACTCGGGTCGGGTTCGAACGGATAGGAAGGAAATTTTTTTTGTTCTCTATTTTTCGGCCTGTCCTTTCCCGTTTCGTATTGAAATGAAGCCTGGATGTTGTTTTTTAATTTTTAGAGTTTTTTTGCATTTATTTTTGAAGTTTCTAACCCGGGTCGGGTTCGAACGGATAAGAAGGAAATTTTTTTTCTTCCCTATTTTTCGGCCTGTCCTGACCCGTTTCGTCTTGAAATAAAGCCTGGATGATGTTTTTTTATTTTTAGAATTTTTTTGCATTTATTTTTGAATTTTCTAAATCGGGTCGGGTTTGAACGGATAGGAAGGAAATTTTTTTTCCTCATTACTTTTTAGCCTGCCTTTACCCGTTTAGTCTTGAAATAAAGCTTGGATGATGTTTTTTAATTTTTAGAATTTTTTTGCATTTATTTTTCAATTTTCTAACCCGGGTCGGGTTTGTACGGAAAGGAAGGAAATTTTTTTTGTTCTCTATTTTTCGGCCTGTCCTTTCCCGTTTCGTATTGAAATGAAGCCTGGATGATGTTTTTTAATTTTTAGAATTTTTTCATTTATTTTTCAATTTTCTAACCGGGGTCGGGTTCGAACGGATAGGAAGGAAATTTTTTTACTTCTCTATTTATCAGCCTGTCCTAACCCGTTTCTTCCTGAAATGAAGCCTGGATGATGTTTTTTAATTTTTAGAATTTTTTTGCATTTCTTTTCGAATTTTCACACTCGGGTCAGGTTTGAACGGATAGGAAGAAAATTTTTTTTCTTCTTTATTTTTCAACCTGTCCAGACCTGTTTAATCCTGAAATGAAGCCTGGATGATGTTTTTTAATTTTTAGAATTTTTTTTGCATTTGTTTTTGAATTTTCTAACTCGGGTCGGATTCGAACGGATAGGAAGGAAATTTTTTTTGTTCTCTATGTTTCGGCCTGTCCTTTCCCGTTTCGTATTGAAATGAAGCCTGGGTGATGTTTTTTAATTTTTAGAATTTTTTTGCATTTATTTTTCAATTTCCTAACCCGGGTCGGGTTCGAACGGATATGAAGGAAATTTTTTTTCTTCTCTATTTTTCAGCCTGTCCTAACCCTTTTCTTCTTGAAATGAAGCCTGGATGATGTTTTTTAATTTTTTGAATTTTTTTGCATTTATTTTCGAATTTTCTAACTCAGGTCGGGTTTGAACGGATAGGAAGAAAATTTTTTCCTCTTTATTTTTCAACCTGTCCAGACCCGTTTAATCCTGAAATGAAGCCTGGATGATGTTTTTTAATTTTTAGAATTTTTTTTGCATTTGTTTTTAAGTTTTCTAACTCGGGTCGGGTTCGAACGGATAGGAAGGAAATTTTTTTTGTTCTCTATTTTTCGGCCTGTCCTTTCCCGTTTCGTATTGAAATGAAGCCTGGATGTTGTTTTTTAATTTTTAGAGTTTTTTTGCATTTATTTTTGAAGTTTCTAACCCGGGTCGGGTTCGAACGGATAGGAAGGAAATTTTTTTTCTTCCCTATTTTTCGGCCTGTCCTGACCCGTTTCGTCTTGAAATAAAGCCTGGATGATGTTTTTTTATTTTTAGAATTTTTTTGCATTTATTTTTGAATTTTCTAAATCGGGTCGGGTTTGAACGGATAGGAAGGAAATTTTTTTTCCTCATTACTTTTTAGCCTGCCTTTACCCGTTTAGTCTTGAAATAAAGCTTGGATGATGTTTTTTAATTTTTAGAATTTTTTTGCATTTATTTTTCAATTTTCTAACCCGGGTCGGGTTTGTACGGAAAGGAAGGAAATTTTTTTTCCTTTTTATTTTTTAGCCTGTCTTGACACGTTTAGTCTTGAAATGAAGCCTGGATGATGTTTTTTAATTTTTAGAATTTTTTTGCATTTATTTTTCAATTTTCTAACATGGGTCGGGTTCGAACGGATAGGATGGAAATTTTTTTTCTTCTCTATTTTTCAGCCTGTCCTAACCCGTTTCTTCCTGAAATGAAGCCTGGATGATGTTTTTTAATTTTTAGAATTTTTTTGCATTTATTTTTGAATTTTCTAACTCGGTTCGGGTTTGAACGGATAGGAAGAAAATTTTTTTTCTTCTTTATTTTTCAACCTGTCCAGACCTGTTTAATCCTGAAATGAAGTCTGGATGATGTTTTTTAATTTTTGAATTTTTTTTGCATTTGTTTTTGAATTTTCTAACTCGGGTCGGGTTCGAATGGATAGGAAGGAAATTTTTTTTGTTCTCTATTTTTCGGCCTGTCCTTTCCCGTTTCGTATTGAAATGAAGCCTGGATGATGTTTTTTAATTTTTAGAATTTTTTTGCATTTATTTTTTAATTTCCTAACCCGGGTCGGGTTCGAACGGATAGGAAGGAAATTTTTTTTCTTCTCTATTTTTCAGCCTGTCCTAACCCGTTTCTTCTTGAAATGAAGCCTGGATGATGTTTTTTAATTTTTTGAATTTTTTTGCATTTATTTTCGAATTTTCTAACTCGGGTCGGGTTTGAACGGATAGGAAGAAAATTTTTTTCTTCTTTATTTTTCAACCTGTCCGAACCCGTTTAATCCTGAAATGAAGCCTGGATGATGTTTTTTAATTTTTAGAGTTTTTTTTGCATTTGTTTTTGAATTTTCTAACTCGGGTCGGGTTCGAACGGATAGGAAGGAAATTTTTTTTGTTCTCTATTTTTCGGCCTGTCCTTTCCCGTTTCGTATTGAAATGAAGCCTGGATGTTGTTTTTTAATTTTTAGAGTTTTTTTGCATTTATTTTTGAAGTTTCTAACCCGGGTCGGGTTCGAACGGATAGGAAGGAAATTTTTTTTCTTCCCTATTTTTCGGCCTGTCCTGACCCGTTTCGTCTTGAAATAAAGCCTGGATGATGTTTTTTAATTTTTAGAATTTTTTTGCATTTATTTTTCAATTTTCTAACCCAGGTCGGGTTTGAACGGAAAGGAAGGAAATTTTGTTTCCTTTTTATTTTTTAGCCTGTCTTGACCCGTTTAGTCTTGAAATGAAGCCTGGATGATGTTTTTTAATTTTTAGAATTTTTTTGCATTTATTTTTCAATTTTCTAACCCGGGTCGGGCTTGAACGGAAAGGAAGGAAATTTTTTTTCCTTTTTATTTTTTAGCCTGTCTTGACCCGTTTAGTCTTGAAATGAAGCCTGGATGATGTTTTTTAATTTTTAGAATTTTTTTGCATTTATTTTTCAATTTTCTAACCCGGGTCGGGTTCGAATGGATAGGAAGGAAATTTTTTTTCTTTTCTATTTTTCCGCCTGCCCTGACCCGTTTCTTCTTGAAATGAAGCCTGGATGATATTTTTTAATTTTTAAAATTTTTTTGCATTTATTTTCGAATTTTCTAACTCGGGTCGGGTTTGAACGGATAGGAAGAAAATTTTTTTTCATCTTTATTTTTCAACCTGTCCAGACCTGTTTAATCCTGAAATGAAGCCTGGATGATGTTTTTTAATTTTTAGAATTTTTTTTGCATTTGTTTTTGAATTTTCTAACTCGGGTCGGGTTCAAACGGATAGGAAGGAAATTTTTTTTCTTCTCTATTTTTCGGCTTGTCCTTTCCCGTTTCGTATTGAAATGAAGCCTGGATGATGTTTTTTAATTTTTAGAATTTTTTTGCATTTATTTTTCAATTTTCTAACCTGGGTCGGGTTCGAACGGATAGGAAGGAAATTTTTTTTCTTCTCTATTTTTCAGCCTGTCCTAACCCGTTTCTTCATGAAATGAAGCCTGGATGATGTTCTCTAATTTTTAGAATTTTTTTGCATTTATTTTCGAATTTTCTAACTCGGGTCGGGTTTGAACGGATAGGAAGAAAATTTTTTTTCTACTTTATTTTTCAACCTGTCCAGACCTGTTTAATCCTGAAATGAAGCCTGGATGATGTTTTTTAATTTTTAGAATTTTTTTTGCATTTGTTTTTGAATTTTCTAACTCGGGTCGGGTTCGAATGGATAGGAAGGAAATTTTTTTTGTTCTCTATTTTTCGGCATGTCCTTTCCCGTTTCGTATTGAAATGAAGCCTGGATGATGTTTTTTAATTTTTAGAATTTTTTTGCATTTATTTTTCAATTTCCTAACCCGGGTCGGGTTCGAACGGATAGGAAGGAAATTTTTTTTCTTCTCTATTTTTCAGCATGTCCTAACCCGTTTCTTCTTGAAATGAAGCCTGGATGATGTTTTTTAATTTTTTGAATTTTTTTGCATTTATTTTCGAATTTTCTAACTCGGGTCGGGTTTGAACGGATAGGAAGAAAATTTTTTTCTTCTTTATTTTTCAACCTGTCCGGACCCTTTTAATCCCGAAATGAAGCCTGGATGATGTTTTTTAATTTTTAGAATTTTTTTTGCATTTGTTTTTGAGTTTTCTAACTCGGGTCGGGTTCGAACGGATAGGAAGGAAATTTTTTTTGTTCTCTATTTTTCGGCCTGTCCTTTCCCGTTTCGTATTGAAATAAAGCCTGGATGATGTTTTTTAATTTTTAGAATTTTTTTGCATTTATTTTTCAATTTTCTAACCGGGGTCGGGTTCGAACGGATAGGGATGAAATTTTTTTTCTTCTCTATTTATCAGCCTGTCCTAACCCGTTTCTTCCTGAAATGAAGCCTGGATGATGTTTTTTAATTTTTAGAATTTTTTTGCATTTATTTTCGAATTTTCTAACTCGGGTCGGGTTTGAACGGATAGGAAGAAAATTTTTTTTCTTCTTTATTTTTCAACCTGTCCAGACCTGTTTAATCCTGAAATGAAGCCTGGATGATGTTTTTTAATTTTTAGAATTTTTTTTGCATTTGTTTTTGAATTTTCTAACTCGGGTCGGATTCGAACGGATAGGAAGGAAATTTTTTTTGTTCTCTATTTTTCGGCCTGTCCTTTCCTTTTTCGTATTGAAATGAAGCCTGGGTGATGTTTTTTAATTTTTAGAATTTTTTTGCATTTATTTTTCAATTTCCTAACCCGGGTCGGGTTCGAACGGATAGGAAGGAAATTTTTTTTCTTCTCTATTTTTCAGCCTGTCCTTACCCGTTTCCTCTTGAAATGAAGCCTGGATGATGTTTTTTAATTTTTTGAATTTTTTTGCATTTATTTTCGAATTTTCTAACTCGGGTCGGGTTTGAACGGATAGGAGGAAAATTTTTTTCCTCTTTATTTTTCAACCTGTCCGGACCCGTTTAATCCTGAAATGAAGCCTGGATGATGTTTTTTAATTTTTAGAATTTTTTTTGCATTTGTTTTTGAGTTTTCTAACTCGGGTCGGGTTCGAACGGATAGGAAGGAAATTTTTTTTGTTCTCTATTTTTTGGCCTGTCCTTTCCCGTTTCGTATTGAAATGAAGCCTGGATGTTGTTTTTTAATTTTTAGAGTTTTTTGCATTTATTTTTGAAGTTATAGAACCCGGGTCGGGTTCGAACGGATAGGAAGGAAATTTTTTTTCTTCTCTATTTTTCGGCCTGTCCTGACCCGTTTCGTCTGGAAATAAAGCCTGGATGATGTTTTTTAATTTTTAGAATTTTTTTGCATTTATTTTTGAATTTTCTAACTCGGGTCGGGTTTGAACGGATAGGAAGGAAATTTTTTTTCCTCATTACTTTTTAGCCTGCCTTAACCCGTTTAGTCTTGAAATGAAACTTGGATGATGTTTTTTAATTTTTAGAATTTATTTGCATTTATTTTTCAATTTTCTAACCCGGGTCGGGTTTGAACGGAAAGGAAGGAAATTTTTTTTCCTTTTTATTTTTTAGCCTGTCTTGACCCGTTTAGTCTTGAAATGAAGCCTGGATGATGTTTTTTAATTTTTAGAATTTTTTTACATTTATTTTTCAATTTTCTAACCCGGGTCGGGTTCGAATGGATTGGAAGGAAATTTTTTTTCTTCTCTATTTTTCTGCATGCCCTGACCCGTTTCTTCTTGAAATGAAGCCTGGATGATGTTTTTTAATTTTTAGAATTTTTTTGCATTTATTTTCGAATTTTCTAACTCGGGTCGGGTTTGAACGGATAGGAAGAAATTTTTTTTTCATCTTTATTTTTCAACCTGTCCAGACCTGTTTAATCCTGAAATGAAGCCTGGATGATGTTTTTTAATTTTTAGAATTTTTTTTGCATTTGTTTTTGAATTTTCTAACTCGGGTCGGGTTCGAACGGATAGGAAGGAAATTTTTTTTGTTCTCTATTTTTCGGCCTGTCCTTTCCCGTTTCGTATTGAAATGAAGCCTGGATGATGTTTTTTAATTTTTAGAATTTTTTTGCATTTATTTTTCAATTTTCTAACCTGGTTCGGGTTCGAACGGATAGGAAGGAAATTTTTTTTCTTCTCTATTTTTCAGCCTGTTCTAACCCGTTTATTCCTGAAATGAAGCCTCGATGATTTTTTTAATTTTTGGAATTTTTTTGCATTTATTTTCGAATTTTCTAACTCGGGTCGGGTTTGAACAGATAGGAAGAAAATTTTTTTTCTTCTTTATTTTTAAACCTGTCCAGACCTGTTTAATCCTGAAATGAAGCCTGGATGATGTTTTTTAATTTTTAGAATTTTTTTTGCATTTGTTTTTGAATTTTCTAACTCGGGTCGGGTTCGAACGGATAGGAAGGAAATTTTTTTTGTTCTCTATTTTTCGGCCTGTCCTTTCCCGTTTCGTAATTAAATGAAGCCTGGATGATGTTTTTTAATTTTTAGAATTTTTTTGCATTTATTTTTCAATTTTCTAACCGGGGTCGGGTTCGAACGGATAGGGATGAAATTTTTTTTCTTCTCTATTTATCAGCCTGTCCTAACCCGTTTCTTCCTGAAATGAAGCCTGGATGATGTTTTTTAATTTTTAGAATTTTTTTGCATTTATTTTCGAATTTTCTAACTCGGGTCGGGTTTGAACGGATAGGAAGAAAATTTTTTTTCTTCTTTATTTTTCAACCTGTCCAGACCTGTTTAATCCTGAAATGAAGCCTGGATGATGTTTTTTAATTTTTAGAATTTTTTTTGCATTTGTTTTTGAATTTTCTAACTCGGGTCGGATTCGAACGGATAGGAAGGAAATTTTTTTTGTTCTCTATTTTTCGGCCTGTCCTTTCCTGTTTCGTATTGAAATGAAGCCTGGGTGATGTTTTTTAATTTTTAGAATTTTTTTGCATTTATTTTTCAATTTCCTAACCCGGGTCGGGTTCGAACGGATAGGAAGGAAATTTTTTTTCTTCTCTATTTTTCAGCCTGTCCTTACCCGTTTCCTCTTGAAATGAAGCCTGGATGATGTTTTTTAATTTTTTGAATTTTTTTGCATTTATTTTCGAATTTTCTAACTCGGGTCGGGTTTGAACGGATAGGAGGAAAATTTTTTTCCTCTTTATTTTTCAACCTGTCCGGACCCGTTTAATCCTGAAATGAAGCCTGGATGATGTTTTTTAATTTTTAGAATTTTTTTTGCATTTGTTTTTGAGTTTTCTAACTCGGGTCGGGTTCGAACGGATAGGAAGGAAATTTTTTTTGTTCTCTATTTTTTGGCCTGTCCTTTCCCGTTTCGTATTGAAATGAAGCCTGGATGTTGTTTTTTAATTTTTAGAGTTTTTTGCATTTATTTTTGAAGTTATAGAACCCGGGTCGGGTTCGAACGGATAGGAAGGAAATTTTTTTTCTTCTCTATTTTTCGGCCTGTCCTGACCCGTTTCGTCTGGAAATAAAGCCTGGATGATGTTTTTTAATTTTTAGAATTTTTTTGCATTTATTTTTGAATTTTCTAACTCGGGTCGGGTTTGAACGGATAGGAAGGAAATTTTTTTTCCTCATTACTTTTTAGCCTGCCTTAACCCGTTTAGTCTTGAAATGAAACTTGGATGATGTTTTTTAATTTTTAGAATTTATTTGCATTTATTTTTCAATTTTCTAACCCGGGTCGGGTTTGAACGGAAAGGAAGGAAATTTTTTTTCCTTTTTATTTTTTAGCCTGTCTTGACCCGTTTAGTCTTGAAATGAAGCCTGGATGATGTTTTTTAATTTTTAGAATTTTTTTACATTTATTTTTCAATTTTCTAACCCGGGTCGGGTTCGAATGGATTGGAAGGAAATTTTTTTTCTTCTCTATTTTTCTGCATGCCCTGACCCGTTTCTTCTTGAAATGAAGCCTGGATGATGTTTTTTAATTTTTAGAATTTTTTTGCATTTATTTTCGAATTTTCTAACTCGGGTCGGGTTTGAACGGATAGGAAGAAATTTTTTTTTCATCTTTATTTTTCAACCTGTCCAGACCTGTTTAATCCTGAAATGAAGCCTGGATGATGTTTTTTAATTTTTAGAATTTTTTTTGCATTTGTTTTTGAATTTTCTAACTCGGGTCGGGTTCGAACGGATAGGAAGGAAATTTTTTTTGTTCTCTATTTTTCGGCCTGTCCTTTCCCGTTTCGTATTGAAATGAAGCCTGGATGATGTTTTTTAATTTTTATAATTTTTTTGCATTTATTTTTCAATTTTCTAACCTGGTTCGGGTTCGAACGGATAGGAAGGAAATTTTTTTTCTTCTCTATTTTTCAGCCTGTTCTAACCCGTTTATTCCTGAAATGAAGCCTCGATGATTTTTTTAATTTTTGGAATTTTTTTGCATTTATTTTCGAATTTTCTAACTCGGGTCGGGTTTGAACAGATAGGAAGAAAATTTTTTTTCTTCTTTATTTTTAAACCTGTCCAGACCTGTTTAATCCTGAAATGAAGCCTGGATGATGTTTTTTAATTTTTAGAATTTTTTTTGCATTTGTTTTTGAATTTTCTAACTCGGGTCGGGTTCGAACGGATAGGAAGGAAATTTTTTTTGTTCTCTATTTTTCGGCCTGTCCTTTCCCGTTTCGTATTGAAATGAAGCCTGGATGATGTTTTTTAATTTTTAGAATTTTTTTGCATTTATTTTTGAATTTTCTAACTCGGGTCGGGTTTGAACGGATAGGAAGGAAATTTTTTTCCCTCATTACTTTTTAGCCTGCCTTATCCCGTTTAGTCTTGAAATGAAGCTTGGATGATGTTTTTTAATTTTTCGAATTTTTTTGCATTTATTTTTCAATTTTCTAACCCAGGTCGGGTTTGAACGGAAAGGAAGGAAATTTTTATTCCTTTTTATTTTTTAGCCTGTCTTGACCCGTTTAGTTTTGAAATGAAGCCTGGATGATGTTTTTTAATTTTTAGAATTTTTTTGCATTTATTTTTCAATTTTCTAACCCGGGTCGGGTTCGAATGGATTGGAAGGAAATTTTTTTTCTTCTCTATTTTTCTGCCTGCCCTGACCCGTTTCTTCTTGAAATGAAGCCTGGATGATGTTTTTTAATTTGTAGAATTTTTTTGCATTTATTTTCGAATTTTCTAACTCGGGTCGGGTTTGAACGGATAGGAAGAAAATTTTTTTTCATCTTTATTTTTCAACCTGTCCAGACCTGTTTAATCCTGAAATGAAGCCTGGATGATGTTTTTTAATTTTTAGAATTTTTTTTGCATTTGTTTTTGAATTTTCTAACTCGGGTCGGGTTCGAACGGATAGGAAGGAAATTTTTTTTGTTCTCTATTTTTCGGCCTGTCCTTTCCCGTTTCGTATTGAAATGAAGTCTGGATGATGTTTTTTAATTTTTAGAATTTTTTTGCATTTATTTTTCAATTTTCTAACCTGGTTCGGGTTCGAACGGATAGGAAGGAAATTTTTTTTCTTCTCTATTTTTCAGCCTGTTCTAACCCGTTTCTTCCTGAAATGAAGCCTGGATGATTTTTTTAATTTTTGGAATTTTTTTGCATTTATTTTCGAATTTTCTAACTCGGGTCGGGTTTGAACAGATAGGAAGAAAATTTTTTTTCTTCTTTATTTTTAAACCTGTCCAGACCTGTTTAATCCTGAAATGAAGCCTGGATGATGTTTTTTAATTTTTAGAATTTTTTTTGCATTTGTTTTTGAATTTTCTAACTCGGGTCGGGTTCGAACGGATAGGAAGGAAATTTTTTTTATTCTCTATTTTTCGGCCTGTCCTTTCCCGTTTCGTATTGAAATGAAGCCTGGATGATGTTTTTTAATTTTTAGAATTTTTTTGCATTTATTTTTGAATTTTCTAACTCGGGTCGGGTTTGAACGGATAGGAAGGAAATTTTTTTTCCTCATTACTTTTTAGCCTGCCTTATCCCGTTTAGTCTTGAAATGAAGCTTGGATGATGTTTTTTAATTTTTCGAATTTTTTTGCATTTATTTTTCAATTTTCTAACCCGGGTCGGGTTTGAACGGAAAGGAAGGAAATTTTTATTCCTTTTTATTTTTTAGCCTGTCTTGACCCGTTTAGTTTTGAAATGAAGCCTGGATGATGTTTTTTAATTTTTAGAATTTTTTTGCATTTATTTTTCAATTTTCTAACCCGGGTCGGGTTCGAATGGATTGGAAGGAAATTTTTTTTCTTCTCTATTTTTCTGCCTGCCCTGACCCGTTTCTTCTTGAAATGAAGCCTGGATGATGTTTTTTAATTTTTAGAATTTTTTTGCATTTATTTTCGAATTTTCTAACTCGGGTCGGGTTTGAACGGATAGGAAGAAAATTTTTTTTCATCTTTATTTTTCAACCTGTCCAGACCTGTTTAATCCTGAAATGAAGCCTGGATGATGTTTTTTAATTTTTAGAATTTTTTTTGCATTTGTTTTTGAATTTTCTAACTCGGGTCGGGTTCGAACGGATAGGAAGGAAATTTTTTTTGTTCTCTATTTTTCGGCCTGTCCTTTCCCGTTTCGTATTGAAATGAAGTCTGGATGATGTTTTTTAATTTTTAGAATTTTTTTGCATTTATTTTTCAATTTTCTAACCTGGTTCGGGTTCGAACGGATAGGAAGGAAATTTTTTTTCTTCTCTATTTTTCAGCCTGTTCTAACCCGTTTCTTCCTGAAATGAAGCCTGGATGATTTTTTTAATTTTTGGAATTTTTTTGCATTTATTTTCGAATTTTCTAACTCGGGTCGGGTTTGAACAGATAGGAAGAAAATTTTTTTTCTTCTTTATTTTTAAACCTGTCCAGACCTGTTTAATCCTGAAATGAAGCCTGGATGATGTTTTTAATTTTTAGAATTTTTTTTGCATTTGTTTTTGAATTTTCTAACTCGGGTCGGGTTCGAATGGATAGGAAGGAAATTTTTTTTGTTCTCTATTTTTCGGCCTGTCCTTTCCCGTTTCGTATTGAAATGAAGCCTGGATGATGTTTTTTAATTTTTAGAATTTTTTTGCATTTATTTTTTAATTTCCTAACCCGGGTCGGGTTCGAACGGATAGGAAGGAAATTTTTTTTCTTCTCTATTTTTCAGCCTGTCCTAACCCGTTTCTTCTTGAAATGAAGCCTGGATGATGTTTTTTAATTTTTTGAATTTTTTTGCATTTATTTTCGAATTTTCTAACTCAGGTCGGGTTTGAACGGATAGGAAGAAAATTTTTTTCTTCTTTATTTTTCAACCTGTCCGGACCCGTTTAATCCTGAAATGAAGCCTGGATGATGTTTTTTAATTTTTAGAATTTTTTTGCATTTATTTTTTAATTTCCTAACCCGGGTCGGGTTCGAACGGATAGGAAGGAAATTTTTTTTCTTCTCTATTTTTCAGCCTGTCCTAACCCGTTTCTTCTTGAAATGAAGCCTGGATGATGTTTTTTAATTTTTTGAATTTTTTTGCATTTATTTTCGAATTTTCTAACTCGGGTCGGGTTTGAACGGATAGGAAGAAAATTTTTTTCTTCTTTATTTTTCAACCTGTCCGGACCCGTTTAATCCTGAAATGAAGCCTGGATGATGTTTTTTAATTTTTAGAATTTTTTTTGCATTTGTTTTTGAGTTTTCTAACTCGGGTCGGGTTCGAACGGATAGGAAGGAAATTTTTTTTGTTCTCTATTTTTCGGCCTGTCCTTTCCCGTTTCGTATTGAAATGAAGCCTGGATGTTGTTTTTTAATTTTTAGAGTTTTTTTGCATTTATTTTTGAAGTTTCTAACCCGGGTCGGGTTCGAACGGATAGGAAGGAAATTTTTTTTCTTCTCTATTTTTCGGCCTGTCCTGACCCGTTTCGTCTTGAAATGAAGCCTGGATGATGTTTTTTAATTTTTAGAATTTTGTTGCATTTATTTTTGAATTTTCTAACTCGGGTCGGGTTTGAGCGGATAGGAAGGAAATTTTTTTTCCTCATTACTTTTTGGCCTGCCTTAACCCGTTTAGTCTTGAAATGAAGCTTGGATGATGTTTTTTAATTTTTAGAATTTTTTTGCATTTATTTTTCAATTTTCTAACCCGGGTCGGGTTTGAACGGAAAGGAAGGAAATTTTTTTTCCTTTTTATTTTTTAGCCTGTCTTGACCCGTTTAGTCTTGAAATGAAGCCTGGATGATGTTTTTTAATTTTTAGAATTTTTTTGCATTTATTTTTCAATTTTCTAACATGGGTCGGGTTCGAACGGATAGGAAGGAAATTTTTTTTCTTCTCTATTTTTCAGCCTGTCCTAACCCGTTTCTTCCTGAAATGAAGCCTGGATGATGTTTTTTAATTTTTAGAATTTTTTTGCATTTATTTTTGAATTTTCTAACTCGGTTCGGGTTTGAACGGATAGGAAGAAAATTTTTTTTCTTCTTTATTTTTCAACCTGTCCAGACCTGTTTAATCCTGAAATGAAGTCTGGATGATGTTTTTTAATTTTTGAATTTTTTTTGCATTTGTTTTTGAATTTTCTAACTCGGGTCGGGTTCGAATGGATAGGAAGGAAATTTTTTTTGTTCTCTATTTTTCGGCCTGTCCTTTCCCGTTTCGTATTGAAATGAAGCCTGGATGATGTTTTTTAATTTTTAGAATTTTTTTGCATTTATTTTTTAATTTCCTAACCCGGGTCGGGTTCGAACGGATAGGAAGGAAATTTTTTTTCTTCTCTATTTTTCAGCCTGTCCTAACCCGTTTCTTCTTGAAATGAAGCCTGGATGATGTTTTTTAATTTTTTGAATTTTTTTGCATTTATTTTCGAATTTTCTAACTCGGGTCGGGTTTGAACGGATAGGAAGAAAATTTTTTTCTTCTTTATTTTTCAACCTGTCCGAACCCGTTTAATCCTGAAATGAAGCCTGGATGATGTTTTTTAATTTTTAGAGTTTTTTTTGCATTTGTTTTTGAATTTTCTAACTCGGGTCGGGTTCGAACGGATAGGAAGGAAATTTTTTTTGTTCTCTATTTTTCGGCCTGTCCTTTCCCGTTTCGTATTGAAATGAAGCCTGGATGTTGTTTTTTAATTTTTAGAGTTTTTTTGCATTTATTTTTGAAGTTTCTAACCCGGGTCGGGTTCGAACGGATAGGAAGGAAATTTTTTTTCTTCCCTATTTTTCGGCCTGTCCTGACCCGTTTCGTCTTGAAATAAAGCCTGGATGATGTTTTTTAATTTTTAGAATTTTTTTGCATTTATTTTTCAATTTTCTAACCCAGGTCGGGTTTGAACGGAAAGGAAGGAAATTTTGTTTCCTTTTTATTTTTTTGCCTGTCTTGACCCGTTTAGTCTTGAAATGAAGCCTGGATGATGTTTTTTAATTTTTAGAATTTTTTTGCATTTATTTTTCAATTTTCTAACCCGGGTCGGGCTTGAACGGAAAGGAAGGAAATTTTTTTTCCTTTTTATTTTTTAGCCTGTCTTGACCCGTTTAGTCTTGAAATGAAGCCTGGATGATGTTTTTTAATTTTTAGAATTTTTTTGCATTTATTTTTCAATTTTCTAACCCGGGTCGGGTTCGAATGGATAGGAAGGAAATTTTTTTTCTTTTCTATTTTTCCGCCTGCCCTGACCCGTTTCTTCTTGAAATGAAGCCTGGATGATATTTTTTAATTTTTAAAATTTTTTTTCATTTATTTTCGAATTTTCTAACTCGGGTCGGGTTTGAACGGATAGGAAGAAAATTTTTTTTCATCTTTATTTTTCAACCTGTCCAGACCTGTTTAATCCTGAAATGAAGCCTGGATGATGTTTTTTAATTTTTAGAATTTTTTTTGCATTTGTTTTTGAATTTTCTAACTCGGGTCGGGTTCAAACGGATAGGAAGGAAATTTTTTTTCTTCTCTCTTTTTCGGCTTGTCCTTTCCCGTTTCGTATTGAAATGAAGCCTGGATGATGTTTTTTAATTTTTAGAATTTTTTTGCATTTATTTTTCAATTTTCTAACCTGGGTCGGGTTCGAACGGATAGGAAGGAAATTTTTTTTCTTCTCTATTTTTCAGCCTGTCCTAACCCGTTTCTTCATGAAATGAAGCCTGGATGATGTTTTCTAATTTTTAGAATTTTTTTGCATTTATTTTCGAATTTTCTAACTCGGGTCGGGTTTGAACGGATAGGAAGAAAATTTTTTTTCTACTTTATTTTTCAACCTGTCCAGACCTGTTTAATCCTGAAATGAAGCCTGGATGATGTTTTTTAATTTTTAGAATTTTTTTTGCATTTGTTTTTGAATTTTCTAACTCGGGTCGGGTTCGAATGGATAGGAAGGAAATTTTTTTTGTTCTCTATTTTTCGGCATGTCCTTTCCCGTTTCGTATTGAAATGAAGCCTGGATGATGTTTTTTAATTTTTAGAATTTTTTTGCATTTATTTTTCAATTTCCTAACCCGGGTCGGGTTCGAACGGATAGGAAGGAAATTTTTTTTCTTCTCTATTTTTCAGCATGTCCTAACCCGTTTCTTCTTGAAATGAAGCCTGGATGATGTTTTTTAATTTTTTGAATTTTTTTGCATTTATTTTCGAATTTTCTAACTCGGGTCGGGTTTGAACGGATAGGAAGAAAATTTTTTTCTTCTTTATTTTTCAACCTGTCCGGACCCTTTTAATCCCGAAATGAAGCCTGGATGATGTTTTTTAATTTTTAGAATTTTTTTTGCATTTGTTTTTGAGTTTTCTAACTCGGGTCGGGTTCGAACGGATAGGAAGGAAATTTTTTTTGTTCTCTATTTTTCGGCCTGTCCTTTCCCGTTTCGTATTGAAATGAAGCCTGGATGATGTTTTTTAATTTTTAGAATTTTTTTGCATTTATTTTTCAATTTTCTAACCGGGGTCGGGTTCGAACGGATAGGGATGAAATTTTTTTTCTTCTCTATTTATCAGCCTGTCCTAACCCGTTTCTTCCTGAAATGAAGCCTGGATGATGTTTTTTAATTTTTAGAATTTTTTTGCATTTATTTTCGAATTTTCTAACTCGGGTCGGGTTTGAACGGATAGGAAGAAAATTTTTTTTCTTCTTTATTTTTCAACCTGTCCAGACCTGTTTAATCCTGAAATGAAGCCTGGATGATGTTTTTTAATTTTTAGAATTTTTTTTGCATTTGTTTTTGAATTTTCTAACTCGGGTCGGATTCGAACGGATAGGAAGGAAATTTTTTTTGTTCTCTATTTTTCGGCCTGTCCTTTCCTTTTTCGTATTGAAATGAAGCCTGGGTGATGTTTTTTAATTTTTAGAATTTTTTTGCATTTATTTTTCAATTTCCTAACCCGGGTCGGGTTCGAACGGATAGGAAGGAAATTTTTTTTCTTCTCTATTTTTTCAGCCTGTCCTTACCCGTTTCCTCTTGAAATGAAGCCTGGATGATGTTTTTTAATTTTTTGAATTTTTTTGCATTTATTTTCGAATTTTCTAACTCGGGTCGGGTTTGAACGGATAGGAGGAAAATTTTTTTCCTCTTTATTTTTCAACCTGTCCGGACCCGTTTAATCCTGAAATGAAGCCTGGATAATGTTTTTTAATTTTTAGAATTTTTTTTGCATTTGTTTTTGAGTTTTCTAACTCGGGTCGGGTTCGAACGGATAGGAAGGAAATTTTTTTTGTTCTCTATTTTTTGGCCTGTCCTTTCCCGTTTCGTATTGAAATGAAGCCTGGATGTTGTTTTTTAATTTTTAGAGTTTTTTGCATTTATTTTTGAAGTTATAGAACCCGGGTCGGGTTCGAACGGATAGGAAGGAAATTTTTTTTCTTCTCTATTTTTCGGCCTGTCCTGACCCGTTTCGTCTGGAAATAAAGCCTGGATGATGTTTTTTAATTTTTAGAATTTTTTTGCATTTATTTTTGAATTTTCTAACTCGGGTCGGGTTTGAACGGATAGGAAGGAAATTTTTTTTCCTCATTACTTTTTAGCCTGCCTTAACCCGTTTAGTCTTGAAATGAAACTTGGATGATGTTTTTTAATTTTTAGAATTTATTTGCATTTATTTTTCAATTTTCTAACCCGGGTCGGGTTTGAACGGAAAGGAAGGAAATTTTTTTTCCTTTTTATTTTTTAGCCTGTCTTGACCCGTTTAGTCTTGAAATGAAGCCTGGATGATGTTTTTTAATTTTTAGAATTTTTTTACATTTATTTTTCAATTTTCTAACCCGGGTCGGGTTCGAATGGATTGGAAGGAAATTTTTTTTCTTCTCTATTTTTCTGCATGCCCTGACCCGTTTCTTCTTGAAATGAAGCCTGGATGATGTTTTTTAATTTTTAGAATTTTTTTGCATTTATTTTCGAATTTTCTAACTCGGGTCGGGTTTGAACGGATAGGAAGAAATTTTTTTTTCATCTTTATTTTTCAACCTGTCCAGACCTGTTTAATCCTGAAATGAAGCCTGGATGATGTTTTTTAATTTTTAGAATTTTTTTTGCATTTGTTTTTGAATTTTCTAACTCGGGTCGGGTTCGAACGGATAGGAAGGAAATTTTTTTTGTTCTCTATTTTTCGGCCTGTCCTTTCCCGTTTCGTATTGAAATGAAGCCTGGATGATGTTTTTTAATTTTTAGAATTTTTTTGCATTTATTTTTCAATTTTCTAACCTGGTTCGGGTTCGAACGGATAGGAAGGAAATTTTTTTTCTTCTCTATTTTTCAGCCTGTTCTAACCCGTTTATTCCTGAAATGAAGCCTCGATGATTTTTTTAATTTTTGGAATTTTTTTGCATTTATTTTCGAATTTTCTAACTCGGGTCGGGTTTGAACAGATAGGAAGAAAATTTTTTTTCTTCTTTATTTTTAAACCTGTCCAGACCTGTTTAATCCTGAAATGAAGCCTGGATGATGTTTTTTAATTTTTAGAATTTTTTTTGCATTTGTTTTTGAATTTTCTAACTCGGGTCGGGTTCGAACGGATAGGAAGGAAATTTTTTTTGTTCTCTATTTTTCGGCCTGTCCTTTCCCGTTTCGTAATTAAATGAAGCCTGGATGATGTTTTTTAATTTTTAGAATTTTTTTGCATTTATTTTTCAATTTTCTAACCGGGGTCGGGTTCGAACGGATAGGGAGGAAATTTTTTTTCTTCTCTATTTATCAGCCTGTCCTAACCCGTTTCTTCCTGAAATGAAGCCTGGATGATGTTTTTTAATTTTTAGAATTTTTTTTGCATTTATTTTCGAATTTTCTAACTCGGGTCGGGTTTGAACGGATAGGAAGAAAATTTTTTTTCTTCTTTATTTTTCAACCTGTCCAGACCTGTTTAATCCTGAAATGAAGCCTGGATGATGTTTTTTAATTTTTAGAATTTTTTTTGCATTTGTTTTTGAATTTTCTAACTCGGGTCGGATTCGAACGGATAGGAAGGAAATTTTTTTTGTTCTCTATTTTTCGGCCTGTCCTTTCCCGTTTCGTATTGAAATGAAGCCTGGGTGATGTTTTTTAATTTTTAGAATTTTTTTTGCATTTATTTTTCAATTTCCTAACCCGGGTCGGGTTCGAACGGATAGGAAGGAAATTTTTTTTCTTCTCTATTTTTCAGCCTGTCCTAACCCGTTTCCTCTTGAAATGAAGCCTGGATGATGTTTTTTAATTTTTTGAATTTTTTTGCATTTATTTTCGAATTTTCTAACTCGGGTCGGGTTTGAACGGATAGGAGGAAAATTTTTTTCCTCTTTATTTTTCAACCTGTCCGGACCCGTTTAATCCTGAAATGAAGCCTGGATGATGTTTTTTAATTTTTAGAATTTTTTTTTGCATTTGTTTTTGAGTTTTCTAACTCGGGTCGGGTTCGAACGGATAGGAAGGAAATTTTTTTTTGTTCTCTATTTTTCGGCCTGTCCTTTCCCGTTTCGTATTGAAATGAAGCCTGGATGTTGTTTTTTAATTTTTAGAGTTTTTTTGCATTTATTTTTGAAGTTATAGAACCCGGGTCGGGTTCGAACGGATAGGAAGGAAATTTTTTTTCTTCTCTATTTTTCGGCCTGTCCTGACCCGTTTCGTCTGGAAATAAAGCCTGGATGATGTTTTTTAATTTTTAGAATTTTTTTGCATTTATTTTTGAATTTTCTAACTCGGGTCGGGTTTGAACGGATAGGAAGGAAATTTTTTTTCCTCATTACTTTTTAGCCTGCCTTAACCCGTTTAGTCTTGAAATGAAACTTGGATGATGTTTTTTAATTTTTAGAATTTATTTGCATTTATTTTTCAATTTTCTAACCCGGGTCGGGTTTGAACGGAAAGGAAGGAATTTTTTTTCCTTTTTATTTTTTAGCCTGTCTTGACCCGTTTAGTCTTGAAATGAAGCCTGGATGATGTTTTTTAATTTTTAGAATTTTTTTACATTTATTTTTCAATTTTCTAACCCGGGTCGGGTTCGAATGGATTGGAAGGAAATTTTTTTTCTTCTCTATTTTTCTGCATGCCCTGACCCATTTCTTCTTGAAATGAAGCCTGGATGATGTTTTTTAATTTTTAGAATTTTTTTGCATTTATTTTCGAATTTTCTAACTCGGGTCGGGTTTGAACGGATAGGAAGAAATTTTTTTTTCATCTTTATTTTTCAACCTGTCCAGACCTGTTTAATCCTGAAATGAAGCCTGGATGATGTTTTTTAATTTTTAGAATTTTTTTTGCATTTGTTTTTGAATTTTCTAACTCGGGTCGGGTTCGAACGGATAGGAAGGAAATTTTTTTTGTTCTCTATTTTTCGGCCTGTCCTTTCCCGTTTCGTATTGAAATGAAGCCTGGATGATGTTTTTTAATTTTTAGAATTTTTTTGCATTTATTTTTCAATTTTCTAACCTGGTTCGGGTTCGAACGGATAGGAAGGAAATTTTTTTTCTTCTCTATTTTTCAGCCTGTTCTAACCCGTTTATTCCTGAAATGAAGCCTCGATGATTTTTTTAATTTTTGGAATTTTTTTGCATTTATTTTCGAATTTTCTAACTCGGGTCGGGTTTGAACAGATAGGAAGAAAATTTTTTTTCTTCTTTATTTTTAAACCTGTCCAGACCTGTTTAATCCTGAAATGAAGCCTGGATGATGTTTTTTAATTTTTTGAATTTTTTTTGCATTTGTTTTTGAATTTTCTAACTCGGGTCGGGTTCGAACGGATAGGAAGGAAATTTTTTTTGTTCTCTATTTTTCGGCCTGTCCTTTCCCGTTTCGTATTGAAATGAAGCCTGGATGATGTTTTTTAATTTTTAGAATTTTTTTTGCATTTATTTTTGAATTTTCTAACTCGGGTCGGGTTTGAACGGATAGGAAGGAAATTTTTTTCCCTCATTACTTTTTAGCCTGCCTTATCCCGTTTAGTCTTGAAATGAAGCTTGGATGATGTTTTTTAATTTTTCGAATTTTTTTGCATTTATTTTTCAATTTTCTAACCCAGGTCGGGTTTGAACGGAAAGGAAGGAAATTTTTATTCCTTTTTATTTTTTAGCCTGTCTTGACCCGTTTAGTTTTGAAATGAAGCCTGGATGATGTTTTTTAATTTTTAGAATTTTTTTGCATTTATTTTTCAATTTTCTAACCCGGGTCGGGTTCGAATGGATTGGAAGGAAATTTTTTTTCTTCTCTATTTTTCTGCCTGCCCTGACCCGTTTCTTCTTGAAATGAAGCCTGGATGATGTTTTTTAATTTGTAGAATTATTTTGCATTTATTTTCGAATTTTCTAACTCGGGTCGGGTTTGAACGGATAGGAAGAAAATTTTTTTTCATCTTTATTTTTCAACCTGTCCAGACCTGTTTAATCCTGAAATGAAGCCTGGATGATGTTTTTTAATTTTTAGAATTTTTTTTGCATTTGTTTTTGAATTTTCTAACTCGGGTCGGGTTCGAACGGATAGGAAGGAAATTTTTTTTGTTCTCTATTTTTCGGCCTGTCCTTTCCCGTTTCGTATTGAAATGAAGTCTGGATGATGTTTTTTAATTTTTAGAATTTTTTTGCATTTATTTTTCAATTTTCTAACCTGGTTCGGGTTCGAACGGATAGGAAGGAAATTTTTTTTCTTCTCTATTTTTCAGCCTGTTCTAACCCGTTTCTTCCTGAAATGAAGCCTGGATGATTTTTTTAATTTTTGGAATTTTTTTGCATTTATTTTCGAATTTTCTAACTCGGGTCGGGTTTGAACAGATAGGAAGAAAATTTTTTTTCTTCTTTATTTTTAAACCTGTCCAGACCTGTTTAATCCTGAAATGAAGCCTGGATGATGTTTTTTAATTTTTAGAATTTTTTTTGCATTTGTTTTTGAATTTTCTAACTCGGGTCGGGTTCGAACGGATAGGAAGGAAATTTTTTTTGTTCTCTATTTTTCGGCCTGTCCTTTCCCGTTTCGTATTGAAATGAAGCCTGGATGATGTTTTTTAATTTTTAGAATTTTTTTGCATTTATTTTTGAATTTTCTAACTCGGGTCGGGTTTGAACGGATAGGAAGGAAATTTTTTTTCCTCATTACTTTTTAGCCTGCCTTATCCCGTTTAGTCTTGAAATGAAGCTTGGATGATGTTTTTTAATTTTTCGAATTTTTTTGCATTTATTTTTCAATTTTCTAACCCGGGTCGGGTTTGAACGGAAAGGAAGGAAATTTTTATTCCTTTTTATTTTTTAGCCTGTCTTGACCCGTTTAGTTTTGAAATGAAGCCTGGATGATGTTTTTTAATTTTTAGAATTTTTTTGCATTTATTTTTCAATTTTCTAACCCGGGTCGGGTTCGAATGGATTGGAAGGAAATTTTTTTTCTTCTCTATTTTTCTGCCTGCCCTGACCCGTTTCTTCTTGAAATGAAGCCTGGATGATGTTTTTTAATTTTTAGAATTTTTTTGCATTTATTTTCGAATTTTCTAACTCGGGTCGGGTTTGAACGGATAGGAAGAAAATTTTTTTTCATCTTTATTTTTCAACCTGTCCAGACCTGTTTAATCCTGAAATGAAGCCTGGATGATGTTTTTTAATTTTTAGAATTTTTTTTGCATTTGTTTTTGAATTTTCTAACTCGGGTCGGGTTCGAACGGATAGGAAGGAAATTTTTTTTGTTCTCTATTTTTCGGCCTGTCCTTTCCCGTTTCGTATTGAAATGAAGTCTGGATGATGTTTTTTAATTTTTAGAATTTTTTTGCATTTATTTTTCAATTTTCTAACCTGGTTCGGGTTCGAACGGATAGGAAGGAAATTTTTTTTCTTCTCTATTTTTCAGCCTGTTCTAACCCGTTTCTTCCTGAAATGAAGCCTGGATGATTTTTTTAATTTTTGGAATTTTTTTGCATTTATTTTCGAATTTTCTAACTCGGGTCGGGTTTGAACAGATAGGAAGAAAATTTTTTTTCTTCTTTATTTTTAAACCTGTCCAGACCTGTTTAATCCTGAAATGAAGCCTGGATGATGTTTTTAATTTTTAGAATTTTTTTTGCATTTGTTTTTGAATTTTCTAACTCGGGTCGGGTTCGAATGGATAGGAAGGAAATTTTTTTTGTTCTCTATTTTTCGGCCTGTCCTTTCCCGTTTCGTATTGAAATGAAGCCTGGATGATGTTTTTTAATTTTTAGAATTTTTTTGCATTTATTTTTTAATTTCCTAACCCGGGTCGGGTTCGAACGGATAGGAAGGAAATTTTTTTTCTTCTCTATTTTTCAGCCTGTCCTAACCCGTTTCTTCTTGAAATGAAGCCTGGATGATGTTTTTTAATTTTTTGAATTTTTTTGCATTTATTTTCGAATTTTCTAACTCAGGTCGGGTTTGAACGGATAGGAAGAAAATTTTTTTCTTCTTTATTTTTCAACCTGTCCGGACCCGTTTAATCCTGAAATGAAGCCTGGATGATGTTTTTTAATTTTTAGAATTTTTTTGCATTTATTTTTTAATTTCCTAACCCGGGTCGGGTTCGAACGGATAGGAAGGAAATTTTTTTTCTTCTCTATTTTTCAGCCTGTCCTAACCCGTTTCTTCTTGAAATGAAGCCTGGATGATGTTTTTTAATTTTTTGAATTTTTTTGCATTTATTTTCGAATTTTCTAACTCGGGTCGGGTTTGAACGGATAGGAAGAAAATTTTTTTCTTCTTTATTTTTCAACCTGTCCGGACCCGTTTAATCCTGAAATGAAGCCTGGATGATGTTTTTTAATTTTTAGAATTTTTTTTGCATTTGTTTTTGAGTTTTCTAACTCGGGTCGGGTTCGAACGGATAGGAAGGAAATTTTTTTTGTTCTCTATTTTTCGGCCTGTCCTTTCCCGTTTCGTATTGAAATGAAGCCTGGATGTTGTTTTTTAATTTTTAGAGTTTTTTTGCATTTATTTTTGAAGTTTCTAACCCGGGTCGGGTTCGAACGGATAGGAAGGAAATTTTTTTTCTTCTCTATTTTTCGGCCTGTCCTGACCCGTTTCGTCTTGAAATAAAGCCTGGATGATGTTTTTTAATTTTTAGAATTTTGTTGCATTTATTTTTGAATTTTCTAACTCGGGTCGGGTTTGAGCGGATAGGAAGGAAATTTTTTTTCCTCATTACTTTTTGGCCTGCCTTAACCCGTTTAGTCTTGAAATGAAGCTTGGATGATGTTTTTTAATTTTTAGAATTTTTTTGCATTTATTTTTCAATTTTCTAACCCGGGTCGGGTTTGAACGGAAAGGAAGGAAATTTTTTTTCCTTTTTATTTTTTAGCCTGTCTTGACCCGTTTAGTCTTGAAATGAAGCCTGGATGATGTTTTTTAATTTTTAGAATTTTTTTGCATTTATTTTTCAATTTTCTAACATGGGTCGGGTTCGAACGGATAGGAAGGAAATTTTTTTTCTTCTCTATTTTTCAGCCTGTCCTAACCCGTTTCTTCCTGAAATGAAGCCTGGATGATGTTTTTTAATTTTTAGAATTTTTTTGCATTTATTTTTGAATTTTCTAACTCGGGTCGGGTTTGAACGGATAGGAAGAAAATTTTTTTTCTTCTTTATTTTTCAACCTGTCCAGACCTGTTTAATCCTGAAATGAAGTCTGGATGATGTTTTTTAATTTTTAGAATTTTTTTTGCATTTGTTTTTGAATTTTCTAACTCGGGTCGGGTTCGAACGGATAGGAAGGAAATTTTTTTTGTTCTCTATTTTTCGGCCTGTCCTTTCCCGTTTCGTATTGAAATGAAGCCTGGATGATGTTTTTTAATTTTTAGAATTTTTTTGCATTTATTTTTTAATTTCCTAACCCGGGTCGGGTTCGAACGGATAGGAAGGAAATTTTTTTTCCTCTCTATTTTTCAGCCTGTCCTAACCCGTTTCTTCTTGAAATGAAGCCTGGATGATGTTTTTTAATTTTTTGAATTTTTTTGCATTTATTTTCGAATTTTCTAACTCGGGTCGGGTTTGAACGGATAGGAAGAAAATTTTTTTCTTCTTTATTTTTCAACCTGTCCGGACCCGTTTAATCCTGAAATGAAGCCGGGATGATGTTTTTTAATTTTTAGAATTTTTTTTGCATATGTATTTGAGTTTTCAAACTCGTGTCGGGTTCGAACGGATAGGAAGGAAATTTTTTTTGTTCTCTATTTTTCGGCCTGTCCTTTCCCGTTTCGTATTGAAATGAAGCCTGGATGTTGTTTTTTAATTTTTAGAGTTTTTTTGCATTTATTTTTGAAGTTTCTAACCCGGGTCGGGTTCGAATGGATAGGAAGGAAATTTTTTTTCTTCCCTATTTTTCGGCCTGTCCTGACCCGTTTCGTCTTGAAATAAAGCCTGGATGATGTTTTTTAATTTTTAGAATTTTTTTGCATTTATTTTTCAATTTTCTAACCCGGGTCGGGTTTGAACGGAAAGGAAGGAAATTTTTTTTCCTTTTTATTTTTTAGCCTTTCTTGACCCGTTTAGTCTTGAAATGAAGCCTGGATGATGTTTTTTAATTTTTAAAATTTTTTTGCATTTATTTTTCAATTTTCTAACCCGGGTCGGGTTCGAATGGATAGGAAGGAAATTTTTTTTCTTCTCTATTTTTCCGCCTGCTCTGACCCGTTTCTTTTTGAAATGAAGCCTGGATGATGGTTTTTAATTTTTAAAATTTTTTTGCATTTATTTTCGAATGTTCTAACTCGGGTCGGGTTTGAACGGATAGGAAGAAAATTTTTTTTCATCTTTATTTTTCAACCTGTCCAGACCTGTTTAATCCTGAAATGAAGCCTGGATGATGTTTTTTAATTTTTAGAATTTTTTTTGCATTTGTTTTTGAATTTTCTAACTCGGGTCGGGTTTGAACGGATAGGAAGAAAATTTTTTTCTTCTTTATTTTTCAACCTGTCCGGACCCTTTTAATCCTGAAATGAAGCCTGGATGATGTTTTTTAATTTTTAGAATTTTTTTTGCATTTGTTTTTGAGTTTTCTAACTCGGGTCGGGTTCGAACGGATAGGAAGGAAATTTTTTTTGTTCTCTATTTTTCGGCCTGTCCTTTCCCGTTTCGTATTGAAATGAAGCCTGGATGATGTTTTTTAATTTTTAGAATTTTTTTGCATTTATTTTTCAATTTTCTAACCGGGGTCGGGTTCGAACGGATAGGGAGGAAATTTTTTTTCTTCTCTATTTATCAGCCTGTCCTAACCCGTTTCTTCCTGAAATGAAGCCTGGATGATGTTTTTTAATTTTTAGAATTTTTTCGCATTTATTTTCGAATTTTCTAACTCGGGTCGGGTTTGAACGGATAGGAAGAAAATTTTTTTCTTCTTTATTTTTCAACCTGTCCGGACCCTTTTAATCCTGAAATGAAGCCTGGATGATGTTTTTTAATTTTTAGAATTCTTTTTGCATTTGTTTTTGAGTTTTCTAACTCGGGTCGGGTTCGAACGGATAGGAAGGAAATTTTTTTTGTTCTCTATTTTTCGGCCTGTCCTTTCCCGTTTCGTATTGAAATGAAGCCTGGATGATGTTTTTTAATTTTTAGAATTTTTTTGCATTTATTTTTCAATTTTCTAACCGGGGTCGGGTTCGAACGGATAGGGAGGAAATTTTTTTTCTTCTCTATTTATCAGCCTGTCCTAACCCGTTTCTTCCTGAAATGAAGCCTGGATGATGTTTTTTAATTTTTAGAATTTTTTCGCATTTATTTTCGAATTTTCTAACTCGGGTCGGGTTTGAACGGATAGGAAGAAAATTTTTTTCTTCTTTATTTTTCAACCTGTCCGGACCCTTTTAATCCTGAAATGAAGCCTGGATGATGTTTTTTAATTTTTAGAATTTTTTTTGCATTTGTTTTTGAGTTTTCTAACTCGGGTCGGGTTCGAACGGATAGGAAGGAAATTTTTTTTGTTCTCTATTTTTCGGCCTGTCCTTTCCCGTTTCGTATTGAAATGAAGCCTGGATGATGTTTTTTAATTTTTAGAATTTTTTTGCATTTATTTTTCAATTTTCTAACCGGGGTCGGGTTCGAACGGATAGGGAGGAAATTTTTTTTCTTCTCTATTTATCAGCATGTCCTAACCCGTTTCTTCCTGAAATGAAGCCTGGATGATGTTTTTTAATTTTTAGAATTTTTTTGCATTTATTTTCGAATTTTCTAACTCGGGTCGGGTTTGAACGGATAGGAAGAAAATTTTTTTTCTTCTTTATTTTTCAACCTGTCCAGACCTGTTTAATCCTGAAATGAAGCCTGGATGATGTTTTTTAATTTTTAGAATTTTTTTTGCGTTTGTTTTTGAATTTTCTAACTCGGGTCGGATTCGAACGGATAGGAAGGAAATTTTTTTTGTTCTCTATTTTTCGGCCTGTCCTTTCCCGTTTCGTATTGAAATGAAGCCTGGGTGATGTTTTTTAATTTTTAGAATTTTTTTGCATTTATTTTTCAATTTTCTAACCGGGGTCGGGTTCGAACGGATAGGGAGGAAATTTTTTTTCTTCTCTATTTATCAGCATGTCCTAACCCGTTTCTTCCTGAAATGAAGCCTGGATGATGTTTTTTAATTTTTAGAATTTTTTTGCATTTATTTTCGAATTTTCTAACTCGGGTCGGGTTTGAACGGATAGGAAGAAAATTTTTTTCTTCTTTATTTTTCAACCTGTCCGGACCCGTTTAATCCTGAAATGAAGCCTGGATGATGTTTTTTAATTTTTAGAATTTTTTTTGCATTTGTTTTTGAGTTTTCTAACTCGGGTCGGGTTCGAACGGATAGGAAGGTAATTTTTTTTGTTCTCTATTTTTCGGCCTGTCCTTTCCCGTTTCGTATTGAAATGAAGCCTGGATGTTGTTTTTTTAATTTTTAGAGTTTTTTGCATTTATTTTTGAAGTTTCTAACCCGGGTCGGGTTCGAACGGATAGGAAGGAAATTTTTTTTCTTCTCTATTTTTCGGCCTGTCCTGACCCGTTTCGTCTTGAAATAAAGCCTGGATGATGTTTTTTAATTTTTAGAATTTTTTTGCATTTATTTTTGAATTTTCTAACTCGGGTCGGGTTTGAACGGATAGGAAGGAAATTTTTTTTCCTCATTACTTTTTAGCCTACCTTAACCCGTTTAGTCTTGAAATGAAGCTTGGATGATGTTTTTTAATTTTTAGAATTTTTTTGCATTTATTTTTCAATTTTCTAACCCGGGTCGGGTTTGAACGGAAAGGAAGGAAATTTTTTTTCCTTTTTATTTTTTAGCCTGTCTTGACCCGTTTAGTCTTGAAATGAAGCCTGGATGATGTTTTTTTAATTTTTAGAATTTTTTTGCATTTATTTTTCAATTTTCTAACCCGGGTCAGGTTTGAACGGATAGGAAGAAAATTTTTTTCTTCTTTATTTTTCAACCTGTCCGGACCCGTTTAATCCTGAAATGAAGCCTGGATGATGTTTTTTAATTTTTAGAATTTTTTTTGCATTTGTTTTTGAGTTTTCTAACTCGGGTCGGGTTCGAACGGATAGGAAGAAAATTTTTTTTGTTCTCTATTTTTCGGCCTGTCCTTTCCCGTTTCGTATTGAAATGAAGCCTGGATGATGTTTTTTAATTTTTAGAATTTTTTTGCATTTATTTTTGAATTTCCTAACCCGGGTCGGGTTCGAACGGATAGGAAGGAAATTTTTTTTGTTCTCTATTTTTCGGCCTGTCCTTTCCCGTTTCGTATTGAAATGAAGCCTGGATGATGTTTTTTAATTTTTAGAATTTTTTTGCATTTATTTTTCAATTTCCTAACCCGGGTCGGGTTTGAACGGATAGGATGGAAATTTTTTTTCTTCTCTATTTTTCAGCATGTCCTAACCCGTTTCTTCTTGAAATGAAGCCTAGATGATGTTTTTTTAATTTTTTGAATTTTTTTGCATTTATTTTCGAATTTTCTAACTCGGGTCAGGTTTGAACGGATAGGAAGAAAATTTTTTTCTTCTTTATTTTTCAACCTGTCCGGACCCTTTTAATCCTGAAATGAAGCCTGGATGATGTTTTTTAATTTTTAGAATTTTTTTTGCATTTGTTTTTGAGTTTTCTAACTCGGGTCGGGTTCGAACGGATAGGAAGGAAATTTTTTTGTTCTCTATTTTTCGGCCTGTCCTTTCCCGTTTCGTATTGAAATGAAGCCTGGATGATGTTTTTTAATTTTTAGAATTTTTTTGCATTTATTTTTCAATTTTCTAACCGGGGTCGGGTTCGAACGGATAGGAAGGAAATTTTTTTTCTTCTCTATTTATCAGCCTGTCCTAACCCGTTTCTTCCTGAAATGAAGCCTGGATGATGGTTTTTAATTTTTAGAATTTTTTTGCATTTATTTTCGAATTTTCTAACTCGGGTCGGGTTTGAACGGATAGGAAGAAAATTTTTTTCTTCTTTATTTTTCAACCTGTCCGGACCCTTTTAATCCTGAAATGAAGCCTGGATGATTTTTTTTAATTTTTAGAATTTTTTTTGCATTTGTTTTTGAGTTTTCTAACTCGGGTAACTCGGGTCGGGTTCGAACGGATAGGAAGGAAATTTTTTTTGTTCTCTATTTTTCGGCCTGTCCTTTCCCGTTTCGTATTGAAATGAAGCCTGGATGATGTTTTTTAATTTTTAGAATTTTTTTGCATTTATTTTTCAATTTTCTAACCGGGGTCGGGTTCGAACGGATAGGGAGGAAATTTTTTTTCTTCTCTATTTATCAGCCTGTCCTAACCCGTTTCTTCCTGAAATGAAGCCTGGATGATGTTTTTTAATTTTTAGAATTTTTTTGCATTTATTTTCGAATTTTCTAACTCGGGTCGGGTTTGAACGGATAGGAAGAAAATTTTTTTTCTTCTTTATTTTTCAACCTGTCCAGACCTGTTTAATCCTGAAATGAAGCCTGGATGATGTTTTTTAGTTTTTAGAATTTTTTTTGCATTTGTTTTTGAATTTTCTAACTCGGGTCGGGTTCGAACGGATAGGAAGGAAATTTTTTTTGTTCTCTATTTTTCGGCCTGTCCTTTCCCGTTTCGTATTGAAATGAAGCCTGGATGATGTTTTTTAATTTTTAGAATTTTTTTGCATTTATTTTTCAATTTTCTAACCTGGTTCGGGTTCGAACGGATAGGAAGGAAATTTTTTTTCTTCTCTATTTTTCAGCCTGTTCTAACCCGTTTCTTCCTGAAATGAAGCCTGGATGATTTTTTTAATTTTTGGAATTTTTTTGCATTTATTTTCGAATTTTCTAACTCGGGTCGGGTTTGAACAGATAGGAAGAAAATTTTTTTTCTTCTTTATTTTTAAACCTGTCCAGACCTGTTTAATCCTGAAATGAAGCCTGGATGATGTTTTTTAATTTTTAGAATTTTTTTTGCATTTGTTTTTGAATTTTCTAACTCGGGTCGGGTTCGAATGGATAGGAAGGAAATTTTTTTTGTTCTCTATTTTTCGGCCTGTCCTTTCCCGTTTCGTATTGAAATGAAGCCTGGATGATGTTTTTTAATTTTTAGAATTTTTTTGCATTTATTTTTCAATTTCCTAACCCGGGTCGGGTTCGAACGGATAGGAAGGAAATTTTTTTTGTTCTCTATTTTTCGGCCTGTCCTTTCCCGTTTCGTATTGAAATGAAGCCTGGATGATGTTTTTTAATTTTTAGAATTTTTTTGCATTTATTTTTCAATTTCCTAACCCGGGTCGGGTTTGAACGGATAGGAAGGAAATTTTTTTTCTTCTCTATTTTTCAGCATGTCCTAACCCGTTTCTTCTTGAAATGAAGCCTAGATGATGTTTTTTAATTTTTTGAATTTTTTTTGCATTTATTTTCGAATTTTCTAACTCGGGTCAGGTTTGAACGGATAGGAAGAAAATTTTTTTCTTCTTTATTTTTCAACCTGTCCGGACCCTTTTAATCCTGAAATGAAGCCTGGATGATGTTTTTTAATTTTTAGAATTTTTTTTGCATTTGTTTTTGAGTTTTCTAACTCGGGTCGGGTTCGAACGGATAGGAAGGAAATTTTTTTTGTTCTCTATTTTTCGGCCTGTCCTTTCCCGTTTCGTATTGAAATGAAGCCTGGATGATGTTTTTTAATTTTTAGAATTTTTTTGCATTTATTTTTCAATTTTCTAACCGGAGTCGGGTTCGAACGGATAGGAAGGAAATTTTTTTTCTTCTCTATTTATCAGCCTGTCCTAACCCGTTTCTTCCTGAAATGAAGCCTGGATGATGGTTTTTAATTTTTAGAATTTTTTTGCATTTATTTTCGAATTTTCTAACTCGGGTCGGGTTTGAACGGATAGGAAGAAAATTTTTTTCTTCTTTATTTTTCAACCTGTCCGGACCCTTTTAATCCTGAAATGAAGCCTGGATGATGTTTTTTAATTTTTAGAATTTTTTTTGCATTTGTTTTTGAGTTTTCTAACTCGGGTCGGGTTCGAACGGATAGGAAGGAAATTTTTTTTGTTCTCTATTTTTCGGCCTGTCCTTTCCCGTTTCGTATTGAAATGAAGCCTGGATGATGTTTTTTAATTTTTAGAATTTTTTTGCATTTATTTTTCAATTTTCTAACCGGGGTCGGGTTCGAACGGATAGGAAGGAAATTTTTTTTCTTCTCTATTTATCAGCCTGTCCTAACCCGTTTCTTCCTGAAATGAAGCCTGGATGATGGTTTTTAATTTTTAGAATTTTTTTGCATTTATTTTCGAATTTTCTAACTCGGGTCGGGTTTGAACGGATAGGAAGAAAATTTTTTTCTTCTTTATTTTTCAACCTGTCCGGACCCTTTTAATCCTGAAATGAAGCCTGGATGATGTTTTTTAATTTTTAGAATTTTTTTTGCATTTGTTTTTGAGTTTTCTAACTCGGGTCGGGTTCGAACGGATAGGAAGGAAATTTTTTTTGTTCTCTATTTTTCGGCCTGTCCTTTCCCGTTTCGTATTGAAATGAAGCCTGGATGATGTTTTTTAATTTTTAGAATTTTTTTGCATTTATTTTTCAATTTTCTAACCGGGGTCGGGTTCGAACGGATAGGGAGGAAATTTTTTTTCTTCTCTATTTATCAGCCTGTCCTAACCCGTTTCTTCCTGAAATGAAGCCTGGATGATGTTTTTTAATTTTTAGAATTTTTTTGCATTTATTTTCGAATTTTCTAACTCGGGTCGGGTTTGAACGGATAGGAAGAAAATTTTTTTTCTTCTTTATTTTTCAACCTGTCCAGACCTGTTTAATCCTGAAATGAAGCCTGGATGATGTTTTTTAGTTTTTAGAATTTTTTTTGCATTTGTTTTTGAATTTTCTAACTCGGGTCGGGTTCGAACGGATAGGAAGGAAATTTTTTTTGTTCTCTATTTTTCGGCCTGTCCTTTCCCGTTTCGTATTGAAATGAAGCCTGGATGATGTTTTTTAATTTTTAGAATTTTTTTGCATTTATTTTTCAATTTTCTAACCTGGTTCGGGTTCGAACGGATAGGAAGGAAATTTTTTTTGTTCTCTATTTTTCGGCCTGTCCTTTCCCGTTTCGTATTGAAATGAAGCCTGGATGATGTTTTTTAATTTTTAGAATTTTTTTGCATTTATTTTTCAATTTTCTAACCTGGTTCGGGTTTGAACAGATAGGAAGAAAATTTTTTTTCTTCTTTATTTTTAAACCTGTCCAGACCTGTTTAATCCTGAAATGAAGCCTGGATGATGTTTTTTAATTTTTAGAATTTTTTTTGCATTTGTTTTTGAATTTTCTAACTCGGGTCGGGTTCGAATGGATAGGAAGGAAATTTTTTTTGTTCTCTATTTTTCGGCCTGTCCTTTCCCGTTTCGTATTGAAATGAAGCCTGGATGATGTTTTTTAATTTTTAGAATTTTTTTGCATTTATTTTTGAATTTCCTAACCCGGGTCGGGTTCGAACGGATAGGAAGGAAATTTTTTTTGTTCTCTATTTTTCGGCCTGTCCTTTCCCGTTTCGTATTGAAATGAAGCCTGGATGATGTTTTTTAATTTTTAGAATTTTTTTGCATTTATTTTTCAATTTCCTAACCCGGGTCGGGTTTGAACGGATAGGAAGGAAATTTTTTTTCTTCTCTATTTTTCAGCATGTCCTAACCCGTTTCTTCTTGAAATGAAGCCTAGATGATGTTTTTTAATTTTTTGAATTTTTTTGCATTTATTTTCGAATTTTCTAACTCGGGTCAGGTTTGAACGGATAGGAAGAAAATTTTTTTCTTCTTTATTTTTCAACCTGTCCGGACCCTTTTAATCCTGAAATGAAGCCTGGATGATGTTTTTTAATTTTTAGAATTTTTTTTGCATTTGTTTTTGAGTTTTCTAACTCGGGTCGGGTTCGAACGGATAGGAAGGAAATTTTTTTTGTTCTCTATTTTTCGGCCTGTCCTTTCCCGTTTCGTATTGAAATGAAGCCTGGATGATGTTTTTTAATTTTTAGAATTTTTTTGCATTTATTTTTCAATTTTCTAACCGGGGTCGGGTTCGAACGGAAAGGGAGGAAATTTTTTTTCTTCTCTATTTATCAGCCTGTCCTAACCCGTTTCTTCCTGAAATGAAGCCTGGATGATGTTTTTTAATTTTTAGAATTTTTTTGCATTTATTTTCGAATTTTCTAACTCGGGTCGGGTTTGAACGGATAGGAAGAAAATTTTTTTTCTTCTTTATTTTTCAACCTGTCCAGACCTGTTTAATCCTGAAATGAAGCCTGGATGATGTTTTTTAGTTTTTAGAATTTTTTTTGCATTTGTTTTTGAATTTTCTAACTCGGGTCGGGTTCGAACGGATAGGAAGGAAATTTTTTTTGTTCTCTATTTTTCGGCCTGTCCTTTCCCGTTTCGTATTGAAATGAAGCCTGGATGATGTTTTTTAATTTTTAGAATTTTTTTGCATTTATTTTTCAATTTTCTAACCTGGTTCGGGTTCGAACGGATAGGAAGGAAATTTTTTTTCTTCTCTATTTTTCAGCCTGTTCTAACCCGTTTCTTCCTGAAATGAAGCCTGGATGATTTTTTTAATTTTTGGAATTTTTTTGCATTTATTTTCGAATTTTCTAACTCGGGTCGGGTTTGAACAGATAGGAAGAAAATTTTTTTTCTTCTTTATTTTTAAACCTGTCCAGACCTGTTTAATCCTGAAATGAAGCCTGGATGATGTTTTTTAATTTTTAGAATTTTTTTTGCATTTGTTTTTGAATTTTCTAACTCGGGTCGGGTTCGAATGGATAGGAAGGAAATTTTTTTTGTTCTCTATTTTTCGGCCTGTCCTTTCCCGTTTCGTATTGAAATGAAGCCTGGATGATGTTTTTTAATTTTTAGAATTTTTTTGCATTTATTTTTGAATTTCCTAACCCGGGTCGGGTTCGAACGGATAGGAAGGAAATTTTTTTTCTTCTCTATTTTTCAGCCTGTCCTAACCCGTTTCTTCTTGAAATGAAGCCTGGATGATGTTTTTTAATTTTTTGAATTTTTTTGCATTTATTTTCGAATTTTCTAACTCAGGTCGGGTTTGAACGGATAGGAAGAAAATTTTTTTCTTCTTTATTTTTCAACCTGTCCGGACCCGTTTAATCCTGAAATGAAGCCTGGATGATGTTTTTTAATTTTTAGAATTTTTTTTGCATTTGTTTTTGAATTTTCTAACTCGGGTCGGGTTCGAATGGATAGGAAGGAAATTTTTTTTGTTCTCTATTTTTCGGCCTGTCCTTTCCCGTTTCGTATTGAAATGAAGCCTGGATGATGTTTTTTAATTTTTAGAATTTTTTTGCATTTATTTTTGAATTTCCTAACCCGGGTCGGGTTCGAACGGATAGGAAGGAAATTTTTTTTGTTCTCTATTTTTCGGCCTGTCCTTTCCCGTTTTGTATTGAAATGAAGCCTGGATGATGTTTTTTAATTTTTAGAATTTTTTTGCATTTATTTTTCAATTTCCTAACCCGGGTCGGGTTTGAACGGATAGGAAGGAAATTTTTTTTCTTCTCTATTTTTCAGCATGTCCTAACCCGTTTCATCTTGAAATGAAGCCTGGATGATGTTTTTTAATTTTTTGAATTTTTTTGCATTTATTTTCGAATTTTCTAACTCGGGTCGGGTTTGAACGGATAGGAAGAAAATTTTTTTCTTCTTTATTTTTCAACCTGTCCGGACCCTTTTAATCCTGAAATGAAGCCTGGATGATGTTTTTTAATTTTTAGAATTTTTTTTGCATTTGTTTTTGAGTTTTCTAACTCGGGTCGGGTTCGAACGGATAGGAAGGAAATTTTTTTTGTTCTCTATTTTTCGGCCTGTCCTTTCCCGTTTCGTATTGAAATGAAGCCTGGATGATGTTTTTTAATTTTTAGAATTTTTTTGCATTTATTTTTCAATTTTCTAACCGGGGTCGGGTTCGAACGGATAGGAAGGAAATTTTTTTTCTTCTCTATTTATCAGCCTGTCCTAACCCGTTTCTTCCTGAAATGAAGCCTGGATGATGTTTTTTAATTTTTAGAATTTTTTTGCATTTATTTTCGAATTTTCTAACTCGGGTCGGGTTTGAACGGATAGGAAGAAAATTTTTTTCTTCTTTATTTTTCAACCTGTCCGGACCCTTTTAATCCTGAAATGAAGCCTGGATGATGTTTTTTAATTTTTAGAATTTTTTTTGCATTTGTTTTTGAGTTTTCTAACTCGGGTCGGGTTCGAACGGATAGGAAGGAAATTTTTTTTGTTCTCTATTTTTCGGCCTGTCCTTTCCCGTTTCGTATTGAAATGAAGCCTGGATGATGTTTTTTAATTTTTAGAATTTTTTTGCATTTATTTTTCAATTTTCTAACCGGGGTCGGGTTCGAACGGATAGGGAGGAAATTTTTTTTCTTCTCTATTTATCAGCCTGTCCTAACCCGTTTCTTCCTGAAATGAAGCCTGGATGATGTTTTTTAATTTTTAGAATTTTTTTGCATTTATTTTCGAATTTTCTAACTCGGGTCGGGTTTGAACGGATAGGAAGAAAATTTTTTTTCTTTTTTATTTTTCAACCTGTCCAGACCTGTTTAATCCTGAAATGAAGCCTGGATGATATTTTTTAATTTTTAGAATTTTTTTTGCGTTTGTTTTTGAATTTTCTAACTCGGGTCGGATTCGAACGGATAGGAAGGAAATTTTTTTTGTTCTCTATTTTTCGGCCTGTCCTTTCCCGTTTCATATTGAAATGAAGCCTGGGTGATGTTTTTTAATTTTTAGAATTTTTTTGCATTTATTTTTCAATTTCCTAACCCGGGTCGGGTTCGAACGGATAGGAAGGAAATTTTTTTTCTTCTCTATTTTTCAGCCTGTCCTTACCCGTTTCCTCTTGAAATGAAGCCTGGATGATGTTTTTTAATTTTTTGAATTTTTTTGCATTTATTTTCGAATTTTCTAACTCGGGTCGGGTTTGAACGGATAGGAAGAAAATTTTTTTCTTCTTTATTTTTCATCCTGTCCGGACCCGTTTAATCCTGAAATGAAGCCTGGATGATGTTTTTTAATTTTTAGAATTTTTTTTGCATTTGTTTTTGAGTTTTCTAACTCGGGTCGGGTTCGAACGGATAGGAAGGAAATTTTTTTTGTTCTCTATTTTTCGGCCTGTCCTTTCCCGTTTCGTATTGAAATGAAGCCTGGATGTTGTTTTTTAATTTTTAGAGTTTTTTGCATTTATTTTTGAAGTTTCTAACCCGGGTCGGGTTCGAACGGATAGGAAGGAAATTTTTTTTCTTCTCTATTTTTCGGCCTGTCCTGACCCGTTTCGTCTTGAAATAAAGCCTGGATGATGTTTTTTAATTTTTAGAATTTTTTTGCATTTATTTTTGAATTTTCTAACTCGGGTCGGGTTTGAACGGATAGGAAGGAAATTTTTTTTCCTCATTACTTTTTAGCCTGCCTTAACCCGTTTAGTCTTGAAATGAAGCTTGGATGATGTTTTTTAATTTTTAGAATTTTTTTGCATTTATTTTTCAATTTTCTAACCCGGGTCGGGTTTGAACGGAAAGGAAGGAAATTTTTTTTCCTTTTTATTTTTTAGCCTGTCTTGACCCGTTTAGTCTGGAAATGAAGCCTGGATGATGTTTTTTAATTTTTAGAATTTTTTTGCATTTATTTTTCAATTTTCTAACCCGGGTCGGGTTCGAATGGATTGGAAGGAAATTTTTTTTCTTCTCTATTTTTCTGCCTGCCCTGACCCGTTTCTTCTTGAAATGAAGCCTGGATGATGTTTTTTAATTTTTAGAATTTTTTTGCATTTATTTTCGAATTTTCTAACTCGGGTCGGGTTTGAACGGATAGGAAGAAAATTTTTTTTCATCTTTATTTTTCAACCTGTCCAGACCTGTTTAATCCTGAAATGAAGCCTGGATGATGTTTTTTAATTTTTAGAATTTTTTTTGCATTTGTTTTTGAATTTTCTAACTCGGGTCGGGTTCGAACGGATAGGAAGGAAATTTTTTTTGTTCTCTATTTTTCGGTCTGTCCTTTCCCGTTTCGTATTGAAATGAAGCCTGGATGATTTTTTTTTAATTTTTAGAATTTTTTTGCATTTATTTTTCAATTTTCTAACCTGGTTCGGGTTCGAACGGATAGGAAGGAAATTTCTTTTCTTCTCTATTTTTCAGCCTGTTCTAACCCGTTTCTTCCTGAAATGAAGCCTGGATGATTTTTTTAATTTTTGGAATTTTTTTGCATTTATTTTCGAATTTTCTAACTCGGGTCGGGTTTGAACAGATAGGAAGAAAATTTTTTTTCTTCTTTATTTTTAAACCTGTCCAGACCTGTTTAATCCTGAAATGAAGCCTGGATGATGTTTTTTAATTTTTAGAATTTTTTTTGCATTTGTTTTTGAATTTTCTAACTCGGGTCGGGTTCGAATGGATAGGAAGGAAATTTTTTTTGTTCTCTATTTTTCGGCCTGTCCTTTCCCGTTTCGTATTGAAATGAAGCCTGGATGATGTTTTTTAATTTTTAGAATTTTTTTGCATTTATTTTTGAATTTCCTTACCCGGGTCGGGTTCGAACGGATAGGAAGGAAATTTTTTTTTTCTCTATTTTTCAGCCTGTCCTAACCCGTTTCTTCTTGAAATGAAGCCTGGATGATGTTTTTTAATTTTTTGAATTTTTTTGCATTTATTTTCGAATTTTCTAACTCAGGTCGGGTTTGAACGGATAGGAAGAAAATTTTTTTCTTCTTTATTTTTCAACCTGTCCGGACCCGTTTAATCCTGAAATGAAGCCTGGATGATGTTTTTTAATTTTTAGAATTTTTTTTGCATTTGTTTTTGAATTTTCTAACTCGGGTCGGGTTCGAATGGATAGGAAGGAAATTTTTTTTGTTCTCTATTTTTCGGCCTGTCCTTTCCCGTTTCGTATTGAAATGAAGCCTGGATGATGTTTTTTAATTTTTAGAATTTTTTTGCATTTATTTTTGAATTTCCTAACCCGGGTCGGGTTCGAACGGATAGGAAGGAAATTTTTTTTGTTCTCTATTTTTCGGCCTGTCCTTTCCCGTTTCGTATTGAAATGAAGCCTGGATGATGTTTTTTAATTTTTAGAATTTTTTTGCATTTATTTTTCAATTTCCTAACCCGGGTCGGGTTTGAACGGATAGGAAGGAAATTTTTTTTCTTCTCTATTTTTCAGCATGTCCTAACCCGTTTCTTCTTGAAATGAAGCCTAGATGATGTTTTTTAATTTTTTGAATTTTTTTGCATTTATTTTCGAATTTTCTAACTCGGGTCAGGTTTGAACGGATAGGAAGAAAATTTTTTTCTTCTTTATTTTTCAACCTGTCCGGACCCTTTTAATCCTGAAATGAAGCCTGGATGATGTTTTTTAATTTTTAGAATTTTTTTTGCATTTGTTTTTGAGTTTTCTAACTCGGGTCGGGTTCGAACGGATAGGAAGGAAATTTTTTTTGTTCTCTATTTTTCGGCCTGTCCTTTCCCGTTTCGTATTGAAATGAAGCCTGGATGATGTTTTTTAATTTTTAGAATTTTTTTTGCATTTATTTTTCAATTTTCTAACCGGGGTCGGGTTCGAACGGATAGGAAGGAAATTTTTTTTCTTCTCTATTTATCAGCCTGTCCTAACCCGTTTCTTCCTGAAATGAAGCCTGGATGATGGTTTTTAATTTTTAGAATTTTTTTGCATTTATTTTCGAATTTTCTAACTCGGGTCGGGTTTGAACGGATAGGAAGAAAATTTTTTTCTTCTTTATTTTTCAACCTGTCCGGACCCTTTTAATCCTGAAATGAAGCCTGGATGATGTTTTTTAATTTTTAGAATTTTTTTTGCATTTGTTTTTGACTTTTCTAACTCGGGTCGGGTTCAAACGGATAGGAAGGAAATTTTTTTTGTTCTCTATTTTTCGGCCTGTCCTTTCCCGTTTCGTATTGAAATGAAGCCTGGATGATGTTTTTTAATATTTAGAATTTTTTTGCATTTATTTTTCAATTTTCTAACCGGGGTCGGGTTCGAACGGATAGGGAGGAAATTTTTTTTCTTCTCTATTTATCAGCCTGTCCTAACCCGTTTCTTCCTGAAATGAAGCCTGGATGATGTTTTTTAATTTTTAGAATTTTTTTGCATTTATTTTCGAATTTTCTAACTCGGGTCGGGTTTAAACGTATAGGAAGAAAATTTTTTTTCTTCTTTATTTTTCAACCTGTCCAGACCTGTTTAATCCTGAAATGAAGCCTGGATGATGTTTTTTAGTTTTTAGAATTTTTTTTGCATTTGTTTTTGAGTTTTCTAACTCGGGTCGGGTTCGAACGGATAGGAAGGAAATTTTTTTTGTTCTCTATTTTTCGGCCTGTCCTTTCCCGTTTCGTATTGAAATGAAGCCTGGATGATGTTTTTTAATTTTTAGAATTTTTTTGCATTTATTTTTCAATTTTCTAACCGGGGTCGGGTTCGAACGGATAGGAAGGAAATTTTTTTTCTTCTCTATTTATCAGCCTGTCCTAACCCGTTTCTTCCTGAAATGAAGCCTGGATGATGTTTTTTAATTTTTAGAATTTTTTTGCATTTATTTTCGAATTTTCTAACTCGGGTCGGGTTTGAACGGATAGGAAGAAAATTTTTTTCTTCTTTATTTTTCAACCTGTCCGGACCCTTTTAATCCTGAAATGAAGCCTGGATGATGTTTTTTAATTTTTAGAATTTTTTTTGCATTTGTTTTTGAGTTTTCTAACTCGGGTCGGGTTCGAACGGATAGGAAGGAAATTTTTTTTGTTCTCTATTTTTCGGCCTGTCCTTTCCCGTTTCGTATTGAAATGAAGCCTAGATGATGTTTTTTAATTTTTAGAATTTTTTTGCATTTATTTTTCAATTTTCTAACCGGGGTCGGGTTCGAACGGATAGGGAGGAAATTTTTTTTCTTCTCTATTTATCAGCCTGTCCTAACCCGTTTCTTCCTGAAATGAAGCCTGGATGATGTTTTTTAATTTTTAGAATTTTTTTGCATTTATTTTTCAATTTCCTAACCCGGGTCGGGTTCGAACGGATAGGAAGGAAATTTTTTTTCTTCTCTATTTTTCAGCCTGTCCTTACCCGTTTCCTCTTGAAATGAAGCCTGGATGATGTTTTTTAATTTTTTGAATTTTTTTGCATTTATTTTCGAATTTTGTAACTCGGGTCGGGTTTGAACGGATAGGAAGAAAATTTTTTTCTTCTTTATTTTTCAACCTGTCCGGACCCGTTTAATCCTGAAATGAGGCCTGGATGATGTTTTTTAATTTTTAGAATTTTTTTTGCATTTGTTTTTGAGTTTTCTAACTCGGGTCGGGTTCGAACGGATAGGAAGGAAATTTTTTTTGTTCTCTATTTTTCGGCCTGTCCTTTCCCGTTTCGTATTGAAATGAAGCCTGGATGTTGTTTTTTAATTTTTAGAGTTTTTTGCATTTATTTTTGAAGTTTCTAACCCGGGTCGAGTTCGAACGGATAGGAAGGAAATTTTTTTTCTTCTCTATTTTTCGGCCTGTCCTGACCCGTTTCGTCTTGAAATAAAGCCTGGATGATGTTTTTTAATTTTTAGAATTTTTTTGCATTTATTTTTGAATTTTCTAACTCGGGTCGGGTTTGAACGGATAGGAAGGAAATTTTTTTTCCTTATTACTTTTTAGCCTGCCTTAACCCGTTTAGTCTTGAAATGAAGCTTGGATGATGTTTTTTAATTTTTAGAATTTTTTTGCATTTATTTTTCAATTTTCTAACCCGGGTCGGGTTTGAACGGAAAGGAAGGAAATTTTTTTTCCTTTTTATTTTTTAGCCTGTCTTGACCCGTTTAGTCTTGAAATGAAGCCTGGATGATGTTTTTTAATTTTTAGAATTTTTTTGCATTTATTTTTCAATTTTCTAACCCGGGTCGGGTTCGAATGGATTGGAAGGAAATTTTTTTTCTTCTCTATTTTTCTGCCTGCCCTGACCCGTTTCTTCTTGAAATGAAGCCTGGATGATGTTTTTTAATTTTTAGAATTTTTTTGCATTTATTTTCGAATTTTCTAACTCGGGTCGGGTTTGAACGGATAGGAAGAAAATTTTTTTTCATCTTTATTTTTCAACCTGTCCAGACCTGTTTAATCCTGAAATGAAGCCTGGATGATGTTTTTTAATTTTTAGAATTTTTTTTGCATTTGTTTTTGAATTTTCTAACTCGGGTCGGGTTCGAACGGATAGGAAGGAAATTTTTTTTGTTCTCTATTTTTCGGCCTGTCCTTTCCCGTTTCGTATTGAAATGAAGCCTGGATGATGTTTTTTAATTTTTAGAATTTTTTTGCATTTATTTTTCAATTTTCTAACCTGGTTCGGGTTCGAACGGATAGGAAGGAAATTTTTTTTCTTCTCTATTTTTCAGCCTGTTCTAACCCGTTTCTTCCTGAAATGAAGCCTGGATGATTTTTTTAATTTTTGGAATTTTTTTGCATTTATTTTCGAATTTTCTAACTCGGGTCGGGTTTGAACAGATAGGAAGAAAATTTTTTTTTTCTTTATTTTTAAACCTGTCCAGACCTGTTTAATCCTGAAATGAAGCCTGGATGATGTTTTTTAATTTTTAGAATTTTTTTTGCATTTGTTTTTGAATTTTCTAACTCGGGTCGGGTTCGAATGGATAGGAAGGAAATTTTTTTTGTTCTCTATTTTTCGGCCTGTCCTTTCCCGTTTCGTATTGAAATGAAGCCTGGATGATGTTTTTTAATTTTTAGAATTTTTTTGCATTTATTTTTCAATTTTCTAACCGGGGTCGGGTTCGAACGGATAGGAAGGAAATTTTTTTTCTTCTCTATTTATCAGCCTGTCCTAACCCGTTTCTTCCTGAAATGAAGCCTGGATGATGGTTTTTAATTTTTAGAATTTTTTTGCATTTATTTTCGAATTTTCTAACTCGGGTCGGGTTTGAACGGATAGGAAGAAAATTTTTTTCTTCTTTATTTTTCAACCTGTCCGGACCCTTTTAATCCTGAAATGAAGCCTGGATGATGTTTTTTAATTTTTAGAATTTTTTTTGCATTTGTTTTTGAGTTTTCTAACTCGGGTCGGGTTCGAACGGATAGGAAGGAAATTTTTTTTGTTCTCTATTTTTCGGCCTGTCCTTTCCCGTTTCGTATTGAAATGAAGCCTGGATGATGTTTTTTAATTTTTAGAATTTTTTTGCATTTATTTTTCAATTTTCTAACCGGGGTCGGGTTCGAACGGATAGGGAGGAAATTTTTTTTCTTCTCTATTTATCAGCCTGTCCTAACCCGTTTCTTCCTGAAATGAAGCCTGGATGATGTTTTTTAATTTTTAGAATTTTTTTGCATTTATTTTCGAATTTTCTAACTCGGGTCGGGTTTGAACGGATAGGAAGAAAATTTTTTTTCTTCTTTATTTTTCAACCTGTCCAGACCTGTTTAATCCTGAAATGAAGCCTGGATGATGTTTTTTAGTTTTTAGAATTTTTTTTGCATTTGTTTTTGAGTTTTCTAACTCGGGTCGGGTTCGAACGGATAGGAAGGAAATTTTTTTTGTTCTCTATTTTTCGGCCTGTCCTTTCCCGTTTCGTATTGAAATGAAGCCTGGATGATGTTTTTTAATTTTTAGAATTTTTTTGCATTTATTTTTCAATTTTCTAACCGGGGTCGGGTTCGAACGGATAGGAAGGAAATTTTTTTTCTTCTCTATTTATCAGCCTGTCCTAACCCGTTTCTTCCTGAAATGAAGCCTGGATGATGTTTTTTAATTTTTAGAATTTTTTTGCATTTATTTTCGAATTTTCTAACTCGGGTCGGGTTTGAACGGATAGGAAGAAAATTTTTTTCTTCTTTATTTTTCAACCTGTCCGGACCCTTTTAATCCTGAAATGAAGCCTGGATGATGTTTTTTAATTTTTAGAATTTTTTTTGCATTTGTTTTTTAGTTTTCTAACTCGGGTCGGGTTCGAACGGATAGGAAGGAAATTTATTTTGTTCTCTATTTTTCGGCCTGTCCTTTCCCGTTTCGTATTGAAATGAAGCCTAGATGATGTTTTTTAATTTTTAGAATTTTTTTGCATTTATTTTTCAATTTTCTAACCGGGGTCGGGTTCGAACGGATAGGGAGGAAATTTTTTTTCTTCTCTATTTATCAGCCTGTCCTAACCCGTTTCTTCCTGAAATGAAGCCTGGATGATGTTTTTTAATTTTTAGAATTTTTTTGCATTTATTTTTCAATTTCCTAACCCGGGTCGGGTTCGAACGGATAGGAAGGAAATTTTTTTTCTTCTCTATTTTTCAGCCTGTCCTTACCCGTTTCCTCTTGAAATGAAGCCTGGATGATGTTTTTTAATTTTTTGAATTTTTTTGCATTTATTTTCGAATTTTGTAACTCGGGTCGGGTTTGAACGGATAGGAAGAAAATTTTTTTCTTCTTTATTTTTCACCCTGTCCGGACCCGTTTAATCCTGAAATGAGGCCTGGATGATGTTTTTTAATTTTTAGAATTTTTTTTGCATTTGTTTTTTGAGTTTTCTAACTCGGGTCGGGTTCGAACGGATAGGAAGGAAATTTTTTTTGTTCTCTATTTTTCGGCCTGTCCTTTCCCGTTTCGTATTGAAATGAAGCCTGGATGTTGTTTTTTAATTTTTAGAGTTTTTTGCATTTATTTTTGAAGTTTCTAACCCGGTTCGGGTTCGAACGGATAGGAAGGAAATTTTTTTTCTTCTCTATTTTTCGGCCTGTCCTGACCCGTTTCGTCTTGAAATAAAGCCTGGATGATGTTTTTTAATTTTTAGAATTTTTTTGCATTTATTTTTGAATTTTCTAACTCGGGTCGGGTTTGAACGGATAGGAAGGAAATTTTTTTTCCTCATTACTTTTTAGCCTGCCTTAACCCGTTTAGTCTTGAAATGAAGCTTGGATGATGTTTTTTAATTTTTAGAATTTTTTTGCATTTATTTTTCAATTTTCTAACCCGGGTCGGGTTTGAACGGAAAGGAAGGAAATTTTTTTTCCTTTTTATTTTTTAGCCTGTCTTGACCCGTTTAGTCTTGAAATGAAGCCTGGATGATGTTTTTTAATTTTTGGAATTTTTTTGCATTTATTTTTCAATTTTCTAACCCGGGTCGGGTTCGAATGGATTGGAAGGAAATTTTTTTTCTTCTCTATTTTTCTGCCTGCCCTGACCCGTTTCTTCTTGAAATGAAGCCTGGATGATGTTTTTTAATTTTTAGAATTTTTTTGCATTTATTTTCGAATTTTCTAACTCGGGTCGGGTTTGAACGGATAGGAAGAAAATTTTTTTTCATCTTTATTTTTCAACCTGTCCAGACCTGTTTAATCCTGAAATGAAGCCTGGATGATGTTTTTTAATTTTTAGAATTTTTTTTGCATTTGTTTTTGAATTTTCTAACTCGGGTCGGGTTCGAACGGATAGGAAGGAAATTTTTTTTGTTCTCTATTTTTCGGCCTGTCCTTTCCCGTTTCGTATTGAAATGAAGCCTGGATGATGTTTTTTAATTTTTAGAATTTTTTTGCATTTATTTTTCAATTTTCTAACCTGGTTCGGGTTCGAACGGATAGGAAGGAAATTTTTTTTCTTCTCTATTTTTCAGCCTGTTCTAACCCGTTTCTTCCTGAAATGAAGCCTGGATGATTTTTTTAATTTTTGGAATTTTTTTGCATTTATTTTCGAATTTTCTAACTCGGGTCGGGTTTGAACAGATAGGAAGAAAATTTTTTTTCTTCTTTATTTTTAAACCTGTCCAGACCTGTTTAATCCTGAAATGAAGCCTGGATGATGTTTTTTAATTTTTAGAATTTTTTTTGCATTTGTTTTTTAATTTTCTAACTCGGGTCGGGTTCGAATGGATAGGAAGGAAATTTTTTTTGTTCTCTATTTTTCGGCCTGTCCTTTCCCGTTTCGTATTGAAATGAAGCCTGGATGATGTTTTTTAATTTTTAGCATTTTTTTGCATTTATTTTTCAATTTTCTAACCGGGGTCGGGTTCGAACGGATAGGAAGGAAATTTTTTTTCTTCTCTATTTATCAGCCTGTCCTAACCCGTTTCTTCCTGAAATGAAGCCTGGATGATGGTTTTTAATTTTTAGAATTTTTTTGCATTTATTTTCGAATTTTCTAACTCGGGTCGGGTTTGAACGGATAGGAAGAAAATTTTTTTCTTCTTTATTTTTCAACCTGTCCGGACCCTTTTAATCCTGAAATGAAGCCTGGATGATGTTTTTTAATTTTTAGAATTTTTTTTGCATTTGTTTTTGAGTTTTCTAACTCGGGTCGGGTTCGAACGGATAGGAAGGAAATTTTTTTTGTTCTCTATTTTTCGGCCTGTCCTTTCCCGTTTCGTATTGAAATGAAGCCTGGATGATGTTTTTTAATTTTTAGAATTTTTTTGCATTTATTTTTCAATTTTCTAACCGGGGTCGGGTTCGAACGGATAGGGAGGAAATTTTTTTTCTTCTCTATTTATCAGCCTGTCCTAACCCGTTTCTTCCTGAAATGAAGCCTGGATGATGTTTTTTAATTTTTAGAATTTTTTTGCATTTATTTTCGAATTTTCTAACTCGGGTCGGGTTTGAACGGATAGGAAGAAAATTTTTTTTCTTCTTTATTTTTCAACCTGTCCAGACCTGTTTAATCCTGAAATGAAGCCTGGATGATGTTTTTTAGTTTTTAGAATTTTTTGTGCATTTGTTTTTGAATTTTCTAACTCGGGTCGGGTTCGAACGGATAGGAAGGAAATTTTTTTTGTTCTCTATTTTTCGGCCTGTCCTTTCCCGTTTCGTATTGAAATGAAGCCTGGATAATGTTTTTTAATTTTTAGAATTTTTTTGCATTTATTTTTCAATTTTCTAACCTGGTTCGGGTTCGAACGGATAGGAAGGAAATTTTTTTTCTTCTCTATTTTTCAGCCTGTTCTAACCCGTTTCTTCCTGAAATGAAGCCTGGATGATTTTTTTAATTTTTGGAATTTTTTTGCATTTATTTTCGAATTTTCTAACTCGGGTCGGGTTTGAACAGATAGGAAGAAAATTTTTTTTCTTCTTTATTTTTAAACCTGTCCAGACCTGTTTAATCCTGAAATGAAGCCTGGATGATGTTTTTTAATTTTTAGAATTTTTTTTGCATTTGTTTTTGAATTTTCTAACTCGGGTCGGGTTCGAATGGATAGGAAGGAAATTTTTTTTGTTCTCTATTTTTCGGCCAGTCCTTTCCCGTTTCGTATTGAAATGAAGCCTGGATGATGTTTTTTAATTTTTAGAATTTTTTTGCATTTATTTTTGAATTTCCAAACCCGGGTCGGGTTCGAACGGATAGGAAGGAAATTTTTTTTCTTCTCTATTTTTCAGCCTGTCCTAACCCGTTTCTTCTTGAAATGAAGCCTGGATGATGTTTTTTAATTTTTTGAATTTTTTTGCATTTATTTTCGAATTTTCTAACTCAGGTCGGGTTTGAACGGATAGGAAGAAAATTTTTTTCTTCTTTATTTTTCAACCTGTCCGGACCCGTTTAATCCTGAAATGAAGCCTGGATGATGTTTTTTAATTTTTAGAATTTTTTTGCATTTATTTTTTAATTTCCTAACCCGGGTCGGGTTCGAACGGATAGGAAGGAAATTTTTTTTCTTCTCTATTTTTCAGCCTGTCCTAACCCGTTTCTTCTTGAAATTAAGCCTGGATGATGTTTTTTAATTTTTTGAATTTTTTTGCATTTATTTTCGAATTTTCTAACTCGGGTCGGGTTTCAACGGATAGGAAGAAAATTTTTTTCTTCTTTATTTTTCAACCTGTCCGGACCCGTTTAATCCTGAAATGAAGCCTGGATGATGTTTTTTAATTTTTAGAATTTTTTTTGCATTTGTTTTTGAGTTTTCTAACTCGGGTCGGGTTCGAACGGATAGGAAGGAAATTTTTTTTGTTCTCTATTTTTCGGCCTGTCCTTTCCCGTTTCGTATTGAAATGAAGCCTGGATGTTGTTTTTTAATTTTTAGAGTTTTTTTGCATTTATTTTTGAAGTTTCTAACCCGGGTCGGGTTCGAACGGATAGGAAGGAAATTTTTTTTCTTCTCTATTTTTCGGCCTGTCCTGACCCGTTTCGTCTTGAAATAAAGCCTGGATGATGTTTTTTAATTTTTAGAATTTTTTTGCATTTATTTTTGAATTTTCTAACTCGGGTCGGGTTTGAGCGGATAGGAAGGAAATTTTTTTTCCTCATTACTTTTTAGCCTGCCTTAACCCGTTTAGTCTTGAAATGAAGCTTGGATGATGTTTTTTAATTTTTAGAATTTTTTTGCATTTATTTTTCAATTTTCTAACCCTGGTCGGGTTTGAACGGAAAGGAAGAAAATTTTTTTTCCTTTTTATTTTTTAGCCTGTCTTGACCCGTTTAGTCTTGAAATGAAGCCTGGATGATGTTTTTTAATTTTTAGAATTTTTTTGCATTTATTTTTCAATTTTCTAACATGGGTCGGGTTCGAACGGATAGGAAGGAAATTTTTTTTCTTCTCTATTTTTCAGCCTGTCCTAACCCGTTTCTTCCTGAAATGAAGCCTGGATGATGTTTTTTAATTTTTAGAATTTTTTTGCATTTATTTTTGAATTTTCTAACTCGGGTCGGGTTTGAACGGATAGGAAGAAAATTTTTTTTCTTCTTTATTTTTCAACCTGTCCAGACCTGTTTAATCCTGAAATGAAGTCTGGATGATGTTTTTTAATTTTTAGAATTTTTTTTGCATTTGTTTTTGAATTTTCTAACTCGGGTCGGGTTCGAACGGATAGGAAGGAAATTTTTTTTGTTCTTTATTTTTCGGCCTGTCCTTTCCCGTTTCGTATTGAAATGAAGCCTGGATGATGTTTTTTAATTTTTAGAATTTTTTTGCATTTATTTTTTAATTTCCTAACCCGGGTCGGGTTCGAACGGATAGGAAGGAAATTTTTTTTCTTCTCTATTTTTCAGCCTGTCCTAACCCGTTTCTTCTTGAAATGAAGCCTGGATGATGTTTTTTAATTTTTTGAATTTTTTTGCATTTATTTTCGAATTTTCTAACTCGGGTCGGGTTTCAACGGATAGGAAGAAAATTTTTTTCTTCTTTATTTTTCAACCTGTCCGGACCCGTTTAATCCTGAAATGAAGCCTGGATGATGTTTTTTAATTTTTAGAATTTTTTTTGCATATGTTTTTGAGTTTTCTAACTCGGGTCGGGTTCGAACGGATAGGAAGGAAATTTTTTTTGTTCTCTATTTTTCGGCCTGTCCTTTCCCGTTTCGTATTGAAATGAAGCCTGGATGTTGTTTTTTAATTTTTAGAGTTTTTTTGCATTTATTTTTGAAGTTTCTAACCCGGGTCGGGTTCGAACGGATAGGAAGGAAATTTTTTTTCTTCTCTATTTTTCGGCCTGTCCTGACCCGTTTCGTCTTGAAATAAAGCCTGGATGATGTTTTTTAATTTTTAGAATTTTTTTGCATTTATTTTTGAATTTTCTAACTCGGGTCGGGTTTGAGCGGATAGGAAGGAAATTTTTTTTCCTCATTACTTTTTAGCCTGCCTTAACCCGTTTAGTCTTGAAATGAAGCTTGGATGATGTTTTTTAATTTTTAGAATTTTTTTGCATTTATTTTTCAATTTTCTAACCCTGGTCGGGTTTGAACGGAAAGGAAGGAAATTTTTTTTCCTTTTTATTTTTTAGCCTGTCTTGACCCGTTTAGTCTTGAAATGAAGCCTGGATGATGTTTTTTAATTTTTAGAATTTTTTTGCATTTATTTTTCAATTTTCTAACATAGGTCGGGTTCGAACGGATAGGAAGGAAATTTTTTTTCTTCTCTATTTTTCAGCCTGTCCTAACCCGTTTCTTCCTGAAATGAAGCCTGGATGATGTTTTTTAATTTTTAGAATTTTTTTGCATTTATTTTTGAATTTTCTAACTCGGGTCGGGTTTGAACGGATAGGAAGAAAATTTTTTTTCTTCTTTATTTTTCAACCTGTCCAGACCTGTTTAATCCTGAAATGAAGTCTGGATGATGTTTTTTAATTTTTAGAATTTTTTTTGCATTTGTTTTTGAATTTTCTAACTCGGGTCGGGTTCGAACGGATAGGAAGGAAATTTTTTTTGTTCTCTATTTTTCGGCCTGTCCTTTCCCGTTTCGTATTGAAATGAAGCCTGGATGATGTTTTTTAATTTTTAGAATTTTTTTGCATTTATTTTTTAATTTCCTAACCCGGGTCGGGTTCGAACGGATAGGAAGGAAATTTTTTTTCTTCTCTATTTTTCAGCCTGTCCTAACCCGTTTCTTCTTGAAATGAAGCCTGGATGATGTTTTTTAATTTTTTGAATTTTTTTGCATTTATTTTCGAATTTTCTAACTCGGGTCGGGTTTGAACGGATAGGAAGAAAATTTTTTTCTTCTTTATTTTTCAACCTGTCCGGACCCGTTTAATCCTGAAATGAAGCCGGGATGATGTTTTTTAATTTTTAGAATTTTTTTTGCATTTGTTTTTGAGTTTTCTAACTCGTGTCGGGTTCGAACGGATAGGAAGGAAATTTTTTTTGTTCTCTATTTTTCGGCCTGTCCTTTCCCGTTTCGTATTGAAATGAAGCCTGGATGTTGTTTTTTAATTTTTAGAGTTTTTTTGCATTTATTTTTGAAGTTTCTAACCCGGGTCGGGTTCGAATGGATAGGAAGGAAATTTTTTTTCTTCCCTATTTTTCGGCCTGTCCTGACCCGTTTCGTCTTGAAATAAAGCCTGGATGATGTTTTTTAATTTTTAGAATTTTTTTGCATTTATTTTTCAATTTTCTAACCCGGGTCGGGTTTGAACGGAAAGGAAGGAAATTTTTTTTCCTTTTTATTTTTTAGCCTGTCTTGACCCGTTTAGTCTTGAAATGAAGCCTGGATGATGTTTTTTAATTTTTAGAATTTTTTTGCATTTATTTTCGAATTTTCTAACTCGGGTCGGGTTTGAACGGATAGGAATAAAATTTTTTTTCTTCTTTATTTTTCAACCTGTCCAGACCTGTTTAATCCTGAAATGAAGCCTGGATGATGTTTTTTAATTTTTAGAATTTTTTTTGCATTTGTTTTTGAATTTTCTAACTCGGGTCGGATTCGAACGGATAGGAAGGAAATTTTTTTTGTTCTCTATTTTTCGGCCTGTCCTTTCCCGTTTCGTATTGAAATGAAGCCTGGGTGATGTTTTTTAATTTTTAGAATTTTTTTGCATTTATTTTTCAATTTCCTAACCCGGGTCGGGTTCGAACGGATAGGAAGGAAATTTTTTTTCTTCTCTATTTTTCAGCCTGTCCTAACCCTTTTCTTCTTGAAATGAAGCCTGGATGATGTTTTTTAATTTTTTGAATTTTTTTGCATTTATTTTCGAATTTTCTAACTCCGGTCGGGTTTGAACGGATAGGAAGAAAATTTTTTTCTTCTTTATTTTTCAACCTGTCCGGACCCGTTTAATCCTGAAATGAAGCCTGGATGATGTTTTTTTAATTTTTAGAATTTTTTTTGCATTTGTTTTTGAGTTTTCTAACTCGGGTCGGGTTCGAACGGATAGGAAGGAAATTTTTTTTGTTCTCTATTTTTCGGCCTGTCCTTTCCCGTTTCGTATTGAAATGAAGCCTGGATGTTGTTTTTTAATTTTTAGAGTTTTTTTGCATTTATTTTTGAAGTTTCTAACCCGGGTCGGGTTCGAACGGATAGGAAGGAAATTTTTTTTCTTCCCTATTTTTCGGCCTGTCCTGACCCGTTTCGTCTTGAAATAAAGCCTGGATGATGTTTTTTAATTTTTAGAATTTTTTTGCATTTATTTTTCAATTTTCTAACCCGGCTCGGGTTTGAACGGAAAGGAAGGAAATTTTTTTTCCTTTTTATTTTTTAGCCTGTCTTGACCCGTTCAGTCTTGAAATGAAGCCTGGATGATGTTTTTTAATTTTTAGAATTTTTTTGCATTTATTTTTCAATTTTCTAACCCGGCTCGGGTTTGAACGGAAAGGAAGGAAATTTTTTTTCCTTTTTATTTTTTAGCCTGTCTTGACCCGTTTAATCTTGAAATGAAGCCTGGATGATGTTTTTTAATTTTTAGAATTTTTTTGCATTTATTTTTCAATTTTCTAACCCGGGTCGGGTTCGAATGGATAGGAAGGAAATTTTTTTGCTTCTCTATTTTTCCGCCTGCCCTGACCCGTTTCTTCTTGAAATGATGCCTGGATGATGTTTTTTAATTTTTAGAATTTTTTTGCATTTATTTTTCAATTTTCTAACCCGGGTCGGGTTCGAATGGATAGGAAGGAAATTTTTTTTCTTCTCTATTTTTCCGCCTGCCCTGACCCGTTTCTTCTTGAAATGAAGCCTGGATGATGTTTTTTAATTTTTAGAATTTTTTTGCATTTATTTTTCAATTTTCTATATTTTTCAATTTTCTAACCCGGGTCGGGTTCGAATGGATAGGAAGGAAATTTTTTTTCTTCTCTATTTTTCCGCCTGCTCTGACCCGTTTCTTTTTGAAATGAAGCCTGGATGATGGTTTTTAATTTTTAAAATTTTTTTACATTTATTTTCGAATTTTCTAACTCGGGTCGGGTTTGAACGGATAGGAAGAAAATTTTTTTTCATCTTTATTTTTCAACCTGTCCAGACCTGTTTAATCCTGAAATGAAGCCTGGATGATGTTTTTTAATTTTTAGAATTTTTTTTGCATTTGTTTTTGAATTTTCTAACTCGGGTCGGGTTCGAACGGATAGGAAGGAAATTTTTTTTCTTCTCTATTTTTCGGCCTGTCCTTTCCCGTTTCGTATTGAAATGAAGCCTGGATGATGTTTTTTAATATTTAGAATTTTTTTGCATTTATTTTTCAATTTTCTAACCTGGGTCGGGTTCGAACGGATAGGAAGGAAATTTTTTTTCTTCTCTATTTTTCAGCCTGTCCTAACCCGTTTCTTCATGAAATGAAGCCTGGATGATGTTTTTTAATTTTTAGAATTTTTTTGCATTTATTTTCGAATTTTCTAACTCGGGTCGGGTTTGAACGGATAGGAAGAAAATTTTTTTTCTACTTTATTTTTCAACCTGTCCAGACCTGTTTAATCCTGAAATGAAGCCTGGATGATGTTTTTTAATTTTTAGAATTTTTTTTGCATTTGTTTTTGTATTTTCTAACTCGGGTCGGGTTCGAATGGATAGGAAGGAAATTTTTTTTGTTCTCTATTTTTCGGCCTGTCCTTTCCCGTTTCGTATTGAAATGAAGCCTGGATGATGTTTTTTAATTTTTAGAATTTTTTTGCATTTATTTTTCTATTTCCTAACCCGGGTCGGGTTCGAACGGATAGGAAGGAAATTTTTTTTCTTCTCTATTTTTCAGCATGTCCTAACCCGTTTCTTCTTGAAATGAAGCCTGGATGATGTTTTTTAATTTTTTGAATTTTTTTGCATTTATTTTCGAATTTTCTAACTCGGGTCGGGTTTGAACGGATAGGAAGAAAATTTTTTTCTTCTTTATTTTTCAACCTGTCCGGACCCTTTTAATCCTGAAATGAAGCCTGGATGATGTTTTTTAATTTTTAGAATTTTTTTGCATTTATTTTTCAATTTTCTAACCGGGGTCGGGTTCGAACGGATAGGAAGGAAATTTTTTTTCTTCTCTATTTATCAGCCTGTCCTAACCCGTTTCTTCCTGAAATGAAGCCTGGATGATGTTTTTTAATTTTTAGAATTTTTTTGCATTTATTTTCGAATTTTCTAACTCGGGTCGGGTTTGAACGGATAGGAATAAAATTTTTTTTCTTCTTTATTTTTCAATCTGTCCAGACCTATTTAATCCTGAAATGAAGCCTGGATGATGTTTTTTAATTTTTAGAATTTTTTTTGCATTTGTTTTTGAATTTTCTAACTCGGGTCGGATTCGAACGGATAGGAAGGAAATTTTTTTTGTTCTCTATTTTTCGGCCTGTCCTTTCCCGTTTCGTATTGAAATGAAGCCTGGGTGATGTTTTTTAATTTTTAGAATTTTTTTGCATTTATTTTTCAATTTCCTAACCCGGGTCGGGTTCGAACGGATAGGAAGGAAATTTTTTTTCTTCTCTATTTTTCAGCATGTCCTAACCCGTTTCTTCTTGAAATGAAGCCTGGATGATGTTTTTTAATTTTTTGAATTTTTTTGCATTTATTTTCGAATTTTCTAACTCGGGTCGGGTTTGAACGGATAGGAAGAAAATTTTTTTCTTCTTTATTTTTCAACCTGTCCGGACCCTTTTAATCCTGAAATGAAGCCTGGATGATGTTTTTTAATTTTTAGAATTTTTTTGCATTTATTTTTCAATTTTCTAACCGGGGTCGGGTTCGAACGGATAGGAAGGAAATTTTTTTTCTTCTCTATTTATCAGCCTGTCCTAACCCGTTTCTTCCTGAAATGAAGCCTGGATGATGTTTTTTAATTTTTAGAATTTTTTTGCATTTATTTTCGAATTTTCTAACTCGGGTCGGGTTTGAACGGATAGGAATAAAATTTTTTTTCTTCTTTATTTTTCAATCTGTCCAGACCTATTTAATCCTGAAATGAAGCCTGGATGATGTTTTTTAATTTTTAGAATTTTTTTTGCATTTGTTTTTGAATTTTCTAACTCGGGTCGGATTCGAACGGATAGGAAGGAAATTTTTTTTGTTCTCTATTTTTCGGCCTGTCCTTTCCCGTTTCGTATTGAAATGAAGCCTGGGTGATGTTTTTTAATTTTTAGAATTTTTTTGCATTTATTTTTCAATTTCCTAACCCGGGTCGGGTTCGAACGGATAGGAAGGAAATTTTTTTTCTTCTCTATTTTTCAGCCTGTCCTAACCCTTTTCTTCTTGAAATGAAGCCTGGATGATGTTTTTTAATTTTTTGAATTTTTTTGCATTTATTTTCGAATTTTCTAACTCAGGTCGGGTTTGAACGGATAGGAAGAAAATTTTTTTCTTCTTTATTTTTCAACCTGTCCGGACCCGTTTAATCCTGAAATGAAGCCTGGATGATGTTTTTTAATTTTTAGAATTTTTTTTGCATTTGTTTTTGAGTTTTCTAACTCGGGTCGGGTTCGAACGGATAGGAAGGAAATTTTTTTTGTTCTCTATTTTTCGGCCTGTCCTTTCCTGTTTCGTATTGAAATGAAGCCTGGATGTTGTTTTTTAATTTTTAGAGTTTTTTTGCATTTATTTTTGAAGTTTCTAACCCGGGTCGGGTTCGAACGGATAGGAAGGAAATTTTTTTTCTTCCCTATTTTTCGGCCTGTCCTGACCCGTTTCGTCTTGAAATAAAGCCTGGATGATGTTTTTTTATTTTTAGAATTTTTTTGCATTTATTTTTGAATTTTCTAAATCGGGTCGGGTTTGAACGGATAGGAAGGAAATTTTTTTTCCTCATTACTTTTTAGCCTGCCTTTACCCGTTTAGTCTTGAAATGAAGCTTGGATGATGTTTTTTAATTTTTAGAATTTTTTTGCATTTATTTTTCAATTTTCTAACCCGGGTCGGGTTTGTACGGAAAGGAAGGAAATTTTTTTTCCTTTTTATTTTTTAGCCTGTCTTGACCCGTTTAGTCTTGAAATGAAGCCTGGATGATGTTTTTTAATTTTTAGAATTTTTTTGCATTTATTTTTCAATTTTCTAACATGGGTCGGGTTCGAACGGATAGGAAGGAAATTTTTTTTCTTCTCTATTTTTCAGCCTGTCCTAACCCGTTTCTTCCTGAAATGAAGCCTGGATGATATTTTTTAATTTTTAGAATTTTTTTGCATTTATTTTTGAATTTTCTAACTCGGGTCGGGTTTGAACGGATAGGAAGAAAATTTTTTTTCTTCTTTATTTTTCAACCTGTCCAGAACTGTTTAATCCTGAAATGAAGTCTGGATGATGTTTTTTAATTTTTAGAATTTTTTTTGCATTTGTTTTTGAATTTTCTAACTCGGGTCGGGTTCGAACGGATAGGAAGGAAATTTTTTTTGTTCTCTATTTTTCGGCCTGTCCTTTCCCGTTTCGTATTGAAATGAAGCCTGGATGATGTTTTTTAATTTTTAGAATTTTTTTGCATTTATTTTTTAATTTCCTAACCCGGGTCGGGTTCGAACGGATAGGAAGGAAATTTTTTTTCTTCTCTATTTTTCAGCCTGTCCTAACCCGTTTCTTCTTGAAATGAAGCCTGGATGATGTTTTTTAATTTTTTGAATTTTTTTGCATTTATTTTCGAATTTTCTAACTCGGGTCGGGTTTGAACGGATAGGAAGAAAATTTTTTTCTTCTTTATTTTTCAACCTGTCCGGACCCGTTTAATCCTGAAATGAAGCCTGGATGATGTTTTTTAATTTTTAGAATTTTTTTTGCATTTGTTTTTGAGTTTTCTAACTCGTGTCGGGTTCGAACGGATAGGAAGGAAATTTTTTTTGTTCTCTATTTTTCGGCCTGTCGTTTCCCGTTTCGTATTGAAATGAAGCCTGGATGTTGTTTTTTAATTTTTAGAGTTTTTTTGCATTTATTTTTGAAGTTTCTAACCCGGGTCGGGTTCGAATGGATAGGAAGGAAATTTTTTTTCTTCCCTATTTTTCGGCCTGTCCTGACCCGTTTCGTCTTGAAATAAAGCCTGGATGATGTTTTTTAATTTTTATAATTTTTTTGCATTTATTTTTCAATTTTCTAACCCGGGTCGGGTTTGAACGGAAAGGAAGGAAATTTTTTTTCCTTTTTATTTTTTAGCCTGTCTTGACCCGTTTAATCTTGAAATGAAGCCTGGATGATGTTTTTTAATTTTTAGAATTTTTTTGCATTTATTTTTCAATTTTCTAACCCGGGTCGGGTTCGAATGGATAGGAAGGAAATTTTTTTTCTTCTCTATTTTTCCGCCTGCCCTGACCCGTTTATTCTTGAAATGATGCCTGGATGATGTTTTTTAATTTTTAGAATTTTTTTGCATTTATTTTCGAATTTTCTAACTCGGGTCGGGTTTGAACGGATAGGAAGGAAATTTTTTTTCCTCATTACTTTTTAGCCTATCTTGACCCGTTTAGTCTTGAAATGAAGCCTGGATGATGTTTTTTAATTTTTAGAATTTTTTTGCATTTATTTTTCAATTTTCTAACCCGGGTCGGGTTCGAATGGATAGGAAGGAAATTTTTTTTCTTCTCTATTTTTCCGCCTGCTCTGACCCGTTTCTTTTTGAAATGAAGCCTGGATGATGGTTTTTAATTTTTAAAATTTTTTTGCATTTATTTTCGAATTTTCTAACTCGGGTCGGGTTTGAACGGATAGGAAGAAAATTTTTTTTCATCTTTATTTTTCAACCTGTCCAGACCTGTTTAATCCTGAAATGAAGCCTGGATGATGTTTTTTAATTTTTAGAATTTTTTTTTGCATTTGTTTTTGAATTTTCTAACTCGGGTCGGGTTCGAACGGATAGGAAGGAAATTTTTTTTCTTCTCTATTTTTCGGCCTGTCCTTTCCCGTTTCGTATTGAAATGAAGCCTGGATGATGTTTTTTAATTTTTAGAATTTTTTTGCATTTATTTTTCAATTTTCTAACCTGGGTCGGGTTCGAACGGATAGGAAGGAAATTTTTTTTCTTCTCTATTTTTCAGCCTGTCCTAACCCGTTTCTTCATGAAATGAAGCCTGGATGATGTTTTTTAATTTTTAGAATTTTTTTGCATTTATTTTCGAATTTTCTAACTCGGGTCGGGTTTGAACGGATAGGAAGAAAATTTTTTTTCTACTTTATTTTTCAACCTGTCCAGACCTGTTTAATCCTGAAATGAAGCCTAGATGATGTTTTTTAATTTTTAGAATTTTTTTTGCATTTGTTTTTGAATTTTCTAACTCGGGTCGGGTTCGAATGGATAGGAAGGAAATTTTTTTTGTTCTCTATTTTTCGGCCTGTCCTTTCCCGTTTCGTATTGAAATGAAGCCTGGATGATGTTTTTTAATTTTTAGAATTTTTTTGCATTTATTTTTCAATTTCCTAACCCGGGTCGGGTTCGAACGGATAGGAAGGAAATTTTTTTTCTTCTCTATTTTTCAGCATGTCCTAACCCGTTTCTTCTTGAAATGAAGCCTGGATGATGTTTTTTAATTTTTTGAATTTTTTTGCATTTATTTTCGAATTTTCTAACTCGGGTCGGGTTTGAACGGATAGGAAGAAAATTTTTTTCTTCTTTATTTTTCAACCTGTCCGGACCCTTTTAATCCTGAAATGAAGCCTGGATGATGTTTTTTAATTTTTAGAATTTTTTTGCATTTATTTTTCAATTTTCTAACCGGGGTCGGGTTCGAACGGATAGGAAGGAAATTTTTTTTCTTCTCTATTTATCAGCCTGTCCTAACCCGTTTCTTCCTGAAATGAAGCCTGGATGATGTTTTTTAATTTTTAGAATTTTTTTGCATTTATTTTCGAATTTTCTAACTCGGGTCGGGTTTGAACGGATAGGAAGAAAATTTTTTTTCTTCTTTATTTTTCAACCTGTCCAGACCTGTTTAATCCTGAAATGAAGCCTGGATAATGTTTTTTAATTTTTAGAATTTTTTTTGCATTTGTTTTTGAATTTTCTAACTCGGGTCGGATTCGAACGGATAGGAAGGAAATTTTTTTTGTTCTCTATTTTTCGGCCTGTCCTTTCCCGTTTCGTATTGAAATGAAGCCTGGGTGATGTTTTTTAATTTTTAGAATTTTTTTGCATTTATTTTTCAATTTCCTAACCCGGGTCGGGTTCGAACGGATAGGAAGGAAATTTTTTTTCTTCTCTATTTTTCAGCCTGTCCTAACCCTTTTCTTCTTGAAATGAAGCCTGGATGATGTTTTTTAATTTTTTGAATTTTTTTGCATTTATTTTCGAATTTTCTAACTCAGGTCGGGTTTGAACGGATAGGAAGAAAATTTTTTTCTTCTTTATTTTTCAACCTGTCCGGACCTGTTTAATCCTGAAATGAAGCCTGGATGATGTTTTTTAATTTTTAGAATTTTTTTTGCATTTGTTTTTGAGTTTTCTAACTCGGGTCGGGTTCGAACGGATAGGAAGGAAATTTTTTTTGTTCTCTATTTTTCGGCCTGTCCTTTCCCGTTTCGTATTGAAATGAAGCCTGGATGTTGTTTTTTAATTTTTAGAGTTTTTTTGCATTTATTTTTGAAGTTTCTAACCCGGGTCGGGTTCGAACGGATAGGAAGGAAATTTTTTTTCTTCCCTATTTTTCGGCCTGTCCTGACCCGTTTCGTCTTGAAATAAAGCCCGGATGATGTTTTTTTATTTTTAGAATTTTTTTGCATTTATTTTTGAATTTTCTAAATCGGGTCGGGTTTGAACGGATAGGAAGGAAATTTTTTTTCCTCATTACTTTTTAGCCTGCCTTTACCCGTTTAGTCTTGAAATGAAGCTTGGATGATGTTTCTTAATTTTTAGAATTTTTTTGCATTTATTTTTCAATTTTCTAACCCGGGTCGGGTTTGTACGGAAAGGAAGGAAATTTTTTTTCCTTTTTATTTTTTAGCCTGTCTTGACCCGTTTAGTCTTGAAATGAAGCCTGGATGATGTTTTTTAATTTTTAGAATTTTTTTGCATTTATTTTTCAATTTTCTAACATGGGTCGGGTTCGAACGGATAGGAAGGAAATTTTTTTTCTTCTCTATTTTTAAGCCTGTCCTAACCCGTTCCTTCCTGAAATGAAGCCTGGATGATATTTTTTAATTTTTAGAATTTTTTTGCATTTATTTTTGAATTTTCTAACTCGGGTCGGGTTTGAACGGATAGGAAGAAAATTTTTTTTCTTCTTTATTTTTCAACCTGTCCAGACCTGTTTAATCCTGAAATGAAGTCTGGATGATGTTTTTTAATTTTTAGAATTTTTTTTGCATTTGTTTTTGAATTTTCTAACTCGGGTCGGGTTCGAACGGATAGGAAGGAAATTTTTTTTCTTCTCTATTTTTCGGCCTGTCCTTTCCCGTTTCGTATTGAAATGAAGCCTGGATGATGTTTTTTAATTTTTAGAATTTTTTTGCATTTATTTTTTAATTTCCTAACCCGGGTCGGGTTCGAACGGATAGGAAGGAAATTTTTTTTCTTCTCTATTTTTCAGCCTGTCCTAACCCGTTTCTTCTTGAAATGAAGCCTGGATGATGTTTTTTAATTTTTTGAATTTTTTTGCATTTATTTTCGAATTTTCTAACTCGGGTCGGGTTTGAACGGATAGGAAGAAAATTTTTTTCTTCTTTATTTTTCAACCTGTCCGGACCCGTTTAATCCTGAAATGAAGCCTGGATGATGTGTTTTAATTTTTAGAATTTTTTTTGCGTTTGTTTTTGAGTTTTCTAACTCGGGTCGGGTTCGAACGGATAGGAAGGAAATTTTTTTTGTTCTCTATTTTTCGGCCTGTCCTTTCCCGTTTCGTATTGAAATGAAGCCTGGATGTTGTTTTTTAATTTTTAGAGTTTTTTTGCATTTATTTTTGAAGTTTCTAACCCAGGTCGGGTTCGAACGGATAGGAAGGAAATTTTTTTTCTTCTCTATTTTTCGGCCTGTCCTGACCCGTTTCGTCTTGAAATAAAGCCTGGATGATGTTTTTTAATTTTTAGAATTTTTTTGCATTTATTTTTGAATTTTCTAACTCGGGTCGGGTTTGAGCGGATAGGAAGGAAATTTTTTTTCCTCATTACTTTTTAGCCTGCCTTAACCCGTTTAGTCTTGAAATGAAGCTTGGATGATGTTTTTTAATTTTTAGAATTTTTTTGCATTTATTTTTCAATTTTCTAACCCGGGTCGGGTTTGAACGGAAAGGAAGGAAATTTTTTTTCCTTTTCATTTTTTAGACTGTCTTGACCCGTTTAGTCTTGAAATGAAGCCTGGATGATGTTTTTTAATTTTTAGAATTTTTTTACATTTATTTTTTAATTTTCTAACCCGGGTCGGGTTTGAACGGAAAGGAAGGAAATTTTTTTTCCTTTTTATTTTTTAGCCTGTCTTGACCCGTTTAATCCTGAAATGAAGCCTGGATGATGTTTTTTAATTTTTAGAATTTTTTTTGCATTTGTTTTTGAGTTTTCTAACTCGGGTCGGGTTCGAACGGATAGGAAGGAAATTTTTTTTGTTCTCTATTTTTCGGCCTGTCCTTTCCCGTTTCGTATTGAAATGAAGCCTGGATGTTGTTTTTTAATTTTTAGAGTTTTTTTGCATTTATTTTTGAAGTTTCTAACCCGGGTCGGGTTCGAATGGATAGGAAGGAAATTTTTTTTCTTCCCTATTTTTCGGCCTGTCCTGACCCGTTTCGTCTTGAAATAAAGCCTGGATGATGTTTTTTAATTTTTAGAATTTTTTTGCATTTATTTTTCAATTTTCTAACCCGGGTCGGGTTTGAACGGAAAGGAAGGAAATTTTTTTTCCTTTTCATTTTTTAGCCTGTCTTGACCCGTTTAGTCTTGAAATGAAGCCTGGATGATGTTTTTTAATTTTTAGAATTTTTTTGCATTTATTTTTTAATTTTCTAACCCGGGTCGGGTTTGAACGGAAAGGAAGGAAATTTTTTTTCCTTTTTATTTTTTAGCCTGTCTTGACCCGTTTAGTCTTGAAATGAAGCCTGGATGATGTTTTTTAATTTTTATAATTTTTTTGCATTTATTTTTCAATTTTCTAATCCGGGTCGGGTTCGAATGGATAGGAAGGAAATTTTTTTTCTTCTCTATTTTTCCGCCTGCCCTGACCCGTTTCTTCTTGAAATGAAGCCTGGATGATGTTTTTTAATTTTTAGAATTTTTTTGCATTTATTTTCGAATTTTCTAACTCGGGTCGGGTTTGAACGGATAGGAAGGAAATTTTTTTTCCTCATTACTTTTTAGCCTGCCTTAACCCGTTTAGTCTTGTAATGAAGCTTGGATGATGTTTTTTAATTTTTAGAATTTTTTTGCATTTATTTTTCAATTTTCTAACCCGGGTCGGGTTTGAACGGAAAGGAAGGAAATTTTTTTTCCTTTTTATTTTTTAGCCTGTCTTGACCCGTTTAGTCTTGAAATGAAGCCTGGATGATGTTTTTTAATTTTTAGAATTTTTTTGCATTTATTTTTCAATTTTCTAACCCGGGTCGGGTTCGAATGGATAGGAAGGAAATTTTTTTTCTTCTCTATTTTTCCGCCTGCCCTGACCCGTTTCTTCTTGAAATGAAGCCTGGATGATATTTTTTAATTTTTAAAATTTTTTTGCATTTATTTTCGAATTTTCTAACTCGGGTCGGGTTTGAACGGATAGGAAGAAAATTTTTTTTCATCTTTATTTTTCAACCTGTCCAGACCTGTTTAATCCTGAAATGAAGCCTGGATGATGTTTTTTAATTTTTAGAATTTTTTTTGCATTTGTTTTTGAATTTTCTAACTCGGGTCGGGTTCGAACGGATAGGAAGGAAATTTTTTTTCTTCTCTATTTTTCGGCCTGTCCTTTCCCGTTTCGTATTGAAATGAAGCCTGGATGATGTTTTTTAATTTTTAGAATTTTTTTGCATTTATTTTTCAATTTTCTAACCTGGGTCGGGTTCGAACGGATAGGAAGGAAATTTTTTTTCTTCTCTATTTTTCAGCCTGTCCTAACCCGTTTCTTCATGAAATGAAGCCTGGATGATGTTTTTTAATTTTTAGAATTTTTTTGCATTTATTTTCGAATTTTCTAACTCGGGTCGGGTTTGAACGGATAGGTAGAAAATTTTTTTTCTACTTTATTTTTCAACCTGTCCAGACCTGTTTAATCCTGAAATGAAGCCTGGATGATGTTTTTTAATTTTTAGAATTTTTTTTGCATTTGTTTTTTAATTTTCTAACTCGGGTCGGGTTCGAATGGATAGGAAGGAAATTTTTTTTGTTCTCTATTTTTCGGCCTGTCCTTTCCCGTTTCGTATTGAAATGAAGCCTGGATGATGTTTTTTAATTTTTAGAATTTTTTTGCATTTATTTTTCAATTTCCTAACCCGGGTCGGGTTCGAACGGATAGGAAGGAAATTTTTTTTCTTCTCTATTTTTCAGCATGTCCTAACCCGTTTCTTCTTGAAATGAAGCCTGGATAATGTTTTTTAATTTTTTAAATTTTTTTGCATTTATTTTCGAATTTTCTAACTCGGGTCGGGTTTGAACGGATAGGAAGAAAATTTTTTTCTTCTTTATTTTTCAACCTGTCCGGACCCTTTTAATCCTGAAATGAAGCCTGGATGATGTTTTTTAATTTTTAGAATTTTTTTTGCATTTGTTTTTGAGTTTTCTAACTCGGGTCGGGTTCGAACGGATAGGAAAGAAATTTTTTTTGTTCTCTATTTTTCGGCCTGTCCTTTCCCGTTTCGTATTGAAATGAAGCCTGGATGATGTTTTTTAATTTTTAGAATTTTTTTGCATTTATTTTTCAATTTTCTAACCTGGGTCGGGTTCGAACGGATAGGAAAGAAATTTTTTTTCTTCTCTATTTATCAGCCTGTCCTAACCCGTTTCTTCCTGAAATGAAGCCTGGATGATGTTTTTTAATTTTTAGAATTTTTTTGCATTTATTTTCGAATTTTCTAACTCAGGTCGGGTTTGAACGGATATGAAGAAAATTTTTTTTCTTCTTTATTTTTCAACCTGTCCAGATCTGTTTAATCCTGAAATGAAGCCTGGATGATGTTTTTTAATTTTTAGAATTTTTTTTGCATTTGTTTTTGAATTTTCTAACTCGGGTCGGATTCGAACGGATAGGAAGGAAATTTTTTTTGTTCTCTATTTTTCGGCCTGTCCTTTCCCGTTTCGTATTGAAATGAAGCCTGGGTGATGTTTTTTAATTTTTAGAATTTTTTTGCATTTATTTTTCAATTTCCTAACCCGGGTCGGGTTCGAACGGATAGGAAGGAAATTTTTTTTCTTCTCTATTTTTCAGCCTGTCCTTACCCGTTTCTTCTTGAAATGAAGCCTGGATGATGTTTTTTAATTTTTTGAATTTTTTTGCATTTATTTCCGAATTTTCTAACTCAGGTCGGGTTTGAACGGATAGGAAGAAAATTTTTTTCTTCTTTATTTTTCAACCTGTCCGGACCCGTTTAATCCTGAAATGAAGCCTGGATGATGTTTTTTAATTTTTAGAATTTTTTTTGCATTTGTTTTTGAGTTTTCTAACTCGGGTCGGGTTCGAACGGATAGGAAGGAAATTTTTTTTGTTCTCTATTTTTCGGCCTGTCCTTTCCCGTTTCGTATTGAAATGAAGCCTGGATGTTGTTTTTTAATTTTTAGAGTTTTTTGCATTTATTTTTGAAGTTTCTAACTCGGGTCGGGTTCGAACGGATAGGAAGGAAATTTTTTTTCTTCTCTATTTTTCGGCCTGTCCTGACCCGTTTCGTCTTGAAATAAAGCCTGGATGATGTTTTTTAATTTTTAGAATTTTTTTGCATTTATTTTTGAATTTTCTAACTCGGGTCGGGTTTGAACGGATAGGAAGGAAATTTTTTTTCCTCATTACTTTTTAGCCTTCCTTAACCCGTTTAGTCTTGAAATGAAGCTTGGATGATGTTTTTTAATTTTTAGAATCTTTTTGCATTTATTTTTCAATTTTCTAACCCGGGTCGGGTTTGAACGGAAAGGAAGGAAATTTTTTTTCCTTTTTATTTTTTAGCCTGTCTTGACCCGTTTAGTCTTGAAATGAAGCCTGGATGATGTTTTTTAATTTTTAGAATTTTTTTGCATTTATTTTTCAATTTTCTAACCTGGGTCGGCTTCGAATGGATTGGAAGGAAATTTTTTTTCTTCTCTATTTTTCTGCCTGCCCTGACCCGTTTCTTCTTGAAATGAAGCCTGGATGATGTTTTTTAATTTTTAGAATTTTTTTGCATTTATTTTCGAATTTTCTAACTCGGGTCGGGTTTGAACGGATAGGAAGAAAATTTTTTTTCATCTTTATTTTTCAACCTGTCCAGACCTGTTTAATCCTGAAATGAAGCCTGGATGATGTTTTTTAATTTTTAGAATTTTTTTTGCATTTGTTTTTGAATTTTCTAACTCGGGTCGGGTTCGAACGGATAGGAAGGAAATTTTTTTTGTTCTCTATTTTTCGGCCTGTCCTTTCCCGTTTCGTATTGAAATGAAGCCTGGATGATGTTTTTTAATTTTTAGAATTTTTTTGCATTTATTTTTCAATTTTCTAACCTGGTTCGGGTTCGAACGGATAGGAAGGAAATTTTTTTTCTTCTCTATTTTTCAGCCTGTTCTAACCCGTTTCTTCCTGAAATGAAGCCTGGATGATTTTTTTAATTTTTGGAATTTTTTTGCATTTATTTTCGAATTTTCTAACTCGGGTCGGGTTTGAACAGATAGGAAGGAAATTTTTTTTCTTCCCTATTTTTCAGCCTGTTCTAACCCGTTTCTTCCTGAAATGAAGCCTGGATGATTTTTTTAATTTTTAGAATTTTTTTTGCATTTGTTTTTGAATTTTCTAACTCGTGTCGGGTTCGAATGGATAGGAAGGAAATTTCTTTTGTTCTCTATTTTTCGGCCTGTCCTTTCCCATTTCGTATTGAAAAGAAGCCTGGATGATGTTTTTTAATTTTTAGAATTTTTTTGCATTTATTTTTGAATTTCCTAACCCGGGTCGGGTTCGAACGGATAGGAAGGAAATTTTTTTTGTTCTCTATTTTTCGGCCTGTCCTTTCCCGTTTCGTATTGAAATGAAGCCTGGATGATGTTTTTTAATTTTTAGAATTTTTTTGCATTTATTTTTCAATTTTCTAACCTGGTTCGGGTTCGAACGGATAGGAAGGAAATTTTTTTTCTTCTCTATTTTTCAGCCTGTTCTAACCCGTTTCTTCCTGAAATGAAGCCTGGATGATTTTTTTAATTTTTGGAATTTTTTTGCATTTATTTTCGAATTTTCTAACTCGGGTTGGGTTTGAACAGATAGGAAGAAAATTTTTTTTCTTCTTTATTTTTAAACCTGTCCAGACCTGTTTAATCCTGAAATGAAGCCTGGATGATGTTTTTTAATTTTTAGAATTTTTTTTGCATTTGTTTTTGAATTTTCTAACTCGGGTCGGGTTCGAATGGATTGGAAGGAAATTTTTTTTGTTCTCTATTTTTCGGCCTGTCCTTTCCCGTTTCGTATTGAAATGAAGCCTGGATGATGTTTTTTAATTTTTAGAATTTTTTTGCATTTATTTTTCAATTTCCTAACCCGGGTCGGGTTCGAACGGATAGGAAGGAAATTTTTTTTCTTCTATATTTTTCAGCATGTCCTAACCCGTTTCTTCTTGAAATGAAGCCTGGATGATGTTTTTTAATTTTTTGAATTTTTTTGCATTTATTTTCGAATTTTCTAACTCGGGTCGGGTTTGAACGGATAGGAAGAAAATTTTTTTCTTCTTTATTTTTCAACCTGTCCGGACCCTTTTAATCCTGAAATGAAGCCTGGATGATGTTTTTTAATTTTTAGAATTTTTTTTGCATTTGTTTTTGAGTTTTCTAACTCGGGTCGGGTTCGAACGGATAGGAAGGAAATTTTTTTTGTTCTCTATTTTTCGGCCTGTCCTTTCCCGTTTCGTATTGAAATGAAGCCTGGATGATGTTTTTTAATTTTTAGAATTTTTTTGCATTTATTTATCAATTTTCTAACCGGGGTCGGGTTCGAACGGATAGGAAGGAAATTTTTTTTCTTCTCTATTTATCAGCCTGTCCTAACCCGTTTCTTCCTGAAATGAAGCCTGGATGATGTTTTTTAATTTTTAGAATTTTTTTGCATTTATTTTCGAATTTTCTAACTCGGGTCGGGTTTGAACGGATAGGAAGAAAATTTTTTTTCTTCTTTATTTTTCAACCTGTCCAGACCTGTTTAATCCTGAAATGAAGCCTGGATGATGTTTTTTAATTTTTAGAATTTTTTTTTGCATTTTTTTTTGAATTTTCTAACTCGGGTCGGATTCGAACGGATAGGAAGGAAATTTTTTTTGTTCTCTATTTTTCGGCCTGTCCTTTCCCGTTTCGTATTGAAATGAAGCCTGGGTGATGTTTTTTAATTTTTAGAATTTTTTTGCATTTATTTTTCAATTTCCTAACCCGGGTCGGGTTCGAACGGATAGGAAGGAAATTTTTTTTGTTCTCTATTTTTCGGCCTGTCCTTTCCCGTTTCGTATTGAAATGAAGCCTGGATGATGTTTTTTAATTTTTAGAATTTTTTTGCATTTATTTTTCAATTTTCTAACCTGGGTCGGGTTCGAACGGATAGGAAGGAAATTTTTTTTCTTCCCTATTTTTCAGCCTGTTCTAACCCGTTTCTTCCTGAAATGAAGCCTGGATGATTTTTTTAATTTTTAGAATTTTTTTGCATTTATTTTCGAATTTTCTAACTCGGGTCGGGTTTGAACAGATAGGAAGGATATTTTTTTTCTTCCCTATTTTTCAGCCTGTTCTAACCCGTTTCTTCCTGAAATGAAGCCTGGATGATTTTTTTAATTTTTAGAATTTTTTTTGCATTTGTTTTTGAATTTTCTAACTCGGGTCGGGTTCGAATGGATAGGAAGGAAATTTTTTTTGTTCTCTATTTTTCGGCCTGTCCTTTCCCGTTTCGTATTGAAAAGAAGCCTGGATGATGTTTTTTAATTTTTAGAATTTTTTTGCATTTATTTTTGAATTTCCTAACCCGGGTCGGGTTCGAACGGATAGGAAGGAAATTTTTTTTCTTCTCTATTTTTCAGCCTGTCCTAACCCGTTTCTTCTTGAAATGAAGCCTGGATGATGTTTTTTAATTTTTTGAATTTTTTTGCATTTATTTTCGAATTTTCTAACTCAGATCGGGTTTGAACGGATAGGAAGAAAATTTTTTTCTTCTTTATTTTTCAACCTGTCCGGACCCTTTTAATCCTGAAATGAAGCCTGGATGATGTTTTTTAATTTTTAGAATTTTTTTTGCATTTGTTTTTGAGTTTTCTAACTCGGGTCGGGTTCGAACGGATAGGAAGGAAATTTTTTTTGTTCTCTATTTTTCGGCCTGTCCTTTCCCGTTTCGTATTGAAATGAAGCCTGGATGATGTTTTTTAATTTTTAGAATTTTTTTGCATTTATTTATCAATTTTCTAACCGGGGTCGGGTTCGAACGGATAGGAAGGAAATTTTTTTTCTTCCCTATTTTTCTGCCTGTTCTAACCCGTTTCTTCCTGAAATGAAGCCTGGATGATTTTTTTAATTTTTAGAATTTTTTTGCATTTATTTTCGAATTTTCTAACTCGGGTCGGGTTTGAACAGATAGGAAGGAAATTTTTTTTCTTCCCTATTTTTCAGCCTGTTCTAACCCGTTTCTTCCTGAAATGAAGCCTGGATGATTTTTTTAATTTTTAGAATTTTTTTTGCATTTGTTTTTGAATTTTCTAACTCGGGTCGGGTTCGAATGGATAGGAAGGAAATTTTTTTTGTTCTCTATTTTTCGGCCTGTCCTTTCCCGTTTCGTATTGAAAAGAAGCCTGGATGATGTTTTTTAATTTTTAGAATTTTTTTGCATTTATTTTTGAATTTCCTAACCCGGGTCGGGTTCGAACGGATAGGAAGGAAATTTTTTTTCTTCTCTATTTTTCAGCCTGTCCTAACCCGTTTCTTCTTGAAATGAAGCCTGGATGATGTTTTTTAATTTTTTGAATTTTTTTGCATTTATTTTCGAATTTTCTAACTCAGATCGGGTTTGAACGGATAGGAAGAAAATTTTTTTCTTCTTTATTTTTTAACCTGTCCGGACCCGTTTAATCCTGAAATGAAGCCTGGATGATGTTTTTTAATTTTTAGAATTTTTTTGCATTTATTTTTTAATTTCCTTACCCTGGTCGGGTTCGAACGGATAGGAAGGAAATTTTTTTTCTTCTCTATTTTTCAGCCTGTCCTAACCCGTTTCTTCTTGAAATGAAGCCTGGATGATGTTTTTTAATTTTTTGAATTTTTTTGCATTTATTTTCGAATTTTCTAACTCGGGTCGGGTTTGAACGGATAGGAATAAAATTTTTTCCTTCTTTATTTTTCAACCTGTCCGGACCCGTTTAATCCTGAAATGAAGCCTGGATGATGTTTTTTAATTTTTAGAATTTTTTTTGCATTTGTTTTTGAGTTTTCTAACTCGGGTCGGGTTCGAACGGATAGGAAGGAAATTTTTTTTGTTCTCTATTTTTCGGCCTGTCCTTTCCCGTTTCGTATTGAAATGAAGCCTGGATGTTGTTTTTTAATTTTTAGAGTTTTTTTGCATTTATTTTTGAAGTTTCTAACCCGGGTCGGGTTCGAACGGATAGGAAGGAAATTTTTTTTCTTCTCTATTTTTCGGCCTGTCCTGACCCGTTTCGTCTTGAAATAAAGCCTGGATGATGTTTTTTAATTTTTAGAATTTTTTTGCATTTATTTTTGAATTTTCTAACTCGGGTCGGGTTTGAACGGATAGGAAGGAAATTTTTTTTCCTCATTACTTTTTAGCCTGCCTTAACCCGTTTAGTCTTGAAATGAAGCTTGGATGATGTTTTTTAATTTTTAGAATTTTTTTGCATTTATTTTTCAATTTTCTAACCCGGGTCGGGTTTGAACGGAAAGGAAGGAAATTTTTTTTCCTTTTTATTTTTTAGCCTGTCTTGACCCGTTTAGTCTTGAAATGAAGCCTGGATGATGTTTTTTAATTTTTAGAATTTTTTTTCATTTATTTTTCAATTTTCTAACCCGAGTCGGGTTCGAAAGGATTGGAAGGAAATTTTTTTTCTTCTCTATTTTTCAGCATGTCCTAACCCGTTTCTTCTTGAAATGAAGCCTGGATGATGTTTTTTAATTTTTTTGCATTTATTTTCGAATTTTCTAACTCGGGTCGGGTTTGAACGGATAGGAAGAAAATTTTTTTCTTCTTTATTTTTCAACCTGTCCGGACCCTTTTAATCCTGAAATGAAGCCTGGATGATGTTTTTTAATTTTTAGAATTTTTTTTGCATTTGTTTTTTAGTTTTCTAACTCGGGTCGGGTTCGAACGGATAGGAAGGAAATTTTTTTTGTTCTCTATTTTTCGGCCTGTCCTTTCCCGTTTCGTATTGAAATGAAGCCTGGATGATGTTTTTTAATTTTTAGAATTTTTTTGCATTTATTTTACAATTTTCTAACCGGGGTCGGGTTTGAACGGATAGGAAGGAAATTTTTTTTCTTCTCTATTTATCAGCCTGTCCTAACCCGTTTCTTCCTGAAATGAAGCCTGGATGATGTTTTTTAATTTTTAGAATTTTTTTGCATTTATTTTCGAATTTTCTAACTCGGGTCGGGTTTGAACGGATAGGAAGAAAATTTTTTTTCTTCTTTATTTTTCAACCTGTCCAGACCTGTTTAATCCTGAAATGAAGCCTGGATGATGTTTTTTAATTTTTAGAATTTTTTTTGCATTTGTTTTTGAATTTTCTAACTCGGGTCGGATTCGAACGGATAGGAAGGAAATTTTTTTTGTTCTCTATTTTTCGGCCTGTCCTTTCCCGTTTCGTATTGAAATGAAGCCTGGGTGATGTTTTTTAATTTTTAGAATTTTTTTGCATTTATTTTTCAATTTCCTAACCCGGGTCGGGTTCGAACGGATAGGAAGGAAATTTTTTTTGTTCTCTATTTTTCGGCCTGTCCTTTCCCGTTTCGTATTGAAATGAAGCCTGGATGATGTTTTTTAATTTTTAGAATTTTTTTGCATTTATTTTTCAATTTTCTAACCTGGGTCGGGTTCGTATGGATAGGAAGGAAATTTTTTTTCTTCCCTATTTTTTAGCCTGTTCTAACCCGTTTCTTCCTGAAATGAAGCCTGGATGATTTTTTTAATTTTTGGAATTTTTTTGCATTTATTTTCGAATTTTCTAACTCGGGTCGGGTTTGAACAGATAGGAAGAAAATTTTTTTTCCTCTTTATTTTTAAACCTGTCCAGACCTGTTTAATCCTGAAATGAAGCCTGGATGATGTTTTTTAATTTTTAGAATTTTTTTTTGCATTTGTTTTTGAATTTTCTAACTCGGGTCGGGTTCGAATGGATAGGAAGGAAATTTTTTTTGTTCTCAATTTTTCGGCCTGTCCTTTCCCGTTTCGTATTGAAATGAAGCCTGGATGATGTTTTTTAATTTTTAGAATTTTTTTGCATTTATTTTTGAATTTCCTAACCCGGGTCGGGTTCGAACGGATAGGAAGGAAATTTTTTTTCTTCTCTATTTTTCAGCCTGTCCTAACCCGTTTCTTCTTGAAATGAAGCCTGGATGATGTTTTTTAATTTTTAGAATTTTTTTGCATTTATTTTTCAATTTCCTAACCCGGGTCGGGTTCGAACGGATAGGAAGGAAATTTTTTTTGTTCTCTATTTTTCGGCCTGTCCTTTCCCGTTTCGTATTGAAATGAAGCCTGGATGATGTTTTTTAATTTTTAGAATTTTTTTGCATTTATTTTTCAATTTTCTAACCTGGGTCGGGTTCGAACGGATAGGAAGGAAATTTTTTTTCTTCCCTATTTTTCAGCCTGTTCTAACCCGTTTCTTCCTGAAATGAAGCCTGGATGATTTTTTTAATTTTTAGAATTTTTTTGCATTTATTTTCGAATTTTCTAACTCGGGTCGGGTTTGAACAGATAGGAAGGATATTTTTTTTCTTCCCTATTTTTCAGCCTGTTCTAACCCGTTTCTTCCTGAAATGAAGCCTGGATGATTTTTTTAATTTTTAGAATTTTTTTTGCATTTGTTTTTGAATTTTCTAACTCGGGTCGGGTTCGAATGGATAGGAAGGAAATTTTTTTTGTTCTCTATTTTTCGGCCTGTCCTTTCCCGTTTCGTATTGAAAAGAAGCCTGGATGATGTTTTTTAATTTTTAGAATTTTTTTGCATTTATTTTTGAATTTCCTAACCCGGGTCGGGTTCGAACGGATAGGAAGAGAATTTTTTTTCTTCTCTATTTTTCAGCCTGTCCTAACCCGTTTCTTCTTGAAATGAAGCCTGGATGATGTTTTTTAATTTTTTGAATTTTTTTGCATTTATTTTCGAATTTTCTAACTCAGATCGGGTTTGAACGGATAGGAAGAAAATTTTTTTCTTCTTTATTTTTCAACCTGTCCGGACCCTTTTAATCCTGAAATGAAGCCTGGATGATGTTTTTTAATTTTTAGAATTTTTTTTGCATTTGTTTTTGAGTTTTCTAACTCGGGTCGGGTTCGAACGGATAGGAAGGAAATTTTTTTTGTTCTCTATTTTTCGGCCTGTCCTTTCCCGTTTCGTATTGAAATGAAGCCTGGATGATGTTTTTTAATTTTTAGAATTTTTTTGCATTTATTTATCAATTTTCTAACCGGGGTCGGGTTCGAACGGATAGGAAGGAAATTTTTTTTCTTCCCTATTTTTCTGCCCGTTCTAACCCGTTTCTTCCTGAAATGAAGCCTGGATGATTTTTTTAATTTTTAGAATTTTTTTGCATTTATTTTCGAATTTTCTAACTCGGGTCGGGTTTGAACAGATAGGAAGGAAATTTTTTTTCTTCCCTATTTTTCAGCCTGTTCTAACCCGTTTCTTCCTGAAATGAAGCCTGGATGATTTTTTTAATTTTTAGAATTTTTTTTGCATTTGTTTTTGAATTTTCTAACTCGGGTCGGGTTCGAATGGATAGGAAGGAAATTTTTTTTGTTCTCTATTTTTCGGCCTGTCCTTTCCCGTTTCGTATTGAAAAGAAGCCTGGATGATGTTTTTTAATTTTTAGAATTTTTTTGCATTTATTTTTGAATTTCCTAACCCGGGTCGGGTTCGAACGGATAGGAAGGAAATTTTTTTTCTTCTCTATTTTTCAGCCTGTCCTAACCCGTTTCTTCTTGAAATGAAGCCTGGATGATGTTTTTTAATTTTTTGAATTTTTTTGCATTTATTTTCGAATTTTCTAACTCAGATCGGGTTTGAACGGATAGGAAGAAAATTTTTTTCTTCTTTATTTTTCAACCTGTCCGGACCCGTTTAATCCTGAAATGAAGCCTGGATGATGTTTTTTAATTTTTAGAATTTTTTTGCATTTATTTTTTAATTTCCTTACCCTGGTCGGGTTCGAACGGATAGGAAGGAAATTTTTTTTCTTCTCTATTTTTCAGCCTGTCCTAACCCGTTTCTTCTTGAAATGAAGCCTGGATGATGTTTTTTAATTTTTTGAATTTTTTTGCATTTATTTTCGAATTTTCTAACTCGGGTCGGGTTTGAACGGATAGGAAGAAAATTTTTTCCTTCTTTATTTTTCAACCTGTCCGGACCCGTTTAATCCTGAAATGAAGCCTGGATGATGTTTTTTAATTTTTAGAATTTTTTTTGCATTTGTTTTTGAGTTTTCTAACTCGGGTCGGGTTCGAACGGATAGGAAGGAAATTTTTTTTGTTCTCTATTTTTCGGCCTGTCCTTTCCCGTTTCGTATTGAAATGAAGCCTGGATGTTGTTTTTTAATTTTTAGAGTTTTTTTGCATTTATTTTTGAAGTTTCTAACCCGGGTCGGGTTCGAACGGATAGGAAGGAAATTTTTTTTCTTCTCTATTTTTCGGCCTGTCCTGACCCGTTTCGTCTTGAAATAAAGCCTGGATGATGTTTTTTAATTTTTAGAATTTTTTTGCATTTATTTTTGAATTTTCTAACTCGGGTCGGGTTTGAACGGATAGGAAGGAAATTTTTTTTCCTCATTACTTTTTAGCCTGCCTTAACCCGTTTAGTCTTGAAATGAAGCTTGGATGATGTTTTTTAATTTTTAGAATTTTTTTGCATTTATTTTTCAATTTTCTAACCCGGGTCGGGTTTGAACGGAAAGGAAGGAAATTTTTTTTCCTTTTTATTTTTTAGCCTGTCTTGACCCGTTTAGTCTTGAAATGAAGCCTGGATGATGTTTTTTAATTTTTAGAATTTTTTTTCATTTATTTTTCAATTTTCTAACCCGAGTCGGGTTCGAAAGGATTGGAAGGAAATTTTTTTTCTTCTCTATTTTTCAGCATGTCCTAACCCGTTTCTTCTTGAAATGAAGCCTGGATGATGTTTTTTAATTTTTTGAATTTTTTTGCATTTATTTTCGAATTTTCTAACTCGGGTCGGGTTTGAACGGATAGGAAGAAAATTTTTTTCTTCTTTATTTTTCAACCTGTCCGGACCCTTTTAATCCTGAAATGAAGCCTGGATGATGTTTTTTAATTTTTAGAATTTTTTTTGCATTTGTTTTTTAGTTTTCTAACTCGGGTCGGGTTCGAACGGATAGGAAGGAAATTTTTTTTGTTCTCTATTTTTCGGCCTGTCCTTTCCCGTTTCGTATTGAAATGAAGCCTGGATGATGTTTTTTAATTTTTAGAATTTTTTTGCATTTATTTTACAATTTTCTAACCGGGGTCGGGTTTGAACGGATAGGAAGGAAATTTTTTTTCTTCTCTATTTATCAGCCTGTCCTAACCCGTTTCTTCCTGAAATGAAGCCTGGATGATGTTTTTTAATTTTTAGAATTTTTTTGCATTTATTTTCGAATTTTCTAACTCGGGTCGGGTTTGAACGGATAGGAAGAAAATTTTTTTTCTTCTTTATTTTTCAACCTGTCCAGACCTGTTTAATCCTGAAATGAAGCCTGGATGATGTTTTTTAATTTTTAGAATTTTTTTTGCATTTGTTTTTGAATTTTCTAACTCGGGTCGGATTCGAACGGATAGGAAGGAAATTTTTTTTGTTCTCTATTTTTCGGCCTGTCCTTTCCCGTTTCGTATTGAAATGAAGCCTGGGTGATGTTTTTTAATTTTTAGAATTTTTTTGCATTTATTTTTCAATTTCCTAACCCGGGTCGGGTTCGAACGGATAGGAAGGAAATTTTTTTTGTTCTCTATTTTTCGGCCTGTCCTTTCCCGTTTCGTATTGAAATGAAGCCTGGATGATGTTTTTTAATTTTTAGAATTTTTTTGCATTTATTTTTCAATTTTCTAACCTGGGTCGGGTTCGTATGGATAGGAAGGAAATTTTTTTTCTTCCCTATTTTTTAGCCTGTTCTAACCCGTTTCTTCCTGAAATGAAGCCTGGATGATTTTTTTAATTTTTGGAATTTTTTTGCATTTATTTTCGAATTTTCTAACTCGGGTCGGGTTTGAACAGATAGGAAGAAAATTTTTTTTCTTCTTTATTTTTAAACCTGTCCAGACCTGTTTAATCCTGAAATGAAGCCTGGATGATGTTTTTTAATTTTTAGAATTTTTTTTGCATTTGTTTTTGAATTTTCTAACTCGGGTCGGGTTCGAATGGATAGGAAGGAAATTTTTTTTGTTCTCAATTTTTCGGCCTGTCCTTTCCCGTTTCGTATTGAAATGAAGCCTGGATGATGTTTTTTAATTTTTAGAATTTTTTTGCATTTATTTTTGAATTTCCTAACCCGGGTCGGGTTCGAACGGATAGGAAGGAAATTTTTTTTCTTCTCTATTTTTCAGCCTGTCCTAACCCGTTTCTTCTTGAAATGAAGCCTGGATGATGTTTTTTAATTTTTTGAATTTTTTTGCATTTATTTTCGAATTTTCTAACTCGGGTCGGGTTTGAACAGATAGGAAGAAAATTTTTTTTCATCTTTATTTTTCAACCTGTCCAGACCTGTTTAATCCTGAAATGATGCCTGGATGATGTTTTTTAATTTTTAGAATTTTTTTTGCATTTGTTTTTGAATTTTCTAACTCGGGTCGGGTTCGAACGGATAGGAAGGAAATTTTTTTTGTTCTCTATTTTTCGGCCTGTCCTTTCCCGTTTCGTATTGAAATGAAGCCAGGATGATGTTTTTTAATTTTTAGAATTTTTTTGCATTTATTTTTCAATTTTCTATCCTGGGTCGGGTTCGAACGGATAGGAAGGAAATTTTTTTTCTTCTCTATTTTTCAGCCTGTTCTAACCCGTTTCTTCCTGAAATGAAGCCTGGATGATTTTTTTAATTTTTAGAATTTTTTTGCATTTATTTTCGAATTTTCTAACTCGGGTCGGGTTTGAACAGATAGGAAGAAAATTTTTTTTCTTCTTTATTTTTCAACCTGTCCAGACCTGTTTAATCCTGAAATGAAGCCTGGATGATGTTTTTTAATTTTTAGAATTTTTTTTGCATTTGTTTTTGAATTTTCTAACTCGGGTCGGGTTCGAATGGATAGGGAGGAAATTTTTTTTGTTCTCTATTTTTCGGCCTGTCCTTTCCCGTTTCGTATTGAAATGAAGCCTGGATGATGTTTTTTAATTTTTAGAATTTTTTTGCATTTATTTTTCAATTTCCTAACCCGGGTCGGGTTCGAACGGATGGGAAGGAAATTTTTTTTCTTCTCTATTTTTCAGCATGTCCTAACCCGTTTCTTCTTGAAATGAAGCCTGGATGATGTTTTTTAATTTTTTGAATTCTTTTGCATTTATTTTCGAATTTTCTAACTCGGGTCGGGTTTGAACGGATAGGAAGAAAATTTTTTTCTTCTTTATTTTTCAACCTGTCCGGACCCGTTTAATCCTGAAATGAAGCCTGGATGATTTTTTTTAATTTTTAGAATTTTTTTGCATTTGTTTTTGAGTTTTCTAACTCGGGTCGGGTTCGAACGGATAGGACTGAAATTTTTTTTGTTCTCTATTTTTCGGCCTGTCCTTTCCCGTTTCGTATTGAAATGAAGCCTGGATGATGTTTTTTAATTTTTAGAATTTTTTTGCATTTATTTTTCAATTTTCTAACCGGGGTCGGGTTCGAACGGATAGGAAGGAAATTTTTTTTCTTCTCTATTTATCAGCCTGTCCTAACCCGTTTCTTCCTGAAATGAAGCCTGGATGATGTTTTTTAATTTTTAGAATTTTTTTGCATTTATTTTCGAATTTTCTAACTCGGGTCGGGTTTGAACGGATAGGAAGAAAATTTTTTTTCTTCTTTATTTTTCAACCTGTCCAGACCTGTTTAATCCTGAAATGAAGCCTGGATGATGTTTTTAAATTTTTAGAATTTTTTTTGCATTTGTTTTTGAATTTTCTAACTCGGGTCGAATTCGAACGGATAGGAAGGAAATTTTTTTTGTTCTCTATTTTTCGGCCTGTCCTTTCCCGTTTCGTATTGAAATGAAGCCTGGGTGATGTTTTATAATTTTTAGAATTTTTTTGCATTTATTTTTCAATTTCCTAACCCGGGTCGGGTTCGAACGGATAGGAAGGAAATTTTTTTTCTTCTCTATTTTTCAGCCTGTCCTAACCCGTTTCTTCTTGAAATGAAGCCTCGATGATGTTTTTTAATTTTTTGTATTTTTTTGCATTTATTTTCGAATTTTCTAACTCAGGTCGGGTTTGAACGGATAGGAAGAAAATTTTTTTCTTCTTTATTTTTCAACCTGTCCGGACCCGTTTAATCCTGAAATGAAGCCTGGATGATGTTTTTTAATTTTTAGAATTTTTTTTGCATTTGTTTTTGAGTTTTCTAACTCGGGTCGGGTTCGAACGGATAGGAAGGAAATTTTTTTTGTTCTCTATTTTTCGGCCTGTCCTTTCCCGTTTCGTATTGAAATGAAGCCTGGATGTTGTTTTTTAATTTTTAGAGTTTTTTGCATTTATTTTTGAAGTTTCTAACCCGGGTCGGGTTCGAACGGATAGGAAGGAAATTTTTTTTCTTCTCTATTTTTCGGCCTGTCCTGACCCGTTTCGTCTTGAAATAAAGCCTGGATGATGTTTTTTAATTTGTAGAATTTTTTTGCATTTATTTTTGAATTTTCTAACTCGGGTCGGGTTTGAACGGATAGGAAGGAAATTTTTTTTCCTCATTACTTTTTAGCCTGCCTTAACCCGTTTAGTCTTGAAATGAAGCTTGGATGATGTTTTTTAATTTTTAGAATTTTTTTGCATTTATTTTTCAATTTTCTAACCCGGGTCGGGTTTGAACGGAAAGGAAGGAAATTTTTTTTCCTTTTTATTTTTTAGCCTGTCTTCACCCGTTTAGTCTTGAAATGAAGCCTGGATGATGTTTTTTAATTTTTAGAATTTTTTTGCATTTATTTTTCAATTTTCTAACCCGGGTCGGGTTCGAATGGATTGGAAGGAAATTTTTTTTCTTCTCTATTTTTCTGCCTGCCCTGACCCGTTTCTTCTTGAAATGAAGCCAGGATGATGTTTTTTAATTTTTAGAATTTTTTAGCATTTATTTTCGAATTTTCTAAGTCGGGTCGGGTTTGAACGGATAGGAAGAAAATTTTTTTTCATCTTTATTTTTCAACCTGTCCAGACCTGTTTAATCCTGAAATGAAGCCTGGATGATGTTTTTTAATTTTTAGAATTTTTTTTGCAATTGTTTTTGAATTTTCTAACTCGGGTCGGGTTCGAACGGATAGGAAGGAAATTTTTTTTGTTCTCTATTTTTCGGCCTGTCCTTTCCCGTTTCGTATTGAAATGAAGCCTGGATGATGTTTTTTAATTTTTAGAATTTTTTTGCATTTATTTTTCAATTTTCTAACCTGGGTCGGGTTCGAACGGATAGGAAGGAAATTTTTTTTCTTCTCTATTTTTCAGCCTGTTCTAACCCGTTTCTTCCTGAAATGAAGCCTGGATGATTTTTTTAATTTTTGGAATTTTTTTGCATTTATTTTCGAATTTTCTAACTCGGGTCGGGTTTGAACAGATAGGAAGAAAATTTTTTTTCTTCTTTATTTTTAAACCTGTCCAGACCTGTTTAATCCTGAAATGAAGCCTGGATGATGTTTTTTAATTTTTAGAATTTTTTTTGCATTTGTTTTTTAATTTTCTAACTCGGGTCGGGTTCGAATGGATTGGAAGGAAATTTTTTTTGTTCTCTATTTTTCGGTCTGTCCTTTCCCGTTTCGTATTGAAATGAAGCCTGGATGATGTTTTTTAATTTTTAGAATTTTTTTGCATTTATTTTTCAATTTCCTAACCCGGGTCGGGTTCGAACGGATAGGAAGGAAATTTTTTTTCTTCTCTATTTTTCAGCATGTCCTAACCCGTTTCTTCTTGAAATGAAGCCTGGATGATGTTTTTTAATTTTTTGAATTTTTTTGCATTTATTTTCGAATTTTCTAACTCGGGTCGGGTTTGAACGGATAGGAAGAAAATTTTTTTCTTCTTTATTTTTCAACCTGTCCGGACCCTTTTAATCCTGAAATGAAGCCTGGATGATGTTTTTTAATTTTTAGAATTTTTTTTGCATTTGTTTTTGAGTTTTCTAACTCGGGTCGGGTTCGAACGGATAGGAAGGAAATTTTTTTTGTTCTCTATTTTTCGGCCTGTCCTTTCCCGTTTCGTATTGAAATGAAGCCTGGATGATGTTTTTTAATTTTTAGAATTTTTTTGCATTTATTTATCAATTTTCTAACCGGGGTCGGGTTCGAACGGATAGGAAGGAAATTTTTTTTCTTCTCTATTTATCAGCCTGTCCTAACCCGTTTCTTCCTGAAATGAAGCCTGGATGATGTTTTTTAATTTTTAGAATTTTTTTGCATTTATTTTCGAATTTTCTAACTCGGGTCGGGTTTGAACGGATAGGAAGAAAATTTTTTTTCTTCTTTATTTTTCAACCTGTCCAGACCTGTTTAATCCTGAAATGAAGCCTGGATGATGTTTTTTAATTTTTAGAATTTTTTTTGCATTTTTTTTTGAATTTTCTAACTCGGGTCGGGTTCGAACGGATAGGAAGGAAATTTTTTTTGTTCTCTATTTTTCGGCCTGTCCTTTCCCGTTTCGTATTGAAATGAAGCCTGGGTGATGTTTTTTAATTTTTAGAATTTTTTTGCATTTATTTTTCAATTTCCTAACCCGGGTCGGGTTCGAACGGATAGGAAGGAAATTTTTTTTGTTCTCTATTTTTCGGCCTGTCCTTTCCCGTTTCGTATTGAAATGAAGCCTGGATGATGTTTTTTAATTTTTAGAATTTTTTTGCATTTATTTTTCAATTTTCTAACCTGGGTCGGGTTCGAACGGATAGGAAGGAAATTTTTTTTCTTCCCTATTTTTCAGCCTGTTCTAACCCGTTTCTTCCTGAAATGAAGCCTGGATGATTTTTTTAATTTTTAGAATTTTTTTGCATTTATTTTCGAATTTTCTAACTCGGGTCGGGTTTGAACAGATAGGAAGAAAATTTTTTTTCTTCTTTATTTTTAAACCTGTCCAGACCTGTTTAATCCTGAAACGAAGCCTGGATGATGTTTTTTAATTTTTAGAATTTTTTTTGCATTTGTTTTTGAATTTTCTAACTCGGGTCGGGTTCGAATGGATAGGAAGGAAATTTTTTTTGTTCTCTATTTTTCGGCCTGTCCTTTCCCGTTTCGTATTGAAATGAAGCCTGGATGATGTTTTTTAATTTTTAGAATTTTTTTGCATTTATTTTTGAATTTCCTAACCCGGGTCGGGTTCGAACGGATAGGAAGGAAATTTTTTTTCTTCTCTATTTTTCAGCCTGTCCTAACCCGTTTCTTCTTGAAATGAAGCCTGGATGATGTTTTTTAATTTTTTGAATTTTTTTCCATTTATTTTCGAATTTTCTAACTCAGATCGGGTTTGAACGGATAGGAAGAAAATTTTTTTCTTCTTTATTTTTCAACCTGTCCGGACCCGTTTAATCCTGAAATGAAGCCTGGATGATGTTTTTTAATTTTTAGAATTTTTTTGCATTTATTTTTTAATTTCCTTACCCGGGTCGGGTTCGAACGGATAGGAAGGAAATTTTTTTTCTTCTCTATTTTTCAGCCTGTCCTAACCCGTTTCTTCTTGAAATGAAGCCTGGATGATGTTTTTTAATTTTTTGAATTTTTTTGCATTTATTTTCGAATTTTCTAACTCGGGTCGGGTTTGAACGGATAGGAAGAAAATTTTTTTCTTCTTTATTTTTCAACCTGTCCGGACCCGTTTAATCCTGAAATGAAGCCTGGATGATGTTTTTTAATTTTTAGAATTTTTTTTGCATTTGTTTTTGAGTTTTCTAACTCGGGTCGGGTTCGAACGGATAGGAAGGAAATTTTTTTTGTTCTCTATTTTTCGGCCTGTCCTTTCCCGTTTCGTATTGAAATGAAGCCTGGATGTTGTTTTTTAATTTTTAGAGTTTTTTTGCATTTATTTTTGAAGTTTCTAACCCGGGTCGGGTTCGAACGGATAGGAAGGAAATTTTTTTTCTTCTCTATTTTTCGGCCTGTCCTGACCCGTTTCGTCTTGAAATAAAGCCTGGATGATGTTTTTTAATTTTTAGAATTTTTTTGCATTTATTTTTGAATTTTCTAACTCGGGTCGGGTTTGAACGGATAGGAAGGAAATTTTTTTTCCTCATTACTTTTTAGCCTGCCTTAACCCGTTTAGTCTTGAAATGAAGCTTGGATGATGTTTTTTAATTTTTAGAATTTTTTTGCATTTATTTTTCAATTTTCTAACCCGGGTCGGGTTTGAACGGAAAGGAAGGAAATTTTTTTTCCTTTTTATTTTTTAGCCTGTCTTGACCCGTTTAGTCTTGAAATGAAGCCTGGATGATGTTTTTTAATTTTTAGAATTTTTTTTCATTTATTTTTCAATTTTCTAACCCGAGTCGGGTTCGAAAGGATTGGAAGGAAATTTTTTTTCTTCTCTATTTTTCAGCATGTCCTAACCCGTTTCTTCTTGAAATGAAGCCTGGATGATGTTTTTTAATTTTTTGAATTTTTTTGCATTTATTTTCGAATTTTCTAACTCGGGTCGGGTTTGAACGGATAGGAAGAAAATTTTTTTTCTTCTTTATTTTTCGGCCTGTCCTTTCCCGTTTCGTATTGAAATGAAGCCTGGATGATATTTTTTAATTTTTAGAATTTTTTTGCATTTATTTTTCAATTTTCTAACCTGGGTCGGGTTCGAACGGATAGGAAGGAAATTTTTTTTCTTCTCTATTTTTCAGCCTGTTCTAACCCGTTTCTTCCTGAAATGAAGCCTGGATGATTTTTTTAATTTTTAGAATTTTTTTGCATTTATTTTCGAATTTTCTAACTCGGGTCGGGTTTGAACAGATAGGAAGAAAATTTTTTGTCTTCTTTATTTTTCAACCTGTCCAGACCTGTTTAATCCTGAAATGAAGCCTGGATGATGTTTTTTAATTTTTAGAATTTTTTTTGCATTTGTTTTTGAATTTTCTAACTCGGGTCGGGTTCGAATGGATAGGAAGGAAATTTTTTTTGTTCTCTATTTTTCGGCCTGTCCTTTCACGTTTCGTATTGAAATGAAGCCTGGATGATGTTTTTTAATTTTTAGAATTTTTTTGCATTTATTTTTCAATTTCCTAACCCGGGTCGGGTTCGAACGGATAGGAAGGAAATTTTTTTTCTTCTCTATTTTTCAGCATGTCCTAACCCGTTTCTTCTTGAAATGAAGCCTGGATGATGTTTTTTAATTTTTTGAATTTTTTTGCATTTATTTTCGAATTTTCTAACTCGGGTCGGGTTTGAACGGATAGGAAGAAAATTTTTTTCTTCTTTATTTTTCAACCTGTCCGGACCCGTTTAATCCTGAAATGAAGCCTGGATGATTTTTTCTAATTTTTAGAATTTTTTTTGCATTTGTTTTTGAGTTTTCTAACACGGGTCGAAATCGAACGGATAGGAAGGAAAATTTTTTTGTTCTCTATTTTTCGGCCTGTCCTTTCCCGTTTCGTATTGAAATGAAGCCTGGATGTTGTTTTTTAATTTTTAGAGTTTTTTTGCATTTATTTTTGAAGTTTCTAACTCGGGTCGGGTTCGAACGGATAGGAAGGAAATTTTTTTTGTTCTCTATTTTTCGGCCTGTCCTTTCCCGTTTCGTATTGAAATGAAGCCTGGATGATGTTTTTTAATTTTTAGAATTTTTTTGCATTTATTTTACAATTTTCTAACCGGGGTCGGGTTCGAACGGATAGGAAGGAAATTTTTTTTCTTCTCTATTTATCAGCCTGTCCTAACCCGTTTCTTCCTGAAATGAAGCCTGGATGATGTTTTTTAATTTTTAGAATTTTTTTGCATTTATTTTCGAATTTTCTAACTCGGGTCGGGTTTGAACGGATAGGAAGAAAATTTTTTTTCTTCTTTATTTTTCAACCTGTCCAGACCTGTTTAATCCTGAAATGAAGCCTGGATGATGTTTTTTAATTTTTAGAATTTTTTTTGCATTTGTTTTTGAATTTTCTAACTCGGGTCGGATTCGAACGGATAGGAAGGAAATTTTTTTTGTTCTCTATTTTTCGGCCTGTCCTTTCCCGTTTCGTATTGAAATGAAGCCTGGGTGATGTTTTTTAATTTTTAGAATTTTTTTGCATTTATTTTACAATTTCCTAACCCGGGTCGGGTTCGAACGGATAGGAAGGAAATTTTTTTTGTTCTCTATTTTTCGGCCTGTCCTTTCCCGTTTCGTATTGAAATGAAGCCTGGATGATGTTTTTTAATTTTTAGAATTTTTTTGCATTTATTTTTCAATTTTCTAACCTGGGTCGGGTTCGTATGGATAGGAAGGAAATTTTTTTTCTTCCCTATTTTTCAGCCTGTTCTAACCCGTTTCTTCCTGAAATGAAGCCTGGATGATTTTTTTAATTTTTGGAATTTTTTTGCATTTATTTTCGAATTTTCTAACTCGGGTCGGGTTTGAACAGATAGGAAGAAAATTTTTTTTCGTCTTTATTTTTCAAACTGTCCAGACCTGTTTAATCCTGAAATGAAGCCTGGATGATGTTTTTTAATTTTTAGAATTTTTTTTGCATTTGTTTTTGAATTTTCTAACTCGGGTCGGGTTCGAACGGATAGGAAGGAAATTTTTTTTGTTCTCTATTTTTCGGCCTGTCCTTTCCCGTTTCGTATTGAAATGAAGCCAGGATGATGTTTTTTAATTTTTAGAATTTTTTTGCATTTATTTTTCAATTTTCTAACCTGGGTCGGGTTCGAACGGATAGGAAGGAAATTTTTTTTCTTCTCTATTTTTCAGCCTGTTCTAACCCGTTTCTTCATGAAATGAAGCCTGGATGATTTTTTTAATTTTTAGAATTTTTTTGCATTTATTTTCGAATTTTCTAACTCGGGTCGGGTTTGAACATATAGGAAGAAAATTTTTTTTCTTCTTTATTTTTCAACCTGTCCAGACCTGTTTAATCCTGAAATGAAGCTTGGATGATGTTTTTTAATTTTTAGAATTTTTTTTGCATTTGTTTTTGAATTTTCTAACTCGGGTCGGGTTCGAATGGATAGGGAGGAAATTTTTTTTGTTCTCTATTTTTCGGCCTGTCCTTTCCCGTTTCGTATTGAAATGAAGCCTGGATGATGTTTTTTAATTTTTAGAATTTTTTTGCATTTATTTTTCAATTTCCTAACCCGGGTCGGGTTCGAACGGATGGGAAGGAAATTTTTTTTCTTCTCTATTTTTCAGCATGTCCTAACCCGTTTCTTCTTGAAATGAAGCCTGGATGATGTTTTTTAATTTTTTGAATTCTTTTGCATTTATTTTCGAATTTTCTAACTCGGGTCGGGTTTGAACGGATAGGAAGAAAATTTTTTTCTTCTTTATTTTTCAACCTGTCCGGACCCGTTTAATCCTGAAATGAAGCCTGGATGATTTTTTTTAATTTTTAGAATTTTTTTTGCATTTGTTTTTGAGTTTTCTAACTCGGGTCGGGTTCGAACGGATAGGACTGAAATTTTTTTTGTTCTCTATTTTTCGGCCTGTCCTTTCCCGTTTCGTATTGAAATGAAGCCTGGATGATGTTTTTTAATTTTTAGAATTTTTTTGCATTTATTTTTCAATTTTCTAACCGGGGTCGGGTTCGAACGGATAGGAAGGAAATTTTTTTTCTTCTCTATTTTTCAGCCTGTCCTAACCCGTTTCTTCCTGAAATGAAGCCTGGATGATGGTTTTTAATTTTTAGAATTTTTTTGCATTTATTTTCGAATTTTCTAACTCGGGTCGGGTTTGAACGGATAGGAAGAAAAATTTTTTTCTTCTTTATTTTTCAACCTGTCCAGACCTGTTTAATCCTGAAATGAAGCCTGGATGATGTTTTTTAATTTTTAGAATTTTGTTTGCATTTGTTTTTGAATTTTCTAACTCGGGTCGGGTTCGAACGGATAGGAAGGAAATTTTTTTTATTCTCTATTTTTCGGCCTGTCCTTTCCCGTTTCGTATTGAAATGAAGCCTGGGTGATGTTTTTAAATTTTTAGAATTTTTTTGCATTTATTTTTCAATTTCCTAACCCGGGTCAGGTTCGAATGGATAGGAAGGAAATTTTTTTTCTTCTCTATTTTTCAGCCCGTCCTAACCCGTTTCTTCTTGAAATAAAGCCCGGATGATGTTTTTTAATTTTTTGAATTTTTTTGCATTTATTTTCTAATTTTCTAAGTCGGGTCGGGTTTGAACTGATAGGAAGAAAATTTTTTTCTTCTTTATTTTTCAACCTGTCCGGACCCGTTTAATCCTGAAATGAAGCGTGGATGATGTTTTTTAATTTTTAGAATTTTTTTTGCATTTGTTTTTGAGTTTTCTAACACGGGTCGGGTTCGAACGGATAGGAAGGAAATTTTTTTTGTTCTCTATTTTTCGGCCTGTCCTTTCCCGTTTCGTATTGAAATGAAGCCTGGATGTTGTTTTTTAATTTTTAGAGTTTTTTTGCATTTATTTTTGAAGTTTCTAACCCGGGTCGGGTTCGAACGGATAGGAAGGAAATTTTTTTTCTTCTCTATTTTTCGGCCTGTCCTGACCCGTTTCGTCTTGAAATAAAGCCTGGATGATGTTTTTTAATTTTTAGAATTTTTTTGCATTTATTTTTGAATTTTCTAACTCGGGTCGGGTTTGAACGGATAGGAAGGAAATTTTTTTTCCTCATTACTTTTTAGCCTGCCTTAACCCGTTTAGTCTTGAAATGAAGCTTGCATGATGTTTTTTAATTTTTAGAATTTTTTTGCATTTATTTTTCAATTTTCTAACCCGGGTCGGGTTTGAACGGAAAGGAAGGAAATTTTTTTTCCTTTTTATTTTTTAGCCTGTCTTGACCCGTTTAGTCTTGAAATGAAGCCTGGATGATGTTTTTTAATTTTTAGAATTTTTTTGCATTTATTTTTCAATTTTCTAACCCGGGTCGGGTTCGAATGGATAGGAAGAAAATTTTTTTTCTTCTCTATTTTTCCGCCTGCCCTGACCCGTTTCTTCTTGAAATGAAGCCTGGATGATGTTTTTTAATTTTTAAAATTTTTTTGCATTTATTTTCGAATTTTATAACTCGGGTCGGGTTTGAACGGATAGGAAGAAAATTTTTTTTCATCTTTATTTTTCAACCTGTCCAGACCTGTTTAATCCTGAAATGAAGCCTGGATGATGTTTTTTAATTTTTAGAATTTTTTTACATTTATTTTCGAATTTTCTAACTCGGGTCGGGTTTGAACGGATAGGAAGGAAATTTTTTTTCCTCATTACTTTTTAGCCTGCCTTAACCCGTTTAGTCTTGTAATGAAGCTTGGATGATGTTTTTTAATTTTTAGAATTTTTTTGCATTTATTTTTCAATTTTCTAACCCGGGTCGGGTTTGAACGGAAAGGAAGGAAATTTTTTTTCCTTTTTATTTTTTAGCCTGTCTTGACCCGTTTAGTCTTGAAATGAAGCCTGGATGATGTTTTTTAATTTTTAGAATTTTTTTGCATTTATTTTTCAATTTTCTAACCCGGGTCGGGTTCGAATGGATAGGAAGGAAATTTTTTTTCTTCTCTATTTTTCCGCCTGCCCTGACCCGTTTCTTCTTGAAATGAAGCCTGGATGATGTTTTTTAATTTTTAAAATTTTTTTGCATTTATTTTCGAATTTTCTAACTCGGGTCGGGTTTGAACGGATAGGAAGAAAATTTTTTTTCATCTTTATTTTTCAACCTGTCCAGACCTGTTTAATCCTGAAATGAAGCCTGGATGATGTTTTTTAATTTTTAGAATTTTTTTTGCATTTGTTTTTGAATTTTCTAACTCGGGTCGGGTTCGAACGGATAGGAAAGAAATTTTTTTTGTTCTCTATTTTTCGGCCTGTCCTTTCCCGTTTCGTATTGAAATGAAGCCTGGATGATGTTTTTTAATTTTTAGAATTTTTTTGCATTTATTTTTCAATTTTCTAACCTGGGTCGGGTTCGAACGGATAGGAAGGAAATTTTTTTTCTTCTCTATTTTTCAGCCTGTTCTAACCCGTTTCTTCCTGAAATGAAGCCTGGATGATTTTTTTAATTTTTAGAATTTTTTTGCATTTATTTTCGAATTTTCTAACTCGGGTCGGGTTTGAACAGATAGGAAGAAAATTTTTTGTCTTCTTTATTTTTCAACCTGTCCAGACCTGTTTAATCCTGAAATGAAGCCTGGATGATGTTTTTTAATTTTTAGAATTTTTTTTGCATTTGTTTTTGAATTTTCTAACTCGGGTCGGGTTCGAATGGATAGGAAGGAAATTTTTTTTGTTCTCTATTTTTCGGCCTGTCCTTTCACGTTTCGTATTGAAATGAAGCCTGGATGATGTTTTTTAATTTTTAGAATTTTTTTGCATTTATTTTTCAATTTCCTAACCCGGGTCGGGTTCGAACGGATAGGAAGGAAATTTTTTTTCTTCTCTATTTTTCAGCATGTCCTAACCCGTTTCTTCTTGAAATGAAGCCTGGATGATGTTTTTTAATTTTTTGAATTTTTTTGCATTTATTTTCGAATTTTCTAACTCGGGTCGGGTTTGAACGGATAGGAAGAAAATTTTTTTCTTCTTTATTTTTCAACCTGTCCGGACCCGTTTAATCCTGAAATGAAGCCTGGATGATTTTTTTTAATTTTTAGAATTTTTTTTGCATTTGTTTTTGAGTTTTCTAACACGGGTCGAAATCGAACGGATAGGAAGGAAAATTTTTTTGTTCTCTATTTTTCGGCCTGTCCTTTCCCGTTTCGTATTGAAATGAAGCCTGGATGTTGTTTTTTAATTTTTAGAGTTTTTTTGCATTTATTTTTGAAGTTTCTAACCCGGGTCGGGTTCGAACGGATAGGAAGGAAATTTTTTTTGTTCTCTATTTTTCGGCCTGTCCTTTCCCGTTTCGTATTGAAATGAAGTCTGGATGATGTTTTTTAATTTTTAGAATTTTTTTGCATTTATTTTTCAATTTTCTAACCTGGGTCGGGTTCGAACGGATAGGAAGGAAATTTTTTTTCTTCTCTATTTTTCAGCCTCTCCTAACCCGTTTCTTCATGAAATGAAGCCTGGATGATGTTTTTTAATTTTTAGAATTTTTTTGCATTTATTTTCGAATTTTCTAACTCGGGTCGGGTGTGAACGGATAGGAAGAAAATTTTTTTTCTACTTTATTTTTCAACCTGTCCAGACCTGTTTAATCCTAAAATGAAGCCTGGATGATGTTTTTTAATTTTTAGAATTTTTTTTGCATTTGTTTTTGAATTTTCTAACTCCGGTCGGGTTCGAATGGATAGGAAGGAAATTTTTTTTGTTCTCTATTTTTCGGCCTGTCCTTTCCCGTTTCGTATTGAAATGAAGCCTGGATGATGTTTTTTAATTTTTAGAATTTTTTTGCATTTATTTTTCAATTTCGTAACCCGGGTCGGGTTCGAACGGATAGGAAGGAAATTTTTTTTCTTCTCTATTTTTCAGCCCGTCCTAACCCGTTTCTTCTTGAAATAAAGCCCGGATGATGTTTTTTAATTTTTTGAATTTTTTTGCATTTATTTTCTAATTTTCTAAGTCGGGTCGGGTTTGAACTGATAGGAAGAAAATTTTTTTCTTCTTTATTTTTCAACCTGTCCGGACCCGTTTAATCCTGAAATGAAGCGTGGATGATGTTTTTTAATTTTTAGAATTTTTTTTGCATTTGTTTTTGAGTTTTCTAACACGGGTCGGGTTCGAACGGATAGGAAGGAAATTTTTTTTGTTCTCTATTTTTCGGCCTGTCCTTTCCCGTTTCGTATTGAAATGAAGCCTGGATGTTGTTTTTTAATTTTTAGAGTTTTTTTGCATTTATTTTTGAAGTTTCTAACCCGGGTCGGGTTCGAACGGATAGGAAGGAAATTTTTTTTCTTCTCTATTTTTCGGCCTGTCCTGACCCGTTTCGTCTTGAAATAAAGCCTGGATGATGTTTTTTAATTTTTAGAATTTTTTTGCATTTATTTTTGAATTTTCTAACTCGGGTCGGGTTTGAACGGATAGGAAGGAAATTTTTTTTCCTCATTACTTTTTAGCCTGCCTTAACCCGTTTAGTCTTGAAATGAAGCTTGCATGATGTTTTTTAATTTTTAGAATTTTTTTGCATTTATTTTTCAATTTTCTAACCCGGGTCGGGTTCGAATGGATAGGAAGGAAATTTTTTTTCTTCTCTATTTTTCCGCCTGCCCTGACCCGTTTCTTCTTGAAATGAAGCCTGGATGATGTTTTTTAATTTTTAAAATTTTTTTGCATTTATTTTCGAATTTTCTAACTCGGGTCGGGTTTGAACGGATAGGAAGAAAATTTTTTTTCATCTTTATTTTTCAACCTGTCCAGACCTGTTTAATCCTGAAATGAAGCCTGGATGATGTTTTTTAATTTTTAGAATTTTTTTTGCATTTGTTTTTGAATTTTCTAACTCGGGTCGGGTTCGAACGGATAGGAAAGAAATTTTTTTTGTTCTCTATTTTTCGGCCTGTCCTTTCCCGTTTCGTATTGAAATGAAGCCTGGATGATGTTTTTTAATTTTTAGAATTTTTTTGCATTTATTTTTCAATTTTCTAACCTGGGTCGGGTTCGAACGGATAGGAAGGAAATTTTTTTTCTTCTCTATTTTTCAGCCTGTTCTAACCCGTTTCTTCCTGAAATGAAGCCTGGATGATTTTTTTAATTTTTAGAATTTTTTTGCATTTATTTTCGAATTTTCTAACTCGGGTCGGGTTTGAACAGATAGGAAGAAAATTTTTTGTCTTCTTTATTTTTCAACCTGTCCAGACCTGTTTAATCCTGAAATGAAGCCTGGATGATGTTTTTTAATTTTTAGAATTTTTTTTGCATTTGTTTTTGAATTTTCTAACTCGGGTCGGGTTCGAATGGATAGGAAGGAAATTTTTTTTGTTCTCTATTTTTCGGCCTGTCCTTTCACGTTTCGTATTGAAATGAAGCCTGGATGATGTTTTTTAATTTTTAGAATTTTTTTGCATTTATTTTTCAATTTCCTAACCCGGGTCGGGTTCGAACGGATAGGAAGGAAATTTTTTTTCTTCTCTATTTTTCAGCATGTCCTAACCCGTTTCTTCTTGAAATGAAGCCTGGATGATGTTTTTTAATTTTTTGAATTTTTTTGCATTTATTTTCGAATTTTCTAACTCGGGTCGGGTTTGAACGGATAGGAAGAAAATTTTTTTCTTCTTTATTTTTCAACCTGTCCGGACCCGTTTAATCCTGAAATGAAGCCTGGATGATTTTTTTTTAATTTTTAGAATTTTTTTTGCATTTGTTTTTGAGTTTTCTAACACGGGTCGAAATCGAACGGATAGGAAGGAAAATTTTTTTGTTCTCTATTTTTCGGCCTGTCCTTTCCCGTTTCGTATTGAAATGAAGCCTGGATGTTGTTTTTTAATTTTTAGAGTTTTTTTGCATTTATTTTTGAAGTTTCTAACCCGGGTCGGGTTCGAACGGATAGGAAGGAAATTTTTTTTGTTCTCTATTTTTCGGCCTGTCCTTTCCCGTTTCGTATTGAAATGAAGTCTGGATGATGTTTTTTAATTTTTAGAATTTTTTTGCATTTATTTTTCAATTTTCTAACCTGGGTCGGGTTCGAACGGATAGGAAGGAAATTTTTTTTCTTCTCTATTTTTCAGCCTATCCTAACCCGTTTCTTCATGAAATGAAGCCTGGATGATGTTTTTTAATTTTTAGAATTTTTTTGCATTTATTTTCGAATTTTCTAACTCGGGTCGGGTGTGAACGGATAGGAAGAAAATTTTTTTTCTACTTTATTTTTCAACCTGTCCAGACCTGTTTAATCCTAAAATGAAGCCTGGATGATGTTTTTTAATTTTTAGAATTTTTTTTGCATTTGTTTTTGAATTTTCTAACTCCGGTCGGGTTCGAATGGATAGGAAGGAAATTTTTTTTGTTCTCTATTTTTCGGCCTGTCCTTTCCCGTTTCGTATTGAAATGAAGCCTGGATGATGTTTTTTAATTTTTAGAATTTTTTTGCATTTATTTTTCAATTTCGTAACCCGGGTCGGGTTCGAACGGATAGGAAGGAAATTTTTTTTCTTCTCTATTTTTCAGCCCGTCCTAACCCGTTTCTTCTTGAAATAAAGCCCGGATGATGTTTTTTAATTTTTTGAATTTTTTTGCATTTATTTTCTAATTTTCTAAGTCGGGTCGGGTCTGAACTGATAGGAAGAAAATTTTTTTCTTCTTTATTTTTCAACCTGTCCGGACCCGTTTAATCCTGAAATGAAGCGTGGATGATGTTTTTTAATTTTTAGAATTTTTTTTGCATTTGTTTTTGAGTTTTCTAACACGGGTCGGGTTCGAACGGATAGGAAGGAAATTTTTTTTGTTCTCTATTTTTCGGCCTGTCCTTTCCCGTTTCGTATTGAAATGAAGCCTGGATGTTGTTTTTTAATTTTTAGAGTTTTTTTGCATTTATTTTTGAAGTTTCTAACCCGGGTCGGGTTCGAACGGATAGGAAGGAAATTTTTTTTCTTCTCTATTTTTCGGCCTGTCCTGACCCGTTTCGTCTTGAAATAAAGCCTGGATGATGTTTTTTAATTTTTAGAATTTTTTTGCATTTATTTTTGAATTTTCTAACTCGGGTCGGGTTTGAACGGATAGGAAGGAAATTTTTTTTCCTCATTACTTTTTAGCCTGCCTTAACCCGTTTAGTCTTGAAATGAAGCTTGCATGATGTTTTTTAATTTTTAGAATTTTTTTGCATTTATTTTTCAATTTTCTAACCCGGGTCGGGTTTGAACGGAAAGGAAGGAAATTTTTTTTCCTTTTTATTTTTTAGCCTGTCTTGACCCGTTTAGTCTTGAAATGAAGCCTGGATGATGTTTTTTAATTTTTAGAATTTTTTTGCATTTATTTTTCAATTTTCTAACCCGGGTCGGGTTCGAATGGATAGGAAGAAAATTTTTTTTCTTCTCTATTTTTCCGCCTGCCCTGACCCGTTTCTTCTTGAAATGAAGCCTGGATGATGTTTTTTAATTTTTAAAATTTTTTTGCATTTATTTTCGAATTTTATAACTCGGGTCGGGTTTGAACGGATAGGAAGAAAATTTTTTTTCATCTTTATTTTTCAACCTGTCCAGACCTGTTTAATCCTGAAATGAAGCCTGGATGATGTTTTTTAATTTTTAGAATTTTTTTACATTTATTTTCGAATTTTCTAACTCGGGTCGGGTTTGAACGGATAGGAAGGAAATTTTTTTTCCTCATTACTTTTTAGCCTGCCTTAACCCGTTTAGTCTTGTAATGAAGCTTGGATGATGTTTTTTAATTTTTAGAATTTTTTTGCATTTATTTTTCAATTTTCTAACCCGGGTCGGGTTTGAACGGAAAGGAAGGAAATTTTTTTTCCTTTTTATTTTTTAGCCTGTCTTGACCCGTTTAGTCTTGAAATGAAGCCTGGATGATGTTTTTTAATTTTTAGAATTTTTTTGCATTTATTTTTCAATTTTCTAACCCGGGTCGGGTTCGAATGGATAGGAAGGAAATTTTTTTTCTTCTCTATTTTTCCGCCTGCCCTGACCCGTTTCTTCTTGAAATGAAGCCTGGATGATGTTTTTTAATTTTTAAAATTTTTTTGCATTTATTTTCGAATTTTCTAACTCGGGTCGGGTTTGAACGGATAGGAAGAAAATTTTTTTTCATCTTTATTTTTCAACCTGTCCAGACCTGTTTAATCCTGAAATGAAGCCTGGATGATGTTTTTTAATTTTTAGAATTTTTTTTGCATTTGTTTTTGAATTTTCTAACTCGGGTCGGGTTCGAACGGATAGGAAAGAAATTTTTTTTGTTCTCTATTTTTCGGCCTGTCCTTTCCCGTTTCGTATTGAAATGAAGCCTGGATGATGTTTTTTAATTTTTAGAATTTTTTTGCATTTATTTTTCAATTTTCTAACCTGGGTCGGGTTCGAACGGATAGGAAGGAAATTTTTTTTCTTCTCTATTTTTCAGCCTGTTCTAACCCGTTTCTTCCTGAAATGAAGCCTGGATGATTTTTTTAATTTTTAGAATTTTTTTGCATTTATTTTCGAATTTTCTAACTCGGGTCGGGTTTGAACAGATAGGAAGAAAATTTTTTGTCTTCTTTATTTTTCAACCTGTCCAGACCTGTTTAATCCTGAAATGAAGCCTGGATGATGTTTTTTAATTTTTAGAATTTTTTTTGCATTTGTTTTTGAATTTTCTAACTCGGGTCGGGTTCGAATGGATAGGAAGGAAATTTTTTTTGTTCTCTATTTTTCGGCCTGTCCTTTCACGTTTCGTATTGAAATGAAACCTGGATGATGTTTTTTAATTTTTAGAATTTTTTTGCATTTATTTTTCAATTTCCTAACCCGGGTCGGGTTCGAACGGATAGGAAGGAAATTTTTTTTCTTCTCTATTTTTCAGCATGTCCTAACCCGTTTCTTCTTGAAATGAAGCCTGGATGATGTTTTTTAATTTTTTGAATTTTTTTGCATTTATTTTCGAATTTTCTAACTCGGGTCGGGTTTGAACGGATAGGAAGAAAATTTTTTTCTTCTTTATTTTTCAACCTGTCCGGACCCGTTTAATCCTGAAATGAAGCCTGGATGATTTTTTTTAATTTTTAGAATTTTTTTTGCATTTGTTTTTGAGTTTTCTAACACGGGTCGAAATCGAACGGATAGGAAGGAAAATTTTTTTGTTCTCTATTTTTCGGCCTGTCCTTTCCCGTTTCGTATTGAAATGAAGCCTGGATGTTGTTTTTTAATTTTTAGAGTTTTTTTGCATTTATTTTTGAAGTTTCTAACCCGGGTCGGGTTCGAACGGATAGGAAGGAAATTTTTTTTGTTCTCTATTTTTCGGCCTGTCCTTTCCCGTTTCGTATTGAAATGAAGTCTGGATGATGTTTTTTAATTTTTAGAATTTTTTTGCATTTATTTTTCAATTTTCTAACCTGGGTCGGGTTCGAACGGATAGGAAGGAAATTTTTTTTCTTCTCTATTTTTCAGCCTATCCTAACCCGTTTCTTCATGAAATGAAGCCTGGATGATGTTTTTTAATTTTTAGAATTTTTTTGCATTTATTTTCGAATTTTCTAACTCGGGTCGGGTGTGAACGGATAGGAAGAAAATTTTTTTTCTACTTTATTTTTCAACCTGTCCAGACCTGTTTAATCCTAAAATGAAGCCTGGATGATGTTTTTTAATTTTTAGAATTTTTTTTGCATTTGTTTTTGAATTTTCTAACTCCGGTCGGGTTCGAATGGATAGGAAGGAAATTTTTTTTGTTCTCTATTTTTCGGCCTGTCCTTTCCCGTTTCGTATTGAAATGAAGCCTGGATGATGTTTTTTAATTTTTAGAATTTTTTTGCATTTATTTTTCAATTTCGTAACCCGGGTCGGGTTCGAACGGATAGGAAGGAAATTTTTTTTCTTCTCTATTTTTCAGCATGTCCTAACCCGTTTCTTCTTGAAATGAAGCCTGGATGATGTTTTTTAATTTTTTGAATTTTTTTGCATTTATTTTCGAATTTTCTAACTCGGGTCGGGTTTGAACGGATAGGAAGAAAATTTTTTTCTTCTTTATTTTTCAACCTGTCCGGACCCGTTTAATCCTGAAATGAAGCCTGGATGATTTTTTTTAATTTTTAGAATTTTTTTTGCATTTGTTTTTGAGTTTTCTAACACGGGTCGAAATCGAACGGATAGGAAGGAAAATTTTTTTGTTCTCTATTTTTCGGCCTGTCCTTTCCCGTTTCGTATTGAAATGAAGCCTGGATGTTGTTTTTTAATTTTTAGAGTTTTTTTGCATTTATTTTTGAAGTTTCTAACCCGGGTCGGGTTCGAACGGATAGGAAGGAAATTTTTTTTGTTCTCTATTTTTCGGCCTGTCCTTTCCCGTTTCGTATTGAAATGAAGCCTGGATGATGTTTTTTAATTTTTAGAATTTTTTTGCATTTATTTTTCAATTTTCTAACCTGGGTCGGGTTCGAACGGATAGGAAGGAAATTTTTTTTCTTCTCTATTTTTCAGCCTGTCCTAACCCGTTTCTTCATGAAATGAAGCCTGGATGATGTTTTTTAATTTTTAGAATTTTTTTGCATATATTTTCGAATTTTCTAACTCGGGTCGGGTTTGAACGGATAGGAAGAAAATTTTTTTTCTACTTTATTTTTCAACCTGTCCAGACCTGTTTAATCCTGAAATGAAGCCTGGATGATGTTTTTTAATTTTTAGAATTTTTTTTGCATTTGTTTTTGAATTTTCTAACTCCGGTCGGGTTCGAATGGATAGGAAGGAAATTTTTTTTGTTCTCTATTTTTCGGTCTGTCCTTTCCCGTTTCGTATTGAAATGAAGCCTGGATGATGTTTTTTAATTTTTAGAATTTTTTTGCATTTATTTTTCAATTTCCTAACCCGGGTCGGGTTCGAACGGATAGGAAGGAAATTTTTTTTCTTCTCTATTTATCAGCATGTCCTAACCCGTTTCTTCTTGAAATGAAGCCTGGATGATGTTTTTTAATTTTTTGAATTTTTTTGCATTTATTTTCGAATTTTCTAACTCGGGTCGGGTTTGAACGGATAGGAAGAAAATTTTTTTCTTCTTTATTTTTCAACCTGTCCGGACCCTTTTAATCCTGAAATGAAGCCTGGATGATGTTTTTTAATTTTTAGAATTTTTTTTGCATTTGTTTTTGAGTTTTCTAACTCGGGTCGGGTTCGAACGGATAGGAAGGAAATTTTTTTTGTTCTCTATTTTTCGGCCTGTCCTTTCCCGTTTCGTATTGAAATGAAGCCTGGATGATGTTTTTTAATTTTTAGAATTTTTTTGCATTTATTTTTCAATTTTCTAACCGGGGTCGGGTTCGAACGGATAGGAAGGAAATTTTTTTTCTTCTCTATTTATCAGCCTGTCCTAACCCGTTTCTTCCTGAAATGAAGCCTGGATGATGTTTTTTAATTTTTAGAATTTTTTTGCATTTATTTTCGAATTTTCTAACTCGGGTCGGGTTTGAACGGATAGGAAGAAAATTTTTTTTCTTCTCTATTTTTCAGCCTGTCCTAACCCGTTTCTTCTTGAAATGAAGCCTGGATGATGTTTTTTAATTTTTTGAATTTTTTTGCATTTATTTTCGAATTTTCTAACTCGGGTCGGGTTTGAACGGATAGGAAGAAAATTTTTTTCTTCTTTATTTTTCAACCTGTCCGGACCCGTTTAATCCTGAAATGAAGCCTGGATGATGTTTTTTAATTTTTATAATTTTTTTTGCATTTGTTTTTGAGTTTTCTAACTCGGGTCGGGTTCGAACGGATAGGAAGGAAATTTTTTTTGTTCTCTATTTTTCGGCCTGTCCTTTCCCGTTTCGTATTGAAATGAAGCCTGGATGTTGTTTTTTAATTTTTAGAGTTTTTTTGCATTTATTTTTGAAGTTTCTAACCCGGGTCGGGTTCGAACGGAAAGGAAGGAAATTTTTTTTCTTCTCTATTTTTCGGCCTGTCCTGAACCGTTTCGTCTTGAAATAAAGCCTGGATGATGTTTTTTAATTTTTAGAATTTTTTTGCATTTATTTTTGAATTTTCTAACTCGGGTCGGGTTTGAACGGATAGGAAGGAAATTTTTTTTCCTCATTACTTTTTAGCCTGCCTTAACCCGTTTAGTCTTGAAATGAAGCTTGGATGATGTTTTTTAATTTTTAGAATTTTTTTGCATTTATTTTTCAATTTTCTAACCCGGGTCGGGTTTGAACGGAAAGGAAGGAAATTTTTTTTCCTTTTTATTTTTTAGCCTGTCTTGACCCGTTTAGTCTTGAAATGAAGCCTGGATGATGTTTTTTAATTTTTAGAATTTTTTTGCATTTATTTTTCAATTTTCTAACCCGAGTCGGGTTCGAATGGATTGGAAGGAAATTTTTTTTCTTCTCTATTTTTCTGCCTGCCCTGACCCGTTTCTTCTTGAAATGAAGCCTGGATGATGTTTTTTAATTTTTAGAATTTTTTTGCATTTATTTTCGAATTTTCTAACTCGGGTCGGGTTTGAACGGATAGGAAGAAAATTTTTTGTCATCTTTATTTTTCAACCTGTCCAGACCTGTTTAATCCTGAAATGAAGCCTGGATGATGTTTTTTAATTTTTAGAATTTTTTTTGCATTTGTTTTTGAATTTTCTAACTCGGGTCGGGTTCGAACGGATAGGAAGGAAATTTTTTTTGTTCTCTATTTTTTGGCCTGTCCTTTCCCGTTTCGTATTGAAATGAAGCCAGGATGATGTTTTTTAATTTTTTGAATTTTTTTGCATTTATTTTTCAATTTTCTAACCTGGGTCGGGTTCGAACGGATAGGAAGGAAATTTTTTTTCTTCTCTATTTTTCAGCCTGTTCTAACCCGTTTCTTCCTGAAATGAAGCCTGGATGATTTTTTTAATTTTTAGAATTTTTTTGCATTTATTTTCGAATTTTCTAACTCGGGTCGGGTTTGAACAGATAGGAAGAAAATTTTTTTTCTTCTTTATTTTTCAACCTGTCCAGACCTGTTTAATCCTGAAATGAAGCCTGGATGATGTTTTTTAATTTTTAGAATTTTTTTTGCATTTGTTTTTGAATTTTCTAACTCGGGTCGGGTTCGAATGGATAGGAAGGAAATTTTTTTTGTTCTCTATTTTTCGGCCTGTCCTTTCCCGTTTCGTATTGAAATGAAGCCTGGATGATGTTTTTTAATTTTTAGAATTTTTTTGCATTTATTTTTCAATTTCCTAACCCGGGTCGGGTTCGAACGGATGGGAAGGAAATTTTTTTTCTTCTCTATTTTTCAGCATGTCCTAACCCGTTTCTTCTTGAAATGAAGCCTGGATGATGTTTTTTAATTTTTTGAATTCTTTTGCATTTATTTTCGAATTTTCTAACTCGGGTCGGGTTTGAACGGATAGGAAGAAAATTTTTTTCTTCTTTATTTTTCAACCTGTCCGGACCCGTTTAATCCTGAAATGAAGCCTGGATGATTTTTTTTAATTTGTAGAATTTTTTTTGCATTTGTTTTTGAGTTTTCTAACTCGGGTCGAGTTCGAACGGATAGGAATGAAATTTTTTTTGTTCTCTATTTTTCGGCCTGTCCTTTCCCGTTTCGTATTGAAATGAAGCCTGGATGATGTTTTTTTAATTTTTAGAATTTTTTTGCATTTATTTTTCAATTTTCTAACCGGGGTCGGGTTCGAACGGATAGGAAGGAAATTTTTTTTCTTCTCTATTTTTCAGCCTATCCTAACCCGTTTCTTCCTGAAATGAAGCCTGGATGATGTTTTTTAATTTTTAGAATTTTTTTGCATTTATTTTCGAATTTTCTAACTCGGGTCGGGTTTGAACGGATAGGAAGAAAATTTTTTTTCTTCTTTATTTTTCAACCTGTCCAGACCTGTTTAATCCTGAAATGAAGCCTGGATGATGTTTTTTAATTTTTAGAATTTTGTTTGCATTTGTTTTTGAATTTTCTAACTCGGGTCGGGTTCGAACGGATAGGAAGGAAATTTTTTTTATTCTCTATTTTTCGGCCTGTCCTTTCCCGTTTCGTATTGAAATGAAGCCTGGGTGATGTTTTTTAATTTTTAGAATTTTTTTGCATTTATTTTTCAATTTCCTAACCCGGGTCGGGTTCGAATGGATAGGAAGGAAATTTTTTTTCTTCTCTATTTTTCAGCCTGTCCTAACCCGTTTCTTCTTGAAATGAAGCCCGGATGATGTTTTTTAATTTTTTGAATTTTTTTGCATTTATTTTCTAATTTTCTAACTCGGGTCGGGTTTGAACTGATAGGAAGAAAATTTTTTTTCTACTTTATTTTTCAACCTGTCCAGACCTGTTTAATCCTGAAATGAAGCCTGGATGATGTTTTTTAATTTTTAGAATTTTTTTTGCATTTGTTTTTGAGTTTTCTAACACGGGTCGGGTTCGAACGGATAGGAAGGAAATTTTTTTTGTTCTCTATTTTTCGGCCTGTCCTTTCCCGTTTCGTATTGAAATGAAGCCTGGATGTTGTTTTTTAATTTTTAGAGTTTTTTTGCATTTATTTTTGAAGTTTCTAACCCGGGTCGGGTTCGAACGGATAGGAAGGAAATTTTTTTTCTTCTCTATTTTTCGGCCTGTCCTGACCCGTTTCGTCTTGAAATAAAGCCTGGATGATGTTTTTTAATTTTTAGAATTTTTTTGCATTTATTTTTGAATTTTCTAACTCGGGTCGGGTTTGAACGGATAGGAAGGAAATTTTTTTTCCTCATTACTTTTTAGCCTGCCTTAACCCGTTTAGTCTTGAAATGAAGCTTGCATGATGTTTTTTAATTTTTAGAATTTTTTTGCATTTATTTTTCAATTTTCTAACCCGGGTCGGGTTTGAACGGAAAGGAAGGAAATTTTTTTTCCTTTTTATTTTTTAGCCTGTCTTGACCCGTTTAGTCTTGAAATGAAGCCTGGATGATGTTTTTTAATTTTTAGAATTTTTTTGCATTTATTTTTCAATTTTCTAACCCGGGTCAGGTTCGAATGGATAGGAAGAAAATTTTTTTTCTTCTCTATTTTTCCGCCTGCCCTGACCCGTTTCTTCTTGAAATGAAGCCTGGATGATGTTTTTTAATTTTTAAAATTTTTTTGCATTTATTTTCGAATTTTATAACTCGGGTCGGGTTTGAACGGATAGGAAGAAAATTTTTTTTCATCTTTATTTTTCAACCTGTCCAGACCTGTTTAATCCTGAAATGAAGCCTGGATGATGTTTTTTAATTTTTAGAATTTTTTTGCATTTATTTTCGAATTTTCTAACTCGGGTTGGGTTTGAACGGATAGGAAGGAAATTTTTTTTCCTCATTACTTTTTAGCCTGCCTTAACCCGTTTAGTCGTGTAATGAAGCTTGGATGATGTTTTTTAATTTTTAGAATTTTTTTGCATTTATTTTTCAATTTTCTAACCCGGGTCGGGTTTGAACGGAAAGGAAGGAAATTTTTTTTCCTTTTTATTTTTTAGCCTGTCTTGACCCGTTTAGTCTTGAAATGAAGCCTGGATGATGTTTTTTAATTTTTAGAATTTTTTTGCATTTATTTTTCAAGTTTCTAACCCGGGTCGGGTTCGAATGGATAGGAAGGAAATTTTTTTTCTTCTCTATTTTTCCGCCTGCCCTGATCCGTTTCTTCTTGAAATGAAGCCTGGATGATATTTTTTAATTTTTAAAATTTTTTTGCATTTATTTTCGAATTTTCTAACTCGGGTCGGGTTTGAACGGATAGGAAGAAAATTTTTTTTCATCTTTATTTTTCAACCTGTCCAGACCTGTTTAATCCTGAAATGAAGCCTGGATGATGTTTTTTAATTTTTAGAATTTTTTTTGCATTTGTTTTTGAATTTTCTAACTCGGGTCGGGTTCGAACGGATGGGAAGGAAATTTTTTTTGTTCTCAATTTTTCGGCCTGTCCTTTCCCGTTTCGTATTGAAATGAAGCCTGGATGATGTTTTTTAATTTTTAGAATTTTTTTGCATTTATTTTTCAATTTTCTAACCTGGGTCGGGTTCGAACGGATAGGAAGGAAATTTTTTTTCTTCTCTATTTTTCAGCCTGTCCTAACCCGTTTCTTCATGAAATGAAGCCTGGATGATGTTTTTTAATTTTTAGAATTTTTTTGCATTTATTTTCGAATTTTCTAACTCGGGTCGGGTTTGAACGGATAGGAAGAAAATTTTTTTTCTACTTTATTTTTCAACCTGTCCAGACCTGTTTAATCCTGAAATGAAGCCTGGATGATGTTTTTTAATTTTTAGAATTTTTTTTGCATTTGTTTTTGAATTTTCTAACTCGGGTCGGGTTCGAATGGATAGGATGGAAATTTTTTTTGTTCTCTATTTTTCGGCCTGTCCTTTCCCGTTTCGTATTGAAATGAAGCCTGGATGATGTTTTTTAATTTTTAGAATTTTTTTGCATTTATTTTTCAATTTTCTAACCGGGGTCGGGTTAGAACGGATAGGAAGGAAATTTTTTTTCTTTTCTATTTATCAGCCTGTCCTAACCCGTTTCTTCCTGAAATGAAGCCTGGATGATGTTTTTTAATTTTTAGAATTTTTTTGCATTTATTTTCGAATTTTCTAACTCGGGTCGGGTTTGAACGGATAGGAAGAAAATTTTTTTTCTTCTTTATTTTTCAACCTGTCCAGACCTGTTTAATCCTGAAATGAAGCCTGGATGATGTTTTTTAATTTTTAGAATTTTTTTGCATTTGTTTTTGAATTTTCTAACTCGGGTCGGGTTCGAACGGAAAGGAAGGAAATTCTTTTTGTTCTCTATTTTTCGGCCTGTCCTTTACCGTTTCGTATTGAAATGAAGCCTGGATGATGTTTTTTAATTTTTAGAATTTTTTTGCATTTATTTTTCAATTTTCTAACCTGGGTCGGGTTCGAACCGTTAGGAAGGAAATTTTTTTTCTTCTCTATTTTTCAGCCTGTTCTAACCCGCTTCTTCCTGAAATGAAGCCTGGATGATTTTTTTAATTTTTAGAATTTTTTTGCATTTATTTTCGAATTTTCTAACTCGGGTCGGGTTTGAACAGATGGGAAGAAAATTTTTTGTCTTCTTTATTTTTCAACCTGTCCAGACCTGTTTAATCCTGAAATGAAGCCTGGATGATGTTTTTTAATTTTTAGAATTTTTTTTGCATTTGTTTTTGAATTTTCTAACTCGGGTCGGGTTCGAATGGATAGGAAGGAAATTTTTTTTGTTCTCTATTTTTCGGCCTGTCCTTTCCCGTTTCGTATTGAAATGAAGCCTGGATGATGTTTTTTAATTTTTAGAATTTTTTTGCATTTATTTTTCAATTTCCTAACCCGGGTAGGGTTCGAACGGATAGGAAGGAAATTTTTTTTCTTCTCTATTTTTCAGCATGTCCTAACCCGTTTCTTCTTGAAATGAAGCCTGGATGATGTTTTTTAATTTTTTGAATTTTTTTGCATTTATTTTCGAATTTTCTAACTCGGGTCGGGTTTGAACGGATAGGAAGAAAATTTTTTTCTTCTTTATTTTTCAACCTGTCCGGACCCGTTTAATCCTGAAATGAAGCCTGGATGATTTTTTTTAATTTTTAGAATTTTTTTTGCATTTGTTTTTGAGTTTTCTAACACGGGTCGAAATCGAACGGATAGGAAGGAAAATTTTTTTGTTCTCTATTTTTCGGCCTGTCCTTTCCCGTTTCGTATTGAAATGAAGCCTGGATGTTGTTTTTTAATTTTTAGAGTTTTTTTGCATTTATTTTTGAAGTTTCTAACCCGGGTCGGGTTCGAACGGATAGGAAGGAAATTTTTTTTCTTCTCTATTTTTCGGCCTGTCCTGACCCGTTTCGTCTTGAAATAAAGCCTGGATGATGTTTTTTAATTTTTAGAATTTTTTTCCATTTATTTTTGAATTTTCTAACTCGGGTAGGGTTTGAACGGATAGGAAGGAAATTTTTTTTCCTCATTACTTTTTAGCCTGCCTTGACCCGTTTAGTCTTGAAATGAAGCCTGGATGATGTTTTTTAATTTTTAGAATTTTTTTGCATTTATTTTTCAATTTTCTAACCCGGGTCGAGTTCGAATGGATAGGAAGGAAATTTTTTTCTTCTCTATTTTTCCGCCTGCCCTGACCCGTTTCTTCTTGAAATGAAGCCTGGATGATGTTTTTTAATTTTTAGAATTTTTTTGCATTTATTTTCGAATTTTCTAACTCGGGTCGGGTTTGAACGGATAGGAAGGAAATTTTTTTTCCTCATTACTTTTTAGCCTGCCTTAAACCGTTTAGTCCTGTAATGAAGCTTGGATGATGTTTTTTAATTTTTAGAATTTTTTTGCATTTATTTTTCAATTTTCTAACCCGGGTCGGGTTTGAACGGAAAGGAAGGAAATTTTTTTTCCTTTCTATTTTTTAGCCTGTCCTGACCCGTTTAGTCTTGAAATGAAGCCTGGATGATGTTTTTTAATTTTTAGAATTTTTTTGCATTTATTTTTCAATTTCCTAACCCGGGTAGGGTTCGAACGGATAGGAAGGAAATTTTTTTTCTTCTCTATTTTTCAGCATGTCCTAACCCGTTTCTTCTTGAAATGAAGCCTGGATGATGTTTTTTAATTTTTTGAATTTTTTTGCATTTATTTTCGAATTTTCTAACTCGGGTCGGGTTTGAACGGATAGGAAGAAAATTTTTTTCTTCTTTATTTTTCAACCTGTCCGGACCCGTTTAATCCTGAAATGAAGCCTGGATGATTTTTTTTAATTTTTAGAATTTTTTTTGCATTTGTTTTTGAGTTTTCTAACACGGGTCGAAATCGAACGGATAGGAAGGAAAATTTTTTTGTTCTCTATTTTTCGGCCTGTCCTTTCCCGTTTCGTATTGAAATGAAGCCTGGATGTTGTTTTTTAATTTTTAGAGTTTTTTTGCATTTATTTTTCAATTTTCTAACCCGGGTCGGGTTCGAACGGATAGGAAGGAAATTTTTTTTCTTCTCTATTTTTCGGCCTGTCCTGACCCGTTTCGTCTTGAAATAAAGCCTGGATGATGTTTTTTAATTTTTAGAATTTTTTTCCATTTATTTTTGAATTTTCTAACTCGGGTAGGGTTTGAACGGATAGGAAGGAAATTTTTTTTCCTCATTACTTTTTAGCCTGCCTTGACCCGTTTAGTCTTGAAATGAAGCCTGGATGATGTTTTTTAATTTTTAGAATTTTTTTGCATTTATTTTTCAATTTTCTAACCCGGGTCGGGTTCGAATGGATAGGAAGGAAATTTTTTTCTTCTCTATTTTTCCGCCTGCCCTGACCCGTTTATTCTTGAAATGAAGCCTGGATGATGTTTTTTAATTTTTAGAATTTTTTTGCATTTATTTTCGAATTTTCTAACTCGGGTCGGGTTTGAACGGATAGGAAGGAAATTTTTTTTCCTCATTACTTTTTAGCCTGCCTTAACCCGTTTAGTCCTGTAATGAAGCTTGGATGATGTTTTTTAATTTTTAGAATTTTTTTGCATTTATTTTTCAATTTTCTAACCCGGGTCGGGTTTGAACGGAAAGGAAGGAAATTTTTTTTCCTTTCTATTTTTTAGCCTGTCTTGACCCGTTTAGTCTTGAAATGAAGCCTGGATGATGTTTTTTAATTTTTAGAATTTTTTTGCATTTATTTTTCAATTTTCTAACCCGGGTCGGGTTCGAATGGATAGGAAGGAAATTTTTTTTCTTCTCTATTTTTCCGCCTGCCCTGACCCGTTTCTTCTTGAAATGAAGCCTGGATGATGTTTTTTAATTTTTAGAATTTTTTTGCATTTATTTTTCAATTTTCTAACCTGGGTCGGGTTCGAACGGATAGGAAGGAAATTTTTTTTCTTCTCTATTTTTCAGCCTGTCCTAACCCGTTTCTTCTTCAAATGAAGCCTGGATGATGTTTTTTAATTTTTAGAATTTTTTTGCATTTATTTTCGAATTTTCTAACTCGGGTCGGGTTTGAACGGATAGGAAGAAAATTTTTTTTCTACTTTATTTTTCAACCTGTCCAGACCTGTTTAATCCTGAAATGAAGCCTGGATGATGTTTTTTAATTTTTAGAATTTTTTTTGCATTTGTTTTTGAATTTTCTAACTCGGGTCGGGTTCGAATGGATTGGAAGGAAATTTTTTTTGTTCTCTATTTTTCGGCCTGTCCTTTCCCGTTTCGTATTGAAATGAAGCCTGGATGATGTTTTTTAATTTTTAGAATTTTTTTGCATTTATTTTTCAATTTCCTAACCCGGGTCGGGTTCGAACGGATAGGAAGGAAATTTTTTTTCTTCTCTATTTTTCAGCATGTCCTAACCCGTTTCTTCTTGAAATGAAGCCTGGATGATGTTTTTTAATTTTTTGAATTTTTTTGCATTTATTTTCGAATTTTATAACTCGGGTCGGGTTTGAACGGATAGGAAGAAAATTTTTTTCTTCTTTATTTTTCAACCTGTCCGGACCCTTTTAATCCTGAAATGAAGCCTGGATGATGTTTTTTAATTTTTAGAATTTTTTTTGCATTTGTTTTTTAGTTTTCTAACTCGGGTCGGGTTCGAACGGATAGGAAGGAAATTTTTTTTGTTCTCTATTTTTCGGCCTGTCCTTTCCCGTTTCGTATTGAAATGAAGCCTGGATGATGTTTTTTAATTTTTAGAATTTTTTTGCATTTATTTTTCAATTTTCTAACCGGGGTCGGGTTCGAACGGATAGGAAGGAAATTTTTTTTCTTCTCTATTTATCAGCCTGTCCTAACCCGTTTCTTCCTGAAATGAAGCCTGGATGATGTTTTTTAATTTTTAGAATTTTTTTGCATTTATTTTCGAATTTTCTAACTTGGGTCGGGTTTGAACGGATAGGAAGAAAATTTTTTTTCTTCTTTATTTTTCAACCTGTCTAGACCTGTTTAATCTTGAAATGAAGCCTGGATGATGTTTTTTAATTTTTATAATTTTTTTTGCATTTGTTTTTGAATTTTCTAACTCGGGTCGGGTTCGAACGGATAGGAAGGAAATTTTTTTTGTTCTCAATTTTTCGGCCTGTCCTTTCCCGTTTCGTATTGAAATGAAGCCTGGATGATGTTTTTTAATTTTTAGAATTTTTTTGCATTTATTTTTCAATTTTCTAACCTGGGTCGGGTTCGAACGGATAGGAAGGAAATTTTTTTTCTTCTCTATTTTTCAGCCTGTTCTAACCCGTTTCTTCCTGAAATGAAGCCTGGATGATTTTTTTAATTTTTAGAATTTTTTTGCATTTATTTTCGAATTTTCTAACTCGGGTCGGGTTTGAACAGATAGGAAGAAAATTTTTTTTCTTCTTTATTTTTCAACCTGTCCAGACCTGTTTAATCCTGAAATGAAGCCTGGATGATGTTTTTTAATTTTTAGAATTTTTTTTGCATTTGTTTTTTAATTTTCTAACTCGGGTCGGGTTCGAATGGATAGGAAGGAAATTTTTTTTGTTCTCTATTTTTCGGCCTGTCCTTTCCCGTTTCGTATTGAAATGAGGCCTGGATGATGTTTTTTAATTTTTAGAATTTTTTTGCATTTATTTTTCAATTTCCTAACCCGGGTCGGGTTCGAACGGATAGGAAGGAAATTTTTTTTCTTCTCTATTTTTCAGCATGTCCTTACCCGTTTCTTCTTGAAATGAAGCCTGGATGATGTTTTTTAATTTTTTAAATTTTTTTGCATTTATTTTCGAATTTTCTAACTCGGGTCGGATTTGAACGGATAGGAAGAAAATTTTTTTCTTCTTTATTTTTCAACCTGTCCGGACCCGTTTAATCCTGAAATGAAGCCTGGATGATTTTTTTTAATTTTTAGAATTTTTTTTGCATTTGTTTTTGAGTTTTCTAACACGGGTCGGGTTCGAACGGATAGGAAGGAAAATTTTTTTGTTCTATATTTTTCGGCCTGTCCTTTCCCGTTTCGTATTGAAATGAAGCCTGGATGTTGTTTTTTAATTTTTAGAGTTTTTTTGCATTTATTTTTGAAGTTTCTAACCCGGGTCGGGTTCGAACGGATAGGAAGAAATTTTTTTTTCTTCTCTATTTTTCGGCCTGTCCTGACCCGTTTCGTCTTGAAATAAAGCCTGGATGATGTTTTTTAATTTTTAGAATTTTTTTGCATTTATTTTTGAATTTTCTAACTCGGGTCGGGTTTGAACGGATAGGAAGGAAATTTTTTTTCCTCATTACTTTTTAGCCTGCCTTAACCCGTTTAGTCTTGAAATGAAGCTTGGATGATGTTTTTTAATTTTTAGAATTTTTTTGCATTTATTTTTCAATTTTCTAACCCGGGTCGGGTTCGAACGGATAGGAAGGAAATTTTTTTTCCTTTTTATTTTTTAGCCTGTCTTGACCCGTTTAGTCTTGAAATGAAGCCTGGATGATGTTTTTTAATTTTTAGAATTTTTTTGCATTTATTTTTCAATTTTCTAACCCGGGTCGGGTTCGAATGGATAGGAAGGAAATTTTTTTTCTTCTCTATTTTTCCGCCTGCCCTGACCCGTTTCTTCTTGAAATGAAGCCTGGATGATGTTTTTTAATTTTTAGAATTTTTTTGCATTTATTTTCGAATTTTCTAACTCGGGTCGGGTTTGAACGGATAGGAAGGAAATTTTTTTTCCTCATTACTTTTTAGCCTGCCTTAACCCGTTTAGTCTTGTAATGAAGCTTGGATGATGTTTTTTAATTTTTAGAATTTTTTTGCATTTATTTTTCAATTTTCTAACCCGGGTCGGGTTTGAACGGAAAGGAAGGAAATTTTTTTTCCTTTTTATTTTTTAGCCTGTCTTGACCCGTTTAGTCTTGAAATGAAGCCTGGATGATGTTTTTTAATTTTTAGAATTTTTTTTGCATTTGTTTTTGAATTTTCTAACTCGGGTCGGGTTCGAACGGATAGGAAGGAAATTTTTTTTGTTCTCTATTTTTCGGCCTGTCCTTCCCGTTTCGTATTGAAATGAAGCCTGGATGATGTTTTTTAATTTTTAGAATTTTTTTGCATTTATTTTCGAACTTTCTAACTCGGGTCGGGTTTGAACGGATAGGAAGGAAATTTTTTTTCCTCATTACTTTTTAGCCTGCCTTAACCCGTTTAGTCTTGTAATGAAGCTTGGATGATGTTTTTTAATTTTTAGAATTTTTTTGCATTTATTTTTCAATTTTCTAACCCGGGTCGGGTTTGAACGGAAAGGAAGGAAATTTTTTTTCCTTTTTATTTTTTAGCCTGTCTTGACCCGTTTAGTCTTGAAATGAAGCCTGGATGATGTTTTTTAATTTTTAGAATTTTTTTTGCATTTGTTTTTGAATTTTCTAACTCGGGTCGGGTTTGAACAGATAGGAAGAAAATTTTTTTTCATCTTTATTTTTCAACCTGTCCAGACCTGTTTAATCCTGAAATGAAGCCTGGATGATGTTTTTTAATTTTTAGAATTTTTTTTGCATTTCTTTTTGAATTTTCTAACTCGGGTCGGGTTCGAACGGATAGGAAGGAAATTTTTTTTGTTCTCTGTTTTTCGGCCTGTCCTTCCCGTTTCGTATTGAAATGAAGCCTGGATGATGTTTTTTAATTTTTAGAATTTTTTTGCATTTATTTTTCAATTTTCTAACCCGGGTCGGGTTCGAATGGATAGGAAGGAAATTTTTTTCTTCTCTATTTTTCCGCCTGCCCTGACCCGTTTCTTCTTGAAATGAAGCCTGGATGATGTTTTTTAATTTTTAGAATTTTTTTGCATTTATTTTCGAATTTTCTAACTCGGGTCGGGTTTGAACGGATAGGAAGGAAATTTTTTTTCCTCATTACTTTTTAGCCTGCCTTAACCCGTTTAGTCCTGTAATGAAGCTTGGATGATGTTTTTTAATTTTTAGAATTTTTTTGCATTTATTTTTCAATTTTCTAACCCGGGTCGGGTTTGAACGGAAAGGAAGGAAATTTTTTTTCCTTTCTATTTTTTAGCCTGTCTTGACCCGTTTAGTCTTGAAATGAAGCCTGGATGATGTTTTTTAATTTTTAGAATTTTTTTGCATTTATTTTTCAATTTTCTAACCCGGGTCGGGTTCGAATGGATAGGAAGGAAATTTTTTTTCTTCTCTATTTTTCCGCCTGCCCTGACCCGTTTCTTCTTGAAATGAAGCCTGGATGATGTTTTTTAATTTTTAGAATTTTTTTGCATTTATTTTTCAATTTTCTAACCTGGGTCGGGTTCGAACGGATAGGAAGGAAATTTTTTTTCTTCTCTATTTTTCAGCCTGTCCTAACCCGTTTCTTCTTGAAATGAAGCCTGGATGATGTTTTTTAATTTTTAGAATTTTTTTGCATTTATTTTCGAATTTTCTAACTCGGCTCGGGTTTGAACGGATAGGAAGAAAATTTTTTTTCTACTTTATTTTTCAACCTGTCCAGACCTGTTTAATCCTGAAATGAAGCCTGGATGATGTTTTTTAATTTTTAGAATTTTTTTTGCATTTGTTTTTGAATTTTCTAACTCGGGTCGGGTTCGAATGGATAGGAAGGAAATTTTTTTTGTTCTCTATTTTTCGGCCTGTCCTTTCCCGTTTCGTATTGAAATGAAGCCTGGATGATGTTTTTTAATTTTTAGAATTTTTTTGCATTTATTTTTCAATTTCCTAACCCGGGTCGGGTTCGAACGGATAGGAAGGAAATTTTTTTTCTTCTCTATTTTTCAGCATGTCCTAACCCGTTTCTTCTTGAAATGAAGCCTGGATGATGTTTTTTAATTTTTAGAATTTTTTTGCATTTATTTTTCAATTTTCTAACCCGGGTCGGGTTCGAATGGATAGGAAGGAAATTTTTTTCTTCTCTATTTTTCCGCCTGCCCTGACCCGTTTCTTCTTGAAATGAAGCCTGGATGATGTTTTTTAATTTTTAGAATTTTTTTGCATTTATTTTCGAATTTTCTAACTCGGGTCGGGTTTGAACGGATAGGAAGGAAATTTTTTTTCCTCATTACTTTTTAGCCTGCCTTAACCCGTTTAGTCCTGTAATGAAGCTTGGATGATGTTTTTTAATTTTTAGAATTTTTTTGCATTTATTTTTCAATTTTCTAACCCGGGTCGGGTTTGAACGGAAAGGAAGGAAATTTTTTTTCCTTTCTATTTTTTAGCCTGTCTTGACCCGTTTAGTCTTGAAATGAAGCCTGGATGATGTTTTTTAATTTTTAGAATTTTTTTGCATTTATTTTTCAATTTTCTAACCCGGGTCGGGTTCGAATGGATAGGAAGGAAATTTTTTTTCTTCTCTATTTTTCCGCCTGCCCTGACCCGTTTCTTCTTGAAATGAAGCCTGGATGATGTTTTTTAATTTTTAGAATTTTTTTGCATTTATTTTTCAATTTTCTAACCTGGGTCGGGTTCGAACGGATAGGAAAGAAATTTTTTTTCTTCTCTATTTTTCAGCCTGTCCTAACCCGTTTCTTCTTGAAATGAAGCCTGGATGATGTTTTTTAATTTTTAGAATTTTTTTGCATTTATTTTCGAATTTTCTAACTCGGCTCGGGTTTGAACGGATAGGAAGAAAATTTTTTTTCTACTTTATTTTTCAACCTGTCCAGACCTGTTTAATCCTGAAATGAAGCCTGGATGATGTTTTTTAATTTTTAGAATTTTTTTTGCATTTCTTTTTGAATTTTCTAACTCGGGTCGGGTTCGAACGGATAGGAAGGAAATTTTTTTTATTCTCTGTTTTTCGGCCTGTCCTTCCCGTTTCGTATTGAAATGAAGCCTGGATGATGTTTTTTAATTTTTAGAATTTTTTTGCATTTATTTTTCAATTTTCTAACCCGGGTCGGGTTCGAATGGATAGGAAGGAAATTTTTTTCTTCTCTATTTTTCCGCCTGCCCTGACCCGTTTCTTCTTGAAATGAAGCCTGGATGATGTTTTTTAATTTTTAGAATTTTTTTGCATTTATTTTCGAATTTTCTAACTCGGGTCGGGTTTGAACGGATAGGAAGGAAATTTTTTTTCCTCATTACTTTTTAGCCTGCCTTAACCCGTTTAGTCCTGTAATGAAGCTTGGATGATGTTTTTTAATTTTTAGAATTTTTTTGCATTTATTTTTCAATTTTCTAACCCGGGTCGGGTTTGAACGGAAAGGAAGGAAATTTTTTTTCCTTTCTATTTTTTAGCCTGTCTTGACCCGTTTAGTCTTGAAATGAAGCCTGGATGATGTTTTTTAATTTTTAGAATTTTTTTGCATTTATTTTTCAATTTTCTAACCCGGGTCGGGTTCGAATGGATAGGAAGGAAATTTTTTTTCTTCTCTATTTTTCCGCCTGCCCTGACCCGTTTCTTCTTGAAATGAAGCCTGGATGATGTTTTTTAATTTTTAGAATTTTTTTGCATTTATTTTTCAATTTTCTAACCTGGGTCGGGTTCGAACGGATAGGAAGGAAATTTTTTTTCTTCTCTATTTTTCAGCCTGTCCTAACCCGTTTCTTCTTGAAATGAAGCCTGGATGATGTTTTTTAATTTTTAGAGTTTTTTTGCATTTATTTTCGAATTTTCTAACTCGGCTCGGGTTTGAACGGATAGGAAGAAAATTTTTTTTCTACTTTATTTTTCAACCTGTCCAGACCTGTTTAATCCTGAAATGAAGCCTGGATGATGTTTTTTAATTTTTAGAATTTTTTTTGCATTTGTTTTTAAATTTTCTAACTCGGGTCGGGTTCGAATGGATAGGAAGGAAATTTTTTTCTTCTCTATTTTTCCGCCTGCCCTGACCCGTTTATTCTTGAAATGAAGCCTGGATGATGTTTTTTAATTTTTAGAATTTTTTTGCATTTATTTTCGAATTTTCTAACTCGGGTCGGGTTTGAACGGATAGGAAGGAAATTTTTTTTCCTCATTACTTTTTAGCCTGCCTTAACCCGTTTAGTCCTGTAATGAAGCTTGGATGATGTTTTTTAATTTTTAGAATTTTTTTGCATTTATTTTTCAATTTTCTAACCCGGGTCGGGTTTGAACGGAAAGGAAGGAAATTTTTTTTCCTTTCTATTTTTTAGCCTGTCTTGACCCGTTTAGTCTTGAAATGAAGCCTGGATGATGTTTTTTAATTTTTAGAATTTTTTTGCATTTATTTTTCAATTTTCTAACCCGGGTCGGGTTCGAATGGATAGGAAGGAAATTTTTTTTCTTCTCTATTTTTCCGCCTGCCCTGACCCGTTTCTTCTTGAAATGAAGCCTGGATGATGTTTTTTAATTTTTAGAATTTTTTTGCATTTATTTTTCAATTTTCTAACCTGGGTCGGGTTCGAACGGATAGGAAGGAAATTTTTTTTCTTCTCTATTTTTCAGCCTGTCCTAACCCGTTTCTTCTTGAAATGAAGCCTGGATGATGTTTTTTAATTTTTAGAATTTTTTTGCATTTATTTTCGAATTTTCTAACTCGGGTCGGGTTTGAACGGATAGGAAGAAAATTTTTTTTCTACTTTATTTTTCAACCTGTCCAGACCTGTTTAATCCTGAAATGAAGCCTGGATGATGTTTTTTAATTTTTAGAATTTTTTTTGCATTTGTTTTTGAATTTTCTAACTCGGGTCGGGTTCGAATGGATTGGAAGGAAATTTTTTTTGTTCTCTATTTTTCGGCCTGTCCTTTCCCGTTTCGTATTGAAATGAAGCCTGGATGATGTTTTTTAATTTTTAGAATTTTTTTGCATTTATTTTCCAATTTCCTAACCCGGGTCGGGTTCGAACGGATAGGAAGGAAATTTTTTTTCTTCTCTATTTTTCAGCATGTCCTAACCCGTTTCTTCTTGAAATGAAGCCTGGATGATGTTTTTTAATTTTTTGAATTTTTTTGCATTTATTTTCGAATTTTATAACTCGGGTCGGGTTTGAACGGATAGGAAGAAAATTTTTTTCTTCTTTATTTTTCAACCTGTCCGGACCCTTTTAATCCTGAAATGAAGCCTGGATGATGTTTTTTAATTTTTAGAATTTTTTTTGCATTTGTTTTTGAGTTTTCTAACTCGGGTCGGGTTCGAACGGATAGGAAGGAAATTTTTTTTGTTCTCTATTTTTCGGCCTGTCCTTTCCCGTTTCGTATTGAAATGAAGCCTGGATGATGTTTTTTAATTTTTAGAATTTTTTTGCATTTATTTTTCAATTTTCTAACCGGGGTCGGGTTCGAACGGATAGGAAGGAAATTTTTTTTCTTCTCTATTTATCAGCCTGTACTAACCCGTTTCTTCCTGAAATGAAGCCTGGATGATGTTTTTTAATTTTTAGAATTTTTTTGCATTTATTTTCGAATTTTCTAACTTGGGTCGGGTTTGAACGGATAGGAAGAAAATTTTTTTTCTTCTTTATTTTTCAACCTGTCTAGACCTGTTTAATCTTGAAATGAAGCCTGGATGATGTTTTTTAATTTTTATAATTTTTTTTGCATTTGTTTTTGAATTTTCTAACTCGGGTCGGGTTCGAACGGATAGGAAGGAAATTTTTTTTGTTCTCAATTTTTCGGCCTGTCCTTTCCCGTTTCGTATTGAAATGAAGCCTGGATGATGTTTTTTAATTTTTAGAATTTTTTTGCATTTATTTTTCAATTTTCTAACCTGGGTCGGGTTCGAACGGATAGGAAGGAAATTTTTTTTCTACTCTATTTTTCAGCCTGTTCTAACCCGTTTCTTCCTGAAATGAAGCCTGGATGATTTTTTTAATTTTTAGAATTTTTTTGCATTTATTTTCGAATTTTCTAACTCGGGTCGGGTTTGAACAGATAGGAAGAAAATTTTTTTTCTTCTTTATTTTTCAACCTGTCCAGACCTGTTTAATCCTGAAATGAAGCCTGGATGATGTTTTTTAATTTTTAGAATTTTTTTTGCATTTGTTTTTTAATTTTCTAACTCGGGTCGGGTTCGAATGGATAGGAAGGAAATTTTTTTTGTTCTCTATTTTTCGGCCTGTCCTTTCCCGTTTCGTATTGAAATGAGGCCTGGATGATGTTTTTTAATTTTTAGAATTTTTTTGCATTTATTTTTCAATTTCCTAACCCGGGTCGGGTTCGAACGGATAGGAAGGAAATTTTTTTTCTTCTCTATTTTTCAGCATGTCCTTACCCGTTTCTTCTTGAAATGAAGCCTGGATGATGTTTTTTAATTTTTTAAATTTTTTTGCATTTATTTTCGAATTTTCTAACTCGGGTCGGATTTGAACGGATAGGAAGAAAATTTTTTTCTTCTTTATTTTTCAACCTGTCCGGACCCGTTTAATCCTGAAATGAAGCCTGGATGATTTTTTTTAATTTTTAGAATTTTTTTTGCATTTGTTTTTGAGTTTTCTAACACGGGTCGGGTTCGAACGGATAGGAAGGAAAATTTTTTTGTTCTCTATTTTTCGGCCTGTCCTTTCCCGTTTCGTATTGAAATGAAGCCTGGATGTTGTTTTTTAATTTTTAGAGTTTTTTTGCATTTATTTTTGAAGTTTCTAACCCGGGTCGGGTTCGAACGGATAGGAAGGAAATTTTTTTTCTTCTCTATTTTTCGGCCTGTCCTGACCCGTTTCGTCTTGAAATAAAGCCTGGATGATGTTTTTTAATTTTTAGAATTTTTTTGCATTTATTTTTGAATTTTCTAACTCGGGTCGGGTTTGAACGGATAGGAAGGAAATTTTTTTTCCTCATTACTTTTTAGCCTGCCTTAACCCGTTTAGTCTTGAAATGAAGCTTGGATGATGTTTTTTAATTTTTAGAATTTTTTTGCATTTATTTTTCAATTTTCTAACCCGGGTCGGGTTTGAACGGAAAGGAAGGAAATTTTTTTTCCTTTTTATTTTTTAGCCTGTCTTGACCCGTTTAGTCTTGAAATGAAGCTTGGATGATGTTTTTTAATTTTTAGAATTTTTTTGCATTTATTTTTCAATTTTCTAACCCGGGTCGGGTTCGAATGGATAGGAAGGAAATTTTTTTTCTTCTCTATTTTTCCGCCTGCCCTGACCCGTTTCTTCTTGAAATGAAGCCTGGATGATGTTTTTTAATTTTTAGAATTTTTTTGCATTTATTTTCGAATTTTCTAACTCGGGTCGGGTTTGAACGGATAGGAAGGAAATTTTTTTTCCTCATTACTTTTTAGCCTGCCTTAACCCGTTTAGTCTTGTAATGAAGCTTGGATGATGTTTTTTAATTTTTAGAATTTTTTTGCATTTATTTTTCAATTTTCTAACCCGGGTCGGGTTTGAACGGAAAGGAAGGAAATTTTTTTTCCTTTTTATTTTTTAGCCTGTCTTGACCCGTTTAGTCTTGAAATGAAGCCTGGATGATGTTTTTTAATTTTTAGAATTTTTTTTGCATTTGTTTTTGAATTTTCTAACACGGGTCGGGTTCGAATGGATAGGAAGGAAATTTTTTTTGTTCTCTATTTTTCGGCCTGTCCTTCCCGTTTCGTATTGAAATGAAGCCTGGATGATGTTTTTTAATTTTTAGAATTTTTTTGCATTTATTTTCGAACTTTCTAACTCGGGTCGGGTTTGAACGGATAGGAAGGAAATTTTTTTTCCTCATTACTTTTTAGCCTGCCTTAACCCGTTTAGTCTTGTAATGAAGCTTGGATGATGTTTTTTAATTTTTAGAATTTTTTTGCATTTATTTTTCAATTTTCTAACCCGGGTCGGGTTTGAACGGAAAGGAAGGAAATTTTTTTTCCTTTTTATTTTTTAGCCTGTCTTGACCCGTTTAGTCTTGAAATGAAGCCTGGATGATGTTTTTTAATTTTTAGAATTTTTTTTGCATTTGTTTTTGAATTTTCTAACTCGGGTCGGGTTTGAACAGATAGGAAGAAAATTTTTTTTCATCTTTATTTTTCAACCTGTCCAGACCTGTTTAATCCTGAAATGAAGCCTGGATGATGTTTTTTAATTTTTAGAATTTTTTTTGCATTTCTTTTTGAATTTTCTAACTCGGGTCGGGTTCGAACGGATAGGAAGGAAATTTTTTTTGTTCTCTGTTTTTCGGCCTGTCCTTCCCGTTTCGTATTGAAATGAAGCCTGGATGATGTTTTTTAATTTTTAGAATTTTTTTGCATTTATTTTTCAATTTTCTAACCCGGGTCGGGTTCGAATGGATAGGAAGGAAATTTTTTTCTTCTCTATTTTTCCGCCTGCCCTGACCCGTTTCTTCTTGAAATGAAGCCTGGATGATGTTTTTTAATTTTTAGAATTTTTTTGCATTTATTTTCGAATTTTCTAACTCGGGTCGGGTTTGAACGGATAGGAAGGAAATTTTTTTTCCTCATTACTTTTTAGCCTGCCTTAACCCGTTTAGTCCTGTAATGAAGCTTGGATGATGTTTTTTAATTTTTAGAATTTTTTTGCATTTATTTTTCAATTTTCTAACCCGGGTCAGGTTTGAACGGAAAGGAAGGAAATTTTTTTTCCTTTCTATTTTTTAGCCTGTCTTGACCCGTTTAGTCTTGAAATGAAGCCTGGATGATGTTTTTTAATTTTTAGAATTTTTTTGCATTTATTTTTCAATTTTCTAACCCGGGTCGGGTTCGAATGGATAGGAAGGAAATTTTTTTTCTTCTCTATTTTTCCGCCTGCCCTGACCCGTTTCTTCTTGAAATGAAGCCTGGATGATGTTTTTTAATTTTTAGAATTTTTTTGCATTTATTTTTCAATTTTCTAACCTGGGTCGGGTTCGAACGGATAGGAAGGAAATTTTTTTTCTTCTCTATTTTTCAGCCTGTCCTAACCCGTTTCTTCTTGAAATGAAGCCTGGATGATGTTTTTTAATTTTTAGAATTTTTTTGCATTTATTTTCGAATTTTCTAACTCGGCTCGGGTTTGAACGGATAGGAAGAAAATTTTTTTTCTACTTTATTTTTCAACCTGTCCAGACCTGTTTAATCCTGAAATGAAGCCTGGATGATGTTTTTTAATTTTTAGAATTTTTTTTGCATTTGTTTTTGAATTTTCTAACTCGGGTCGGGTTCGAATGGATAGGAAGGAAATTTTTTTTGTTCTCTATTTTTCGGCCTGTCCTTTCCCGTTTCGTATTGAAATGAAGCCTGGATGATGTTTTTTAATTTTTAGAATTTTTTTGCATTTATTTTTCAATTTCCTAACCCGGGTCGGGTTCGAACGGATAGGAAGGAAATTTTTTTTCTTCTCTATTTTTCAGCATGTCCTAACCCGTTTCTTCTTGAAATGAAGCCTGGATGATGTTTTTTAATTTTTTGAATTTTTTTGCATTTATTTTCGAATTTTATAACTCGGGTCGGGTTTGAACGGATAGGAAGAAAATTTTTTTCTTCTTTATTTTTCAACCTGTCCGGACCCTTTTAATCCTGAAATGAAGCCTGGATGATGTTTTTTAATTTTTAGAATTTTTTTTGCATTTGTTTTTGAGTTTTCTAACTCGGGTCGGGTTCGAACGGATAGGAAGGAAATTTTGTTTGTTCTCTATTTTTCGGCCTGTCCTTTCCCGTTTCGTATTGAAATGAAGCCTGGATGATGTTTTTTAATTTTTAGAATTTTTTTGCATTTATTTTTCAATTTTCTAACCGGGGTCGGGTTCGAACGGATAGGAAGGAAATTTTTTTTCTTCTCTATTTATCAGCCTGTCCTAACCCGTTTCTTCCTGAAATGAAGCCTGGATGATGTTTTTTAATTTTTAGAATTTTTTTGCATTTATTTTCGAATTTTCTAACTTGGGTCGGGTTTGAACGGATAGGAAGAAAATTTTTTTTCTTCTTTATTTTTCAACCTGTCTAGACCTGTTTAATCTTGAAATGAAGCCTGGATGATGTTTTTTAATTTTTATAATTTTTTTTGCATTTGTTTTTGAATTTTCTAACTCGGGTCGGGTTCGAACGGATAGGAAGGAAAGTTTTTTTGTTCTCTATTTTTCGGCCTGTCCTTTCCCGTTTCGTATTGAAATGAAGCCTGGATGATGTTTTTTAATTTTTAGAATTTTTTTGCATTTATTTTTCAATTTTCTAACCTGGGTCGGGTTCGAACGGATAGGAAGGAAATTTTTTTTCTTCTCTATTTTTCAGCCTGTTCTAACCCGTTTCTTCCTGAAATGAAGCCTGGATGATTTTTTTAATTTTTAAATTTTTTTGCATTTATTTTCGAATTTTCTAACTCGGGTCGGGTTTGAACAGATAGGAAGAAAATTTTTTTTCTTCTTTATTTTTCAACCTGTCCAGACCTGTTTAATCCTGAAATGAAGCCTGGATGATGTTTTTTAATTTTTAGAATTTTTTTTGCATTTGTTTTTGAATTTTCTAACTCGGGTCGGGTTCGAATGGATAGGAAGGAAATTTTTTTTGTTCTCTATTTTTCGGCCTGTCCTTTCCCGTTTCGTATTGAAATGAAGCCTGGATGATGTTTTTTAATTTTTAGAATTTTTTTGCATTTATTTTTCAATTTCCTAACCCGGGTCGGGTTCGAACGGATAGGAAGGAAATTTTTTTTCTTCTCTATTTTTCAGCATGTCCTTACCCGTTTCTTCTTGAAATGAAGCCTGGATGATGTTTTTTAATTTTTTAAATTTTTTTGCATTTATTTTCGAATTTTCTAACTCGGGTCGGATTTGAACGGATAGGAAGAAAATTTTTTTCTTCTTTATTTTTCAACCTGTCCGGACCCGTTTAATCCTGAAATGAAGCCTGGATGATTTTTTTTAATTTTTAGAATTTTTTTTGCATTTGTTTTTGAGTTTTCTAACACGGGTCGGGTTCGAACGGATAGGAAGGAAAATTTTTTTGTTCTCTATTTTTCGGCCTGTCCTTTCCCGTTTCGTATTGAAATGAAGCCTGGATGTTGTTTTTTAATTTTTAGAGTTTTTTTGCATTTATTTTTGAAGTTTCTAACCCGGGTCGGGTTCGAACGGATAGGAAGGAAATTTTTTTTCTTCTCTATTTTTCGGCCTGTCCTGACCCGTTTCGTCTTGAAATAAAGCCTGGATGATGTTTTTTAATTTTTAGAATTTTTTTGCATTTATTTTTGAATTTTCTAACTCGGGTCGGGTTTGAACGGATAGGAAGGAAATTTTTTTTCCTCATTACTTTTTAGCCTGCCTTAACCCGTTTAGTCTTGAAATGAAGCTTGGATGATGTTTTTTAATTTTTAGAATTTTTTTGCATTTATTTTTCAATTTTCTAACCCGGGTCGGGTTTGAACGGAAAGGAAGGAAATTTTTTTTCCTTTTTATTTTTTAGCCTGTCTTGACCCGTTTAGTCTTGAAATGAAGCCTGGATGATGTTTTTTAATTTTTAGAATTTTTTTGCATTTATTTTTCAATTTTCTAACCCGGGTCGGGTTCGAATGGATAGGAAGGAAATTTTTTTTCTTCTCTATTTTTCAGCCTGCCCTGACCCGTTTCTTCTTGAAATGAAGCCTGGATGATGTTTTTTAATTTTTAGAATTTTTTTGCATTTATTTTCGAATTTTCTAACTCGGGTCGGGTTTGAACGGATAGGAAGGAAATTTTTTTTCCTCATTACTTTTTAGCCTGCCTTAACCCGTTTAGTCTTGTAATGAACCTTGGATGATGTTTTTTAATTTTTAGAATTTTTTTGCATTTATTTTTCAATTTTCTAACCCGGGTCGGGTTTGAACGGAAAGGAAGGAAATTTTTTTTCCTTTTTATTTTTTAGCCTGTCTTGACCCGTTTAGTCTTGAAATGAAGCCTGGATGATGTTTTTTAATTTTTAGAATTTTTTTTGCATTTGTTTTTGAATTTTCTAACACGGGTCGGGTTCGAATGGATAGGAAGGAAATTTTTTTTGTTCTCTATTTTTCGGCCTGTCCTTCCCGTTTCGTATTGAAATGAAGCCTGGATGATGTTTTTTAATTTTTAGAATTTTTTTGCATTTATTTTCGAACTTTCTAACTCGGGTCGGGTTTGAACGGATAGGAAGGAAATTTTTTTTCCTCATTACTTTTTAGCCTGCCTTAACCCGTTTAGTCTTGTAATGAAGCTTGGATGATGTTTTTTAATTTTTAGAATTTTTTTGCATTTATTTTTCAATTTTCTAACCCGGGTCGGGTTTGAACGGAAAGGAAGGAAATTTTTTTTCCTTTTTATTTTTTAGCCTGTCTTGACCCGTTTAGTCTTGAAATGAAGCCTGGATGATGTTTTTTAATTTTTAGAATTTTTTTTGCATTTGTTTTTGAATTTTCTAACTCGGGTCGGGTTTGAACAGATAGGAAGAAAATTTTTTTTCATCTTTATTTTTCAACCTGTCCAGACCTGTTTAATCCTGAAATGAAGCCTGGATGATGTTTTTTAATTTTTAGAATTTTTTTTGCATTTCTTTTTGAATTTTCTAACTCAGGTCGGGTTCGAACGGATAGGAAGGAAATTTTTTTTGTTCTCTATTTTTCGGCCTGTCCTTCCCGTTTCGTATTGAAATGAAGCCTGGATGATGTTTTTTAATTTTTAGAATTTTTTTGCATTTATTTTTCAATTTTCTAACCCGGGTCGGGTTCGAATGGATAGGAAGGAAATTTTTTTTCTTCTCTATTTTTCCGCCTGCCCTGACCCGTTTCTTCTTGAAATGAAGCCTGGATGATGTTTTTTAATTTTTAGAATTTTTTTGCATTTATTTTCGAATTTTCTAACTCGGGTCGGGTTTGAACGGATAGGAAGGAAATTTTTTTTCCTCATTACTTTTTAGCCTGCCTTAACCCGTTTAGTCCTGTAATGAAGCTTGGATGATGTTTTTTAATTATTAGAATTTTTTTGCATTTATTTTTCAATTTTCTAACCCGGGTCGGGTTTGAACGGAAAGGAAGGAAATTTTTTTTCCTTTCTATTTTTTAGCCTGTCTTGACCCGTTTAGTCTTGAAATGAAGCCTGGATGATGTTTTTTAATTTTTAGAATTTTTTTGCATTTATTTTTCAATTTTCTAACCCGGGTCGGGTTCGAATATAGGAAGGAAATTTTTTTTCTTCTCTATTTTTCCGCCTGCCCTGACCCGTTTCTTCTTGAAATGAAGCCTGGATGATGTTTTTTAATTTTTAGAATTTTTTTGCATTTATTTTCGAATTTTCTAACTCGGGTCGGGTTTGAACGGATAGGAATAAAATTTTTTTTCTACTTTATTTTTCAACCTGTCCAGACCTGTTTAATCCTGAAATGAAGCCTGGATGATGTTTTTTAATTTTTAGAATTTTTTTTGCATTTGTTTTTGAATTTTCTAACTCGGGTCGGGTTCGAATGGATAGGAAGGAAATTTTTTTTGTTCTCTATTTTTCGGCCTGTCCTTTCCCGTTTCGTATTGAAATGAAGCCTGGATGATGTTTTTTAATTTTTAGAATTTTTTTGCATTTATTTTTCAATTTCCTAACCCGGGTCGGGTTCGAACGGATAGGAAGGAAATTTTTTTTCTTCTCTATTTTTCAGCATGTCCTAACCCGTTTCTTCTTGAAATGAAGCCTGGATGATGTTTTTTAATTTTTTGAATTTTTTTGCATTTATTTTCGAATTTTATAACTCGGGTCGGGTTTGAACGGATAGGAAGAAAATTTTTTTTCTTCTTTATTTTTCAACCTGTCCGGACCCTTTTAATCCTGAAATGAAGCCTGGATGATGTTTTTTAATTTTTAGAATTTTTTTTGCATTTGTTTTTGAGTTTTCTAACTCGGGTCGGGTTCGAACGGATAGGAAGGAAATTTTTTTTGTTCTCTATTTTTCGGCCTGTCCTTTCCCGTTTCGTATTGAAATGAAGCCTGGATGATGTTTTTTAATTTTTAGAATTTTTTTGCATTTATTTTTCAATTTTCTAACCGGGGTCGGGTTCGAACGGATAGGAAGGAAATTTTTTTTCTTCTCTATTTATCAGCCTGTCCTAACCCGTTTCTTCCTGAAATGAAGCCTGGATGATGTTTTTTAATTTTTAGAATTTTTTTGCATTTATTTTCGAATTTTCTAACTTGGGTCGGGTTTGAACGGATAGGAAGAAAATTTTTTTTCTTCTTTATTTTTCAACCTGTCTAGACCTGTTTAATCTTGAAATGAAGCCTGGATGATGTTTTTTAATTTTTATAATTTTTTTTGCATTTGTTTTTGAATTTTCTAACTCGGGTCGGGTTCGAACGGATAGGAAGGAAATTTTTTTTGTTCTCTATTTTTCGGCCTGTCCTTTCCCGTTTCGTATTGAAATGAAGCCTGGATGATGTTTTTTAATTTTTAGAATTTTTTTGCATTTATTTTTCAATTTTCTAACCTGGGTCGGGTTCGAACGGATAGGAAGGAAATTTTTTTTCTTCTCTATTTTTCAGCCTGTTCTAACCCGTTTCTTCCTGAAATGAAGCCTGGATGATTTTTTTAATTTTTAGAATTTTTTTGCATTTATTTTCGAATTTTCTAACTCGGGTCGGGTTTGAACAGATAGGAAGAAAATTTTTTTTCTTCTTTATTTTTCAACCTGTCCAGACCTGTTTAATCTTGAAATGAAGCCTGGATGATGTTTTATAATTTTTAGAATTTTTTTTGCATTTGTTTTTGAATTTTCTAACTCGGGTCGGGTTCGAATGGATAGGAAGGAAATTTTTTTTGTTCTCTATTTTTCGGCCTGTCCTTTCCCGTTTCGTATTGAAATGAAGCCTGGATGATGTTTTTTAATTTTTAGAATTTTTTTGCATTTATTTTTCAATTTCCTAACCCGGGTCGGGTTCGAACGGATAGGAAGGAAATTTTTTTTCTTCTCTATTTTTCAGCATGTCTTTACCCGTTTCTTCTTGAAATGAAGCCTGGATGATGTTTTTTAATTTTTTAAATTTTTTTGCATTTATTTTCGAATTTTCTAACTCGGGTCGGATTTGAACGGATAGGAAGAAAATTTTTTTCTTCTTTATTTTTCAACCTGTCCGGACCCGTTTAATCCTGAAATGAAGCCTGGATGATTTTTTTTAATTTTTAGAATTTTTTTTGCATTTGTTTTTGAGTTTTCTAACACGGGTCGGGTTCGAACGGATAGGAAGGAAAATTTTTTTGTTCTCTATTTTTCGGCCTGTCCTTTCCCGTTTCGTATTGAAATGAAGCCTGGATGTTGTTTTTTAATTTTTAGAGTTTTTTTGCATTTATTTTTGAAGTTTCTAACCCGGGTCGGGTTCGAACGGATAGGAAGGAAATTTTTTTTCTTCTCTATTTTTCGGCCTGTCCTGACCCGTTTCGTTTTGAAATAAAGCCTGGTTGATGTTTTTTAATTTTTAGAATTTTTTTGCATTTATTTTTGAATTTTCTAACTCGGGTCGGGTTTGAACGGATAGGAAGGAAATTTTTTTTCCTCATTACTTTTTAGCCTGCCTTAACCCGTTTAGTCTTGAAATGAAGCTTGGATGATGTTTTTTAATTTTTAGAATTTTTTTGCATTTATTTTTCAATTTTCTAACCCGGGTCGGGTTTGAACGGAAAGGAAGGAAATTTTTTTTCCTTTTTATTTTTTAGCCTGTCTTGACCCGTTTAGTCTTGAAAAGAAGCCTGGATGATGTTTTTTAATTTTTAGAATTTTTTTGCATTTATTTTTCAATTTTCTAACCCGGGTCGGGTTCGAATGGATAGGAAGGAAATTTTTTTTCTTCTCTATTTTTCCGCCTGCCCTGACCCGTTTCTTCTTGAAATGAAGCCTGGATGATGTTTTTTAATTTTTAGAATTTTTTTGCATTTATTTTCGAATTTTCTAACTCGGGTCGGGTTTGAACGGATAGGAAGGAAATTTTTTTTCCTCATTACTTTTTAGCCTGCCTTAACCCGTTTAGTCTTGTAATGAAGCTTGGATGATGTTTTTTAATTTTTAGAATTTTTTTGCATTTATTTTTCAATTTTCTAACCCGGGTCGGGTTTGAACGGAAAGGAAGGAAATTTTTTTTCCTTTTTATTTTTTAGCCTGTCTTGACCCGTTTAGTCTTGAAATGAAGCCTGGATGATGTTTTTTAATTTTTAGAATTTTTTTTGCATTTGTTTTTGAATTAGCTAACACGGGTCGGGTTCGAATGGATAGGAAGGAAATTTTTTTTGTTCTCTATTTTTCGGCCTGCCCTTCCCGTTTCGTATTGAAATGAAGCCTGGATGATGTTTTTTAATTTTTAGAATTTTTTTGCATTTATTTTCGAACTTTCTAACTCGGGTCGGGTTTGAACGGATAGGAAGGAAATTTTTTTTCCTCATTACTTTTTAGCCTGCCTTAACCCGTTTAGTCTTGTAATGAAGCTTGGATGATGTTTTTTAATTTTTAGAATTTTTTTGCATTTATTTTTCAATTTTCTAACCCGGGTCGGGTTTGAACGGAAAGGAAGGAAATTTTTTTTCCTTTTTATTTTTTAGCCTGTCTTGACCCGTTTAGTCTTGAAATGAAGCCTGGATGATGTTTTTTAATTTTTAGAATTTTTTTTGCATTTGTTTTTGAATTTTCTAACTCGGGTCGGGTCTGAACAGATAGGAAGAAAATTTTTTTTCATCTTTATTTTTCAACCTGTCCAGACCTGTTTAATCCTGAAATGAAGCCTGGATGATGTTTTTTAATTTTTAGAATTTTTTTTGCATTTCTTTTTGAATTTTCTAACTCGGGTCGGGTTCGAACGGATAGGAAGGAAATTTTTTTTGTTCTCTATTTTTCGGCCTGTCCTTCCCGTTTCGTATTGAAATGAAGCCTGGATGATGTTTTTTAATTTTTAGAATTTTTTTGCATTTATTTTTCAATTTTCTAACCTGGGTCGGGTTCGAACGGATAGGAAGGAAATTTTTTTTCTTCTCTATTTTTCAGCCTGTCCTAACCCGTTTCTTCATGAAATGAAGCCTGGATGATGTTTTTTAATTTTTAGAATTTTTTTGCATTTATTTTTGAATTTTCTAACTCGGGTTGGGTTCGAACGGATAGGAAGGAAATTTTTTTCTTCTCTATTTTTCAGCCTGTTCTAACCCGTTTCTTCCTGAAATGAAGCCTGGATGATTTTTTTAATTTTTGGAATTTTTTTGCATTTATTTTCGAAATTTCTAACTCGGGTTGGGTTTGAACAGATAGGAAGAAAATTTTTTTTCTTCTTTATTTTTAAACCTGTCCAGACCTGTTTAATCCTGAAATGAAGCCTGGATGATGTTTTTTAATTTTTAGATTTTTTTTTGCATTTGTTTTTGAATTTTCTAACTCGGGTCGGGTTCGAATGGATAGGAAGGAAATTTTTTTTGTTCTCTATTTTTCGGCCTGTCCTTTCCCGTTTCGTATTGAAATGAAGCCTGGATGATGTTTTTTAATTTTTTGAATTTTTTTGCATTTATTTTTGAATTTCCTAACCCGGGTCGGGTTCGAACGGATAGGAACGAAATTTTTTTTCTTCTCTATTTTTCAGCCTGTCCTAACCCGTTTCTTCTTGAAATGAAGCCTGGATGATGTTTTTTAATTTTTTGAATTTTTTTGCATTTATTTTCGAATTTTCTAACTCAGGTCGGGTTTGAACGGATAGGAAGAAAATTTTTTTCTTCTTTATTTTTCGGCCTGTCCTTTCCCGTTTCGTATTGAAATGAAGCCTGGATGATGTTTTTTAATTTTTAGAATTTTTTTGCATTTATTTTTGAATTTCCTAACCCGGGTCGGGTTCGAACGGATAGGAAGGAAATTTTTTTTCTTCTCTATTTTTCGGCCTGTCCTGACCCGTTTCGTCTTGAAATAAAGCCTGGATGATGTTTTTTAATTTTTAGAATTTTTTTGCATTTATTTTTGAATTTTCTAACTCGGGTCGGGTTTGAACGGATAGGAAGGAAATTTTTTTTCCTCATTACTTTTTAGCCTGCCTTAACCCGTTTAGTCTTGAAATGAAGCTTGGATGATGTTTTTTAATTTTTAGAATTTTTTTGCATTTATTTTTCAATTTTCTAACCCGGGTCGGGTTTGAACGGAAAGGAAGGAAATTTTTTTTCCTTTTTATTTTTTAGCCTGTCTTGACCCGTTTAGTCTTGAAATGAAGCCTGGATGATGTTTTTTAATTTTTAGAATTTTTTTGCATTTATTTTTCAATTTTCTAACCCGGGTCGGGTTCGAATGGATAGGAAGGAAATTTTTTTTCTTCTCTATTTTTCCGCCTGCCCTGACCCGTTTCTTCTTGAAATGAAGCCTGAATGATGTTTTTTAATTTTTAGAATTTTTTTGCATTTATTTTCAAATTTTCTAACTCGGGTCGGGTTTGAACGGATAGGAAGGAAATTTTTTTTCCTCATTACTTTTTAGCCTGCCTTAACCCGTTTAGTCTTGTAATGAAGCTTGGATGATGTTTTTTAATTTTTAGAATTTTTTTGCATTTATTTTTCAATTTTCTAACCCGGGTCGGGTTTCAACGGAAAGGAAGGAAATTTTTTTGCATTTATTTTTCAATTTTCTAACCCGGGTCGGGTTCGAATGGATTGGAAGGAAATTTTTTTTCTTCCCTATTTTTCTGCCTGCCCTGACCCGTTTCTTCTTGAAATGAAGCCTGGATGATGTTTTTTAATTTTTAGAATTTTTTTGCATTTATTTTCGAATTTTCTAACTCGGGTCGGGTTTGAACGGATAGGAAGAAAATTTTTTTTCATCTTTATTTTTCAACCTGTCCAGACCTGTTTAATCCTGAAATGAAGCCTGGATGATGTTTTTTAATTTTTAGAATTTTTTTTGCATTTGTTTTTGAATTTTCTAACTCGGGTCGGGTTCGAACGGATAGGAAGGAAATTTTTTTTGTTCTCTATTTTTCGGCCTGTCCTTTCCCGTTTCGTATTGAAATGAAGCCTGGATGATGTTTTTTAATTTTTAGAATTTTTTTGCATTTATTTTTCAATTTTCTAACCTGGGTCGGGTTCGAACGGATAGGAAGGAAATTTTTTTTCTTCTCTATTTTTCAGCCTGTTCTAACCCGTTTCTTCCTGAAATGAAGCCTGTATGATTTTTTTGATTTTTAGAATTTTTTTGCATTTATTTTCGAATTTTCTAACTCGGGTCGGGTTTGAACGGATAGGAAGAAAATTTTTTTTCTTCTTTATTTTTCAACCTGTCCAGACCTGTTTAATCCTGAAATGAAGCCTGGATGATGTTTTTTAATTTTAAGAATTTTTTTTGCATTTGTTTTTGAATTTTCTAACTCGGGTCGGGTTCGAATGGATAGGAAGGAAATTTTTTTTGTTCTCTATTTTTCGGCCTGTCCTTTCCCGTTTCGTATTGAAATGAAGCCTGGATGATGTTTTTTAATTTTTAGAATTTTTCTGCACTTATTTTTCAATTTCCTAACCCGGGTCGGGTTCGAACGGATGGGAAGGAAATTTTTTTTCTTCTCTATTTTTCAGCATGTCCTAACCCGTTTCTTCTTGAAATGAAGCCTGAATGATGTTTTTTAATTTTTTTGAATTCTTTTGCATTTATTTTCGAATTTTCTAACTCGGGTCGGGTTTGAACGGATAGGAAGAAAATTTTTTTCTTCTTTATTTTTCAACCTGTCCGGACCCGTTTAATCCTGAAATGAAGCCTGGATGATTTTTTTTAATTTTTAGAATTTTTTTTGCATTTGTTTTTGAGTTTTCTAACTCGGGTCGGGTTCGAACGGATAGGAATGAAATTTTTTTTGTTCTCTATTTTTCGGCCTGTCCTTTCCTGTTTTGTATTGAAATGAAGCCTGGATGATGTTTTTTAATTTTTAGAATTTTTTTGCATTTATTTTTCAATTTTCTAACCGGGGTCGGGTTCGAACGGATAGGAAGGAAATTTTTTTTCTTCTCTATTTTTCAGCCTGTCCTAACCCGTTCCTTCCTGAAATGAGGCCTGGATGATGTTTTTTAATTTTTAGAATTTTTTTGCATTTATTTTCGAATTTTCTAACTCGGGTCGGGTTTGAACGGATAGGAAGAAAATTTTTTTTCTTCTTTATTTTTCAACCTGTCCAGACCTGTTTAATCCTGAAATGAAGCCTGGATGATGTTTTTTAATTTTTAGAATTTTGTTTGCATTTGTTTTTGAATTTTCTAACTCGGGTCGGGTTCGAACGGATAGGAAGGAAATTTTTTTTATTCTCTATTTTTCGGCCTGTCCTTTCCCGTTTCGTATTGAAATGAAGCCTGGGTGATGTTTTTTAATTTTTAGAATTTTTTTGCATTTATTTTTCAATTTCCTAACCCGGGTCGGGTTCGAACGGATAGGACGGAAATTTTTTTTCTTCTCTATTTTTCAGCCTGTCCTAACCCGTTTCTTCTTGAAATGAAGCCCGGATGATGTTTTTTAATTTTTTGAATTTTTTTGCATTTATTTTCGAATTTTCTAACTCTGGTCGGGTTTGAACTGATAGGAAGAAAATTTTTTTCTTCTTTATTTTTCAACCTGTCCGGACCCGTTTAATCCTGAAATGAAGCGTGGATGATGTTTTTTAATTTTTAGAATTTTTTTTGCAATTGTTTTTGAGTTTTCTAACACGGGTCGGGTTCGAACGGATAGGAAGGAAATTTTTTTTGTTCTCTATTTTTCGGCCTGTCCTTTCCCGTTTCGTATTGAAATGAAGCCTGGATGTTTTCTTTTTAATTTTTAGAGTTTCTTTTGCATTTATTTTTGAAGTTTCTAACCCGGGTCGGGTTCGAACGGATAGGAAGGAAATTTTTTTTCTTCTCTATTTTTCGGCCTGTCCTGACCCGTTTCGTCTTGAAATAAAGCCTGGATGATGTTTTTTAGTTTTTAGAATTTTTTTGCATTTATTTTTGAATTTTCTAACTCGGGTCGGGTTTGAACGGATAGGAAGGAAATTTTTTTTCCTCATTACTTTTTAGCCTGCCTTAACCCGTTTAGTCTTGAAATGAAGCTTGGATGATGTTTTTTAATTTTTAGAATTTTTTTGCATTTATTTTTCAATTTTCTAACCCGGGTCGGGTTTGAACGGAAAGGAAGGAAATTTTTTTTCCTTTTTATTTTTTAGCCTGTATTGACCTGTTTAGTCTTGATATGAAGCCTGGATGATGTTTTTTAATTTTTAGAATTTTTTTGCATTTATTTTCGAATTTTCTAACTCGGGTCGGGTTTGAACGGATAGGAAGAAAATTTTTTTTCATCTTTATTTTTCAACCTGTCCGGACCTGTTTAATCCTGAAATGAAGCCTGGATGATGTTTTTTAATTTTTAGAATTTGTTTTGCATTTGTTTTTGAATTTTCTAACTCGGGTCGGGTTCGAACGGATAGGAAGGAAATTTTTTTTGTTCACTATTTTTCGGCCTGTCCTTTCCCGTTTCGTATTGAAATGAAGCCTGGATGATGTTTTTTAATTTTTAGAATTTTTTTGCATTTATTTTTCAATTTTCTAACCTGGGTCGGGTTCGAACGGATAGGAAGGAAATTTTTTTTCTTCTCTATTTTTCAGCCTGTTCTAACCCGTTTCTTCCTGAAATGAAGCCTGGATGATGTTTTTTAATTTTTAGAATTTTTTTGCATTTATTTTCGAATTTTCTAACTCGGGTCGGGTTTGAACGGATAGGAAGAAAATTTTTTTTCATCTTTATTTTTCAACCTGTCCAGACCTGTTTAATCCTGAAATGAAGCCTGGATGATGTTTTTTAATTTTTAGAATTTTTTTTGCATTTGTTTTTGAATTTTCTAACTCGGGTCGGGTTCGAACGGATAGGAAGGAAATTTTTTTTGTTCTCTATTTTTCGGCCTGTCCTTTCCCGTTTCGTATTGAAATGAAGCCTGGATGATGTTTTTTAATTTTTAGAATTTTTTTGCATTTATTTTTCAATTTTCTAACCTGGGTCGGGTTCGAACGGATAGGAAGGAAATTTTTTTTCTTCTCTATTTTTCAGCCTGTTCTAACCCGTTTCTTCCTGACATGAAGCCTGGATGATTTTTTTAATTTTTAGAATTTTTTTGCATTTATTTTCGAATTTTCTAACTCGGGTCGGGTTTGAACAGATAGGAAGAAAATTTTTTTTCTTCTTTATTTTTCAACCTGTCCAGACCTGTTTAATCCTGAAATGAAGCCTGGATGATGTTTTTTAATTTTTAGAATTTTTTTTGCATTTGTTTTTGAATTTTCTAACTCGGGTCGGGTTCGAATGGATAGGAAGGAAATTTTTTTTGTTCTCTATTTTTCGGCCTGTCCTTTCCCGTTTCGTATTGAAATGAAGTCTGGATGATGTTTTTTAATTTTTAGAATTTTTTTGCATTTATTTTTCAATTTCCTAACCCAGGTCGGGTTCGAACGGATAGGAAGGAAATTTTTTTTCTTCTCTATTTTTCAGCCTGTCCTAACCCGTTTCTTCTTGAAATGAAGCCCGGATGATGTTTTTTAATTTTTTGAATTTTTTTGCATTTATTTTCGAATTTTCTAACTCGGGTCGGGTTTGAACTGATAGGAAGAAAATTTTTTTCTTCTTTATTTTTCAACCTGTCCGGACCAGTTTAATCCTGAAATGAAGCGTGGATGATGTTTTTTAATTTTTAGAATCTTTTTTGCATTTGTTTTTTAGTTTTCTAACACGGGTCGGATTCGAACGGATAGGAAGGAAATTTTTTTTGTTCTCTATTTTTCGGCCTGTCCTTTCCCGTTTCGTATTGAAATGAAGCCTGGATGTTCTTTTTTAATTTTTAGAGTTTTTTTGCATTTATTTTTGAAGTTTCTAACCCGGGTCGGGTTCGAACGGATAGGAAGGAAATTTTTTTTCTTCTCTATTTTTCGGCCTGTCCTGACCCGTTTCGTCTTGAAATAAAGCCTGGATGATGTTTTTTAGTTTTTAGAATTTTTTTGCATTTATTTTTGAATTTTCTAACTCGGGTCGGGTTTGAACGGATAGGAAGGAAATTTTTTTTCCTCATTACTTTTTAGCCTGCCTTAACCCGTTTAGTCTTGAAATGAAGCTTGGATGATGTTTTTTAATTTTTAGAATTTTTTTGCATTTATTTTTCAATTTTCTAACCCGGGTCGGGTTTGAACGGAAAGGAAGGAAATTTTTTTTCCTTTTTATTTTTTAGCCTGTCTTGACCCGTTTAGTCTTGAAATGAAGCCTGGATGATGTTTTTTAATTTTTAGAATTTTTTTGCATTTATTTTTCAATTTTCTAACCCGGGTCGGGTTCGAATGGATAGGAAGGAAATTTTTTTTCTTCTCCATTTTTCCGCCTGCCCTGACCCGTTTCTTCTTGAAATGAAGCCTGGATGATGTTTTTTAATTTTTAGAATTTTTTTGCATTTATTTTCGAATTTTCTAACTCGGGTCGGGTTTGAACGGATAGGAAGGAAATTTTTTTTCCTCATTACTTTTTAGCCTGCCTTAACCCGTTTAGTCTTGTAATGAAGCTTGGATGATGTTTTTTAATTTTTAGAATTTTTTTGCATTTATTTTTCAATTTTCTAACCCGGGTCGGGTTGGAACGGAAAGGAAGGAAATTTTTTTTCCTTTTATTTTTTAGCCTGTCTTGACCCGTTTAGTCTTGAAATGAAGCCTGGATGATGTTTTTTAATTTTTAGAATTTTTTTGCATTTATTTTTCAATTTTCTAACCCGGGTCGGGTTCGAATGGATAGGAAGGAAATTTTTTTTCTTCTCTATTTTTCCGCCTGCCCTGACCCGTTTCTTCTTGAAATGAAGCCTGGATGATGTTTTTTAATTTTTAAAATTTTTTTGCATTTATTTTCGAATTTTCTAACTCGGGTCGGGTTTGAACGGATAGGAAGAAATTTTTTTTTCATCTTTATTTTTCAACCTGTCCAGACCTGTTTAATCCTGAAATGAAGCCTGGATGATGTTTTTTAATTTTTAGAATTTTTTTTGCATTTGTTTTTGAATTTTCTAACTCGGGTCGGGTTCGAACGGATAGGAAGGAAATTTTTTTTGTTCTCTATTTTTCGGCCTGTCCTTTCCCGTTTCGTATTGAAATGAAGCCTGGATGATGTTTTTTAATTTTTAGAATTTTTTTGCATTTATTTTTCAATTTTCTAACCTGGGTCGGGTTCGAACGGATAGGAAGGAAATTTTTTTTCTTCTCTATTTTTCAGCCTGTTCTAACCCGTTTCTTCCTGAAATGAAGCCTGGATGATTTTTTTAATTTTTAGTTTTTTTTTGCATTTATTTTCGAATTTTCTAACTCGGGTCGGGTTTGAACAGATAGGAAGAAAATTTTTTTTCTTCTTTATTTTTCAACCTGTCCAGACCTGTTTAATCCTGAAATGAAGCCTGGATGATGTTTTTTAATTTTTAGAATTTTTTTTGCATTTGTTTTTGAATTTTCTAACTCGGGTCGGGTTCGAATGGATAGGAAGGAAATTTTTTTTGTTCTCTATTTTTCGGCCTGTCCTTTCCCGTTTCGTATTGAAATGAAGCCTGGATGATGTTTTTTAATTTTTAGAATTTTTTTGCATTTATTTTTCAATTTCCTAACCCGGGTCGGGTTCGAACGGATGGGAAGGAAATTTTTTTTCTTCTCTATTTTTCAGCATGTCCTAACCCGTTTCTTCTTGAAATGAAGCCTGGATGATGTTTTTTAATTTTTTGAATTGTTTTGCATTTATTTTCGAATTTTCTAACTCGGGTCGGGTTTGAACGGATAGGAAGAAAATTTTTTTCTTCTTTATTTTTCAACCTGTCCGGACCCGTTTAATCCTGAAATGAAGCCTGGATGATTTTTTTTAATTTTTACAATTTTTTTTGCATTTGTTTTTGAGTTTTCTAACTCGGGTCGGGTTTGAACGGATAGGAATGAAATTTTTTTTGTTCTCTATTTTTCGGCCTGTCCTTTCCTGTTTCGTATTGAAATGAAGCCTGGATGATATTTTAATTTTTAGAATTTTTTTGCATTTATTTTTCAATTTTCTAACCGGGGTCGGGTTCGAACGGATAGGAAGGAAATTTTTTTTCTTCTCTATTTTTCAGCCTGTCCTAACCCGTTTCTTCCTGAAATGAAGCCTGGATGATGTTTTTTAATTTTTAGAATTTTTTTGCATTTATTTTCAAATTTTCTAACTCGGGTCGGGTTTGAACGGATAGGAAGAAAATTTTTTTTCTTCTTTATTTTTCAACCTGTCCAGACCTGTTTAATCCTGAAATGAAGCCTGGATGATGTTTTTTAATTTTTAGAATTTTGTTTGCATTTGTTTTTGAATTTTCTAACTCGGGTCGGGTTCGAACGGATAGGAAGGAAATTTTTTTTATTCTCTATTTTTCGGCCTGTCCTTTCCCGTTTCGTATTGAAATGAAGCCTGGGTGATGTTTTTTTAATTTTTAGAATTTTTTTGCATTTATTTTTCAATTTCCTAACCCGGGTCGGGTTCGAACGGATAGGAAGGAAATTTTTTTTCTTCTCTATTTTTCAGCCTGTCCTAACCCGTTTCTTCTTGAAATGAAGCCCGGATGATGTTTTTTAATTTTTTGAATTTTTTTGCATTTATTTTCGAATTTTCTAACTCGGGTCGGGTTTGAACTGATAGGAAGAAAATTTTTTTCTTCTTTATTTTTCAACCTGTCCGGACCCGTTTAATCCTGAAATGAAGCGTGGATGATGTTTTTTAATTTTTAGAATTTTTTTTGCATTTGTTTTTGAGTTTTCTAACACGGGTCGGGTTCGAACGGATAGGAAGGAAATTTTTTTTGTTCTCTATTCTTCGGCCTGTCCTTTCCCGTTTCGTATTGAAATGAAGCCTGGATGTTGTTTTTTCATTTTTAGAGTTTTTTTGCATTTATTTTTGAAGTTTCTAACCCGGGTCGGGTTCGAACGGATAGGAAGGAAATTTTTTTTCTTCTCTATTTTTCGGCCTGTCCTGACCCGTTTCGTCTTGAAATAAAGCCTGGATGATGTTTTTTAGTTTTTAGAATTTTTTTGCATTTATTTTTGAATTTTCTAACTCGGGTCGGGTTTGAACGGATAGGAAGGAAATTTTTTTTCCTCATTACTTTTTAGCCTGCCTTAACCCATTTAGTCTTGAAATGAAGCTTGGATGATGTTTTTTAATTTTTAGAATTTTTTTTGCATTTATTTTTCAATTTTCTAACCCGGGTCGGGTTTGAACGGAAAGGAAGGAAATTTTTTTTCCTTTTTATTTTTTAGCCTGTCTTGACCCGTTTAGTCTTGAAATGAAGCCTGGATGATGTTTTTTAATTTTTAGAATTTTTTTGCATTTATTTTTCAATTTTCTAACCCGGGTCGGGTTCGAATGGATAGGAAGGAAATTTTTTTTCTTCTCTATTTTTCCGCCTGCCCTGACCCGTTTCTTCTTGAAATGAAGCCTGGATGATGTTTTTTAATTTTTAGAATTTTTTTGCATTTATTTTCGAATTTTCTAACTCGGGTCGGGTTTGAACGGATAGGAAGGAAATTTTTTTTCCTCATTACTTTTTAGCCTGCCTTAACCCGTTTAGTCTTGTAATGAAGCTTGGATGATGTTTTTTAATTTTTAGAATTTTTTTGCATTTATTTTTCAATTTTCTAACCCGGGTCGGGTTTGAACGGAAAGGAAGGAAATTTTTTTTCCTTTTTATTTTTTAGCCTGTCTTGACCCGTTTAGTCTTGAAATGAAGCCTGGATGATGTTTTTTAATTTTTAGAATTTTTTTGCATTTATTTTTCAATTTTCTAACCCGGGTCGGGTTCGAATGGATAGGAAGGAAATTTTTTTTCTTCTCTATTTTTCCGCCTGCCCTGACCCGTTTCTTCTTGAAATGAAGCCTGGATGATGTTTTTTAATTTTTAAAATTTTTTTGCATTTATTTTCGAATTTTCTAACTCGGGTCGGGTTTGAACGGATAGGAAGAAAATTTTTTTTCATCTTTATTTTTCAACCTGTCCGGACCCGTTTAATCCTGAAATGAAGCGTGGATGATGTTTTTTAATTTTTAGAATTTTTTTTGCATTTGTTTTTGAGTTTTCTAACACGGGTCGGGTTCGAACGGATAGGAAGGAAATTTTTTTTGTTCTCTATTTTTCGGCCTGTCCTTTCCCGTTTCGTATTGAAATGAAGCCTGGATGATGTTTTTTAATTTTTAGAATTTTTTTGCATTTATTTTTCAATTTTCTAACCTGGGTCGGGTTCGAACGGATAGGAAGGAAATTTTTTTTCTTCTCTATTTTTCAGCCTGTTCTAACCCGTTTCTTCCTGAAATGAAGCCTGGATGATTTTTTTAATTTTTAGAATTTTTTTGCATTTATTTTCGAATTTTCTAACTCGGGTCGGGTTTGAACAGATAGGAAGAAAATTTTTTTTCTTCTTTATTTTTCAACCTGTCCAGACCTGTTTAATCCTGAAATGAAGCCTGGATGATGTTTTTTAATTTTTAGAATTTTTTTTGCATTTGTTTTTGAATTTTCTAACTCGGGTCGGGTTCGAATGGATAGGAAGGAAATTTTTTTTGTTCTCTATTTTTCGGCCTGTCCTTTCCCGTTTCGTATTGAAATGAAGCCTGGATGATGTTTTTTAATTTTTAGAATTTTTTTGCATTTATTTTTCAATTTCCTAACCCGGGTCGGGTTCGAACGGATGGGAAGGAAATTTTTTTTCTTCTCTATTTTTCAGCATGTCCTAACCCGTTTCTTCTTGAAATGAAGCCTGGATGATGTTTTTTAATTTTTTGAATTCTTTTGCATTTATTTTCGAATTTTCTAACTCGGGTCGGGTTTGAACGGATAGGAAGAAAATTTTTTTCTTCTTTATTTTTCAACCTGTCCGGACCCGTTTAATCCTGAAATGAAGCCTGGATGATTTTTTTTAATTTGTAGAATTTTTTTTGCATTTGTTTTTGAGTTTTCTAACTCGGGTCGGGTTCGAACGGATAGGAATGAAATTTTTTTTGTTCTCTATTTTTCGGCCTGTCCTTTCCTGTTTCGTATTGAAATGAAGCCTGGATGATATTTTAATTTTTAGAATTTTTTTGCATTTATTTTTCAATTTCCTAACCCGGGTCGGGTTCGAACGGATAGGAAGGAAATTTTTTTTCTTCTCTATTTTTCAGCCTGTCCTAACCCGTTTCTTCTTGAAATGAAGCCCGGATGATGTTTTTTAATTTTTTGAATTTTTTTGCATTTATTTTCGAATTTTCTAACTCGGGTCGGGTTTGAACTGATAGGAAGAAAATTTTTTTCTTCTTTATTTTTCAACCTGTCCGGACCCGTTTAATCCTGAAATGAAGCGTGGATGATGTTTTTTAATTTTTAGAATTTTTTTTGCATTTGTTTTTGAGTTTTCTAACACGGGTCGGGTTCGAACGGATAGGAAGGAAATTTTTTTTGTTCTCTATTTTTCGGCCTGTCCTTTCCTGTTTCGTATTGAAATGAAGCCTGGATGATGTTTTTTAATTTTTAGAATTTTTTTGCATTTATTTTTCAATTTTCTAACCTGGGTCGGGTTCGAACGGATAGGAAGGAAATTTTTTTTCTTCTCTATTTTTCAGCCTGTCCTAACCCGTTTCTTCATGAAATGAAGCCTGGATGAGGTTTTTTAATTTTTAGAATTTTTTTGCATTTATTTTCGAATTTTCTAACTCGGGTCGGGTTTGAACGGATAGGAAGAAAATTTTTTTTCTACTTTATTTTTCAACCTGTGCAGACCTGTTTAATCCTGAAATGAAGCCTGGATGATGTTTTTTAATTTTTAGAATTTTTTTTGCATTTGTTTTTTAATTTTCTAACTCGGGTCGGGTTCGAATGGATAGGAAGGAAATTTTTTTTGTTCTCTATTTTTCGGCCTGTCCTTTCCCGTTTCGTATTGAAATGAAGCCTGGATGATGTTTTTTAATTTTTAGAATTTTTTTGCATTTATTTCTCAATTTCCTAACCCGGGTCGGGTTCGAACGGATAGGAAGGAAATTTTTTTTCTTCTCTATTTTTCAGCATGTCCTAACCCGTTTCTTCTTGAAATGAAGCCTGGATGATGTTTTTTAATTTTTTGAATTTTTTTGCATTTATTTTCGAATTTTCTAACTCGGGTCGGGTTTGAACGGATAGGAAGAAAATTTTTTTCTTCTTTATTTTTCAACCTGTCCGGACCCTTTTAATCCTGAAATGAAGCCTGGATGATGTTTTTTAATTTTTAGAATTTTTTTTGCATTTGTTTTTGAGTTTTCTAACTCGGGTCGGGTTCGAACGGATAGGAAGGAAATTTTTTTTGTTCTCTATTTTTCGGCCTGTCCTTTCCCGTTTCGTATTGAAATGAAGCCTGGATGATGTTTTTTAATTTTTAGAATTTTTTTGCATTTATTTTTCAATTTTCTAACCGGGGTCGGGTTCGAACGGATAGGAAGGAAATTTTTTTTCTTCTCTATTTATCAGCCTGTCCTAACCCGTTTCTTCCTGAAATGAAGCCTGGATGATGTTTTTTAATTTTTAGAATTTTTTTGCATTTATTTTCGAATTTTCTAACTCGGGTCGGGTTTGAACGGATAGGAAGAAAATTTTTTTTCTTCTTTATTTTTCAACCTGTCCGGACCTGTTTAATCCTGAAATGAAGCCTGGATGATGTTTTTTAATTTTTAGAATTTTTTTTGCATTTGTTTTTGAATTTTCTAACTCGGGTCGGGTTCGAACGGATAGGAAGGAAATTTTTTTTGTTCTCTATTTTTCGGCCTGTCCTTTCCCGTTTCGTATTCAAATGAAGCCTGGATGATGTTTTTTAATTTTTAGAATTTTATTGCATTTATTTTTCAATTTTCTAACCTGGGTCGGGTTCGAACGGATAGGAAGGAAATTTTTTTTCTTCTCTATTTTTCAGCCTGTTCTAACCCGTTTCTTCCTGAAATGAAGCCTGGATGATTTTTTTTAATTTTTAGAATTTTTTTGCATTTATTTTCGAATTTTCTAACTCGGGTCGGGTTTGAACAGATAGGAAGAAAATTTTTTTTCTTCTTTATTTTTCAACCTGTCCAGACCTGTTTAATCCTGAAATGAAGCCTGGATGATGTTTTTTAATTTTTAGAATTTTTTTTGCATTTGTTTTTTAATTTTCTAACTCGGGTCGGGTTCGAATGGATAGGAAGGAAATTTTTTTTGTTCTCTATTTTTCGGCCTGTCCTTTCCCGTTTCGTATTGAAATGAAGCCTGGATGATGTTTTTTAATTTTTAGAATTTTTTTGCATTTATTTTTCAATTTCCTAACCCGGGTCGGGTTCGAACGGATAGGAAGGAAATTTTTTTTCTTCTCTATTTTTCAGCATGTCCTAACCCGTTTCTTCTTGAAATGAAGCCTGGATGATGTTTTTTAATTTTTTGAATTTTTTTGCATTTATTTTCGAATTTTCTAACTCGGGTCGGGTTTGAACGGATAGGAAGAAAATTTTTTTCTTCTTTATTTTTCAACCTGTCCGGACCCGTTTAATCCTGAAATGAAGCCTGGATGATTTTTTTAATTTTTAGAATTTTTTTTGCATTTGTTTTTGAGTTTTCTAACACGGGTCGGGTTCGAACGGATAGGAAGGAAAATTTTTTTGTTCTCTATTTTTCGGCCTGTCCTTTCCCGTTTCGTATTGAAATGAAGCCTGGATGTTGTTTTTTAATTTTTAGAGTTTTTTTGCATTTATTTTTGAAGTTTCTAACCCGGGTCGGGTTCGAACGGATAGGAAGGAAATTTTTTTTCTTCTCTATTTTTCGGCCTGTCCTGACCCGTTTCGTCTTGAAATAAAGCCTGGATGATGTTTTTTAATTTTTAGAATTTTTTTGCATTTATTTTTGAATTTTCTAACTCGGGTCGGGTTTGAACGGATAGGAAGGAAAATTTTTTTCCTCATTACTTTTTAGCCTGCCTTAACCCATTTAGTCTTGAAATGAAGCTTGGATGATGTTTTTTAATTTTTAGAATTTTTTTGCATTTATTTTTCAATTTTCTAACCCGGGTCGGGTTTGAACGGAAAGGAAGGAAATTTTTTTTCCTTTTTATTTTTTAGCCTGTCTTGACCCGTTTAGTCTTGAAATGAAGCCTGGATGATGTTTTTTAATTTTTAGAATTTTTTTGCATTTATTTTTCAATTTTCTAACCCGGGTCGGGTTCGAATGGATAGGAAGGAAATTTTTTTTCTTCTCTATTTTTCCGCCTGCCCTGACCCGTTTCTTCTTCAAATGAAGCCTGGATGATGTTTTTTAATTTTTAGAATTTTTTTGCATTTATTTTCGAATTTTCTAACTCGGGTCGGGTTTGAACGGATAGGAAGGAAATTTTTTTTCCTCATTACTCTTTAGCCTGCCTTAACCCGTTTAGTCTTGTAATGAAGCTTGGATGATGTTTTTTAATTTTTAGAATTTTTTTGCATTTATTTTTCAATTTTCTAACCCGGGTCGGGTTTGAACGGAAAGGAAGGAAATTTTTTTTCCTTTTTATTTTTTAGCCTGTCTTGACCCGTTTAGTCTTGAAATGAAGCCTGGATGATGTTTTTTAATTTTTAGAATTTTTTTACATTTATTTTTCAATTTTCTAACCCGGGTCGGGTTCGAATGGATAGGAAGGAAATTTTTTTTCTTCTCTATTTTTCCGCCTGCCCTGACCCGTTTCTTCTTGAAATGAGGCCTGGATGATGTTTTTTAATTTTTAAAATTTTTTTGCATTTATTTTCGAATTTTCTAACTCGGGTCGGGTTTGAACGGATAGGAAGAAAATTTTTTTTCATCTTTATTTTTCAACCTGTCCAGACCTGTTTAATCCTGAAATGAAGCCTGGATGATGTTTTTTAATTTTTAGAATTTTTTTTGCATTTGTTTTTGAATTTTCTAACTCGGGTCGGGTTCGAACGGATAGGAAGGAAATTTGTTTTGTTCTCTATTTTTCGGCCTGTCCTTCCCGTTTCGTATTGAAATGAAGCCTGGATGATGTTTTTTAATTTTTAGAATTTTTTTGCATTCATTTTTCAATTTTCTAACCTGGGTCGGGTTCGAACGGATAGGAAGGAAATTTTTTTTCTTCTCTATTTTTCAGCCTGTCCTAACCCGTTTCTTCATGAAATGAAGCCTGGATGATGTTTTTTAATTTTTAGAATTTTTTTGCATTTATTTTCGAATTTTCTAACTCGGGTCGGGTTTGAACGGATAGGAAGAAAAGTTTTTTTCTACTTTATTTTTCAACCCGTCCAGACCTGTTTAATCCTGAAATGAAGCCTGGATGATGTTTTTTAATTTTTAGAATTTTTTTTGCATTTGTTTTTGAATTTTCTAACTCGGGTCGGGTTCGAATGGATAGGAAGGAAATTTTTTTTGTTCTCTATTTTTCGGCCTGTCCTTTCCCGTTTCGTATTGAAATGAAGCCTGGATGATGTTTTTTAATTTTTAGAATTTTTTTGCATTTATTTTTCAATTTCCTAACCCGGGTCGGGTTCGAACGGATAGGAAGGAAATTTTTTTTCTTCTCTATTTTTCAGCATGTCCTAACCCGTTTCTTCTTGAAATGAAGCCTGGATGATGTTTTTTAATTTTTTGAATTTTTTTGCATTTATTTTCGAATTTTCTAACTCGGGTCGGGTTTGAACGGATAGGAAGAAAATTTTTTTCTTCTTTATTTTTCAACCTGTCCGGACCCTTTTAATCCTGAAATGAAGCCTGGATGATGTTTTTTAATTTTTAGAATTTTTTTTGCAATTGTTTTTGAGTTTTCTAACTCGGGTCGGGTTCGAACGGATAGGAAGGAAATTTTTTTTGTTCTCTATTTTTCGGCCTGTCCTTTCCCGTTTCGTATTGAAATGAAGCCTGGATGATGTTTTTTAATTTTTAGAATTTTTTTGCATTTATTTTTCAATTTTCTAACCGGGGTCGGGTTCGAACATATAGGAAGGAAATTTTTTTTCTTCTCTATTTATCAGCCTGTCCTAACCCGTTTCTTCTTGAAATGAAGCCTGGATGATGTTTTTTAATTTTTAGAATTTTTTTGCATTTATTTTCGAATTTTCTAACTCGGGTCGGGTTTGAACGGATAGGAAGAAAATTTTTTTTCTTCTTTATTTTTCAACCTGTCCAGACCTGTTTAATCCTGAAATGAAGCCTGGATGATGTTTTTTAATTTTTAGAATTTTTTTTGCATTTGTTTTTGAATTTTCTAACTCGGGTCGGGTTCGAACGGATAGGAAGGAAATTTTTTTTGTTCTCTATTTTTCGGCCTGTCCTTTCCCGTTTCGTATTGAAATGAAGCCTGGATGATGTTTTTTAATTTTTAAAATTTTTTTGCATTTATTTTTCAATTTTCTAACCTGGGTCGGGTTCGAATGGATAGGAAGGAAATTTTTTTTCTTCTCTATTTTTCAGCCTGTTCTAACCCGTTTCTTCCTGAAATGAAGCCTGGAAGATTTTTTTAATTTTTAGAATTTTTTTGCATTTGTTTTTGAATTTTCTAACTCGGGTCGGGTTTGAACAGATAGGAAGAAAATTTTTTTTCTTCTTTATTTTTCAACCTGTCCAGACCTGTTTAATCCTGAAATGAAGCCTGGATGATGTTTTTTAATTTTTAGAATTTTTTTTGCATTTGTTTTTGAATTTTCTAACTCGGGTCGGGTTCGAATGGATAGGAAGGAAATTTTTTTTGTTCTCTATTTTTCGGCCTGTCCTTTCCCGTTTCGTATTGAAATGAAGCCTGGATGATGTTTTTTAATTTTTAGAATTTTTTTGCATTTATTTTTCAATTTCCTAACCCGGGTCGGGTTCGAATAGATAGGAAGGAAATTTTTTTTCTTCTCTATTTTTCAGCATGTCCTAACCCGTTTCTTCTTGAAATGAAGCCTGGATGATGTTTTTTAATTTTTTGAATTTTTTTGCATTTATTTTCGAATTTTCTAACTCGGGTCGGGTTTGAACGGATAGGAAGAAAATTTTTTTCTTCTTTATTTTTCAACCTGTGCGGACCCGTTTAATCCTGAAATGAAGCCTGGATGTTTTTTTTAATTTTTAGAATTTTTTTTGCATTTGTTTTTGAGTTTTCTAACACGGGTCGGGTTCGAACGGATAGGAAGGAAAATTTTTTTGTTCTCTATTTTTCGGCTTGTCCTTCCCGTTTCGTATTGAAATGAAGCCTGGATGATGTTTTTTAAATTTTAGAATTTTTTTGCATTTATTTTTCAATTTTCTAACCTGGGTCGGGTTCGAACGGATAGGAAGGAAATTTTTTTTCTTCTCTATTTTTCAGCCTGTCCTAACCCGTTTCTTCATGAAATGAAGCCTGGATGATGTTTTTTAATTTTTAGAATTTTTTTGCATTTATTTTCGAATTTTCTAACTCGGGTCGGGTTTGAACGGATAGGAAGAAATTTTTTTTTCTACTTTATTTTTCAACCCGTCCAGACCTGTTTAATCCTGAAATGAAGCCTGGATGATGTTTTTTAATTTTTAGAATTTTTTTTGCATTTGTTTTTGAATTTTCTAACTCGGGTCGGGTTCGAATGGATAGGAAGGAAATTTTTTTTGTTCTCTATTTTTCGGCCTGTCCTTTCCCGTTTCGTATTGAAATGAAGCCTGGATGATGTTTTTTAATTTTTAGAATTTTTTTGCATTTATTTTTCAATTTCCTAACCCGGGTCGGGTTCGAACGGATAGGAAGGAAATTTTTTTTCTTCTCTATTTTTCAGCATGTCCTAACCCGTTTCTTCTTGAAATGAAGCCTGGATGATGTTTTTTAATTTTTTGAATTTTTTTGCATTTATTTTCGAATTTTCTAACTCGGGTCGGGTTTGAACGGATAGGAAGAAAATTTTTTTCTTCTTTATTTTTCAACCTGTCCGGACCCTTTTAATCCTGAAATGAAGCCTGGATGATGTTTTTTAATTTCTAGAATTTTTTTTGCATTTGTTTTTGAGTTTTCTAACTCGGGTCGGGTTCGAACGGATAGGAAGGAAATTTTTTTTGTTCTCTATTTTTCGGCCTGTCCTTTCCCGTTTCGTATTGAAATGAAGCCTGGATGATGTTTTTTAATTTTTAGAATTTTTTTGCATTCATTTTTCAATTTTCTAACCGGGGTCGGGTTCGAACGGATAGGAAGGAAATTTTTTTTCTTCTCTATTTATCAGCCTGTCCTAACACGTTTCTTCCTGAAATGAAGCCTGGATGATGTTTTTTAATTTTTAGAATTTTTTTGCATTTATTTTCGAATTTTCTAACTCGGGTCGGGTTTGAACGGATAGGAAGAAAATTTTTTTTCTTCTTTATTTTTCAACCTGTCCAGACCTGTTTAATCCGGAAATGAAGCCTGGATGATGTTTTTTAATTTTTAGAATTTTTTTTGCATTTGTTTTTGAATTTTCTAACTCGGGTCGGGTTCGAATGGATAGGAAGGAAATTTTTTTTGTTCTCTATTTTTCGGCCTGTCCTTTCCCGTTTCGTATTGAAATGAAGCCTGGATGATGTTTTTTAATTTTTAAAATTTTTTTGCATTTATTTTTCAATTTTCTAACCTGGGTCGGGTTCGAATGGATAGGAAGGAAATTTTTTTTCTTCTCTATTTTTCAGCCTGTTCTAACCCGTTTCTTCCTGAAATGAAGCCTGGAAGATTTTTTTAATTTTTAGAATTTTTTTGCATTTGTTTTTGAATTTTCTAACTCGGGTCGGGTTTGAACAGATAGGAAGAAAATTTTTTTTCTTCTTTATTTTTCAACCTGTCCAGAACTGTTTAATCCTGAAATGAAGCCTGGATGATGTTTTTTAATTTTTAGAATTTTTTTTGCATTTGTTTTTGAATTTTCTAACTCGGGTCGGGTTCGAATGGATAGGAAGGAAATTTTTTTTGTTCTCTATTTTTCGGCCTGTCCTTTCCCGTTTCGTATTGAAATGAAGCCTGGATGATGTTTTTTAATTTTTAGAATTTTTTTGCATTTATTTTTCAATTTCCTAACCCGGGTCGGGTTCGAACGGATAGGAAGGAAATTTTTTTTCTTCTCTATTTTTCAGCATGTCCTAACCCGTTTCTTCTTGAAATGAAGCCTGGATGATGTTTTTTAATTTTTTGAATTTTTTTGCATTTATTTTCGAATTTTCTAACTCGGGTCGGGTTTGAACGGAAAGGAAGAAAATTTTTTTCTTCTTTATTTTTCAACCTGTCCGGACCCGTTTAATCCTGAAATGAAGCCTGGATGATTTTTTTTAATTTTTAGAATTTTTTTTGCATTTGTTTTTGAGTTTTCGAACACGGGTCGGGTTCGAACGGATAGGAAGGAAAATTTTTTTGTTCTCTATTTTTCGGCCTGTCCTTTCCCGTCTCGTATTGAAATGAAGCCTGGATGTTGTTTTTTAATTTTTAGAGTTTTTTTGCATTTATTTTTGAAGTTTCTAACCCGGGTCGGGTTCGAACGGATAGGAAGGAAATTTTTTTTCTTCTCTATTTTTCGGCCTGTCCTGACCCGTTTCGTCTTGAAATAAAGCCTGGATGATGTTTTTTAATTTTTAGAATTTTTTTGCATTTATTTTTGAATTTTCTAACTCGGGTCGGGTTTGAACGGATAGGAAGGAAATTTTTTTTCCTCATTACTTTTTAGCCTGCCTTAACCCGTTTAGTCTTGAAATGAAGCTTGGATGATGTTTTTTAATTTTTAGAATTTTTTTGCATTTATTTTTCAATTTTCTAACCCAGGTCGGGTTTGAACGGAAAGGAAGGAAATTTTTTTTCCTTTTTATTTTTTTTGCCTGTCTTGACCCGTTTAGTCTTGTAATGAAGCCTGGATGATGTTTTTTAATTTTTAGAATTTTTTTGCATTTATTTTTCAATTTTCTAACCCGGGTCGGGTTCGAATGGATAGGAAGGAAATTTTTTTTCTTCTCTATTTTTCCGCCTGCCCTGACCCGTTTCTTCTTGAAATGAAGCCTGGATGATGTTTTTTAATTTTTAGAATTTTTTTGCATTTATTTTCGAATTTTCTAACTCGGGTCGGGTTTGAACGGATAGGAAGGAAATTTTTTTTCCTCATTACTTTTTAGCCTGCCTTAACCCGTTTAGTCTTGTAATGAAGCTTGGATGATGTTTTTTAATTTTTAGAATTTTTTTGCATTTATTTTTCAATTTTCTAACCCGGGTCGGGTTTGAACGGAAAGGAAGGAAATTTTTTTTCCTTTTTATTTTTTAGCCTGTCTTGACCCGTTTAGTCTTGAAATGAAGCCTGGATGATGTTTTTTAATTTTTAGAATTTTTTTGCATTTATTTTTCAATTTTCTAACCCGGGTCGGGTTCGAATGGATAGGAAGGAAATTTTTTTTCTTCTCTATTTTTCCGCCTGCCCTGACCCGTTTCTTCTTGAAATGAAGCCTGGATGATGTTTTTTAATTTTTAAAATTTTTTTGCATTTATTTTCGAATTTTCTAACTCGGGTCGGGTTTGAACGGATAAGAAGAAATTTTTTTTTCATCTTTATTTTTCAACCTGTCCAGACCTGTTTAATCCTGAAATGAAGCCTGGATGATGTTTTTTAATTTTTAGAATTTTTTTTGCATTTGTTTTTGAACTTTCTAACTCGGGTCGGGTTCGAACGGATAGGAAGGAAATTTTTTTTCTTCTCTATTTATCTGCCTGTCCTAACCCGTTTCTACATGAAATGAAGCCTGGATGATGTTTTTTAATTTTTAGAATTTTTTTGCATTTATTTTCGAATTTTCTAACTCGTGTCGGGTTTGAACGGATAGGAAGAAAATTTTTTTTCTACTTTATTTTTCAACCTGTCCAGACCTGTTTAATCCTGAAATGAAGCCTGGATGATGTTTTTTAATTTTTAGAATTTTTTTTGCATTTGTTTTTGAATTTTCTAACTCGGGTCGGGTTCGAATGGATAGGAAGGAAATTTTTTTTGTTCTCTATTTTTCGGCCTGTCCTTTCCCGTTTCGTATTGAAATGAAGCCTGGATGATGTTTTTTAATTTTTAGAATTTTTTTGCATTTATTTTTCAATTTCCTAACCCGGGTCGGGTTCGAACGGATAGGAAGGAAATTTTTTTCTTCTCTATTTTTCAGCATGTCCTAACCCGTTTCTTCTTGAAATGAAGCCTGGATGATGTTTTTTAATTTTTTGAATTTTTTTGCATTTATTTTCGAATTTTCTAACTCGGGTCGGGTTTGAACGGATAGGAAGAAAATTTTTTTCTTCTTTATTTTTCAATCTGTCCGGACCCTTTTAATCCTGAAATGAAGCCTGGATGATGTTTTTTAATTTTTAGAATTTTTTTTGCATTTGTTTTTGAGTTTTCTAACTCGGGTCGGGTTCGAACGGATAGGAAGGAAATTTTTTTTGTTTTCTATTTTTCGGCCTGTCCTTTCCCGTTTCGTATTGAAATGAAGCCTGGATGATGTTTTTTAATTTTTAGAATTTTTTTGCATTTATTTTTCAATTTTCTAACCGGGGTCGGGTTCGAACGGATAGGAAGGAAATTTTTTTTCTTCTCTATTTATCAGCCTGTCCTAACCCGTTTCTTCTTGAAATGAAGCCTGGATGATGTTTTTTAATTTTTAGAATTTTTTTGCATTTATTTTCGAATTTTCTAACTCGGGTCGGGTTTGAACGGATAGGAAGAAAATTTTTTTTCTTCTTTATTTTTCAACCTGTCCAGACCTGTTTAATCCTGAAATGAAGCCTGGATGATGTTTTTTAATTTTTAGAATTTTTTTTGCATTTGTTTTTGAATTTTCTAACTCGGGTCGGGTTCGAACGGATAGGAAGGAAATTTTTTTTGTTCTCTATTTTTCGGCCTGTCCTTTCCCGTTTCGTATTGAAATGAAGCCTGGATGATGTTTTTTAATTTTTAGAATTTTTTTGCATTTATTTTTCAATTTCCTAACCCGGGTCGGGTTCGAACGGATAGGAAGGAAATTTTTTTCTTCTCTATTTTTCAGCATGTCCTAACCCGTTTCTTCTTGAAATGAAGCCTGGATGATGTTTTTTAATTTTTTGAATTTTTTTGCATTTATTTTCGAATTTTCTAACTCGGGTCGGGTTTGAACGGATAGGAAGAAAATTTTTTTCTTCTTTATTTTTCAATCTGTCCGGACCCTTTTAATCCTGAAATGAAGCCTGGATGATGTTTTTTAATTTTTAGAATTTTTTTTGCATTTGTTTTTGAGTTTTCTAACTCGGGTCGGGTTCGAACGGATAGGAAGGAAATTTTTTTTGTTTTCTATTTTTCGGCCTGTCCTTTCCCGTTTCGTATTGAAATGAAGCCTGGATGATGTTTTTTAATTTTTAGAATTTTTTTGCATTTATTTTTCAATTTTCTAACCGGGGTCGGGTTCGAACGGATAGGAAGGAAATTTTTTTTCTTCTCTATTTATCAGCCTGTCCTAACCCGTTTCTTCTTGAAATGAAGCCTGGATGATGTTTTTTAATTTTTAGAATTTTTTTGCATTTATTTTCGAATTTTCTAACTCGGGTCGGGTTTGAACGGATAGGAAGAAAATTTTTTTTCTTCTTTATTTTTCAACCTGTCCAGACCTGTTTAATCCTGAAATGAAGCCTGGATGATGTTTTTTAATTTTTAGAATTTTTTTTGCATTTGTTTTTGAATTTTCTAACTCGGGTCGGGTTCGAACGGATAGGAAGGAAATTTTTTTTGTTCTCTATTTTTCGGCCTGTCCTTTCCCGTTTCGTATTGAAATGAAGCCTGGATGATGTTTTTTAATTTTTAGAATTTTTTTGCATTTATTTTTCAATTTTCTAACCTGGGTCGGGTTCGAACGGATAGGAAGGAAATTTTTTTTCTTCTCTATTTTTCAGCCTGTTCTAACCCGTTTCTTCCTGAAATGAAGCCTGGATGATTTTTTTAATTTTTAGAATTTTTTTGCATTTATTTTCGAATTTTCTAACTCGGGTCGGGTTTGAACAGATAGGAAGAAAATTTGTTTTCTTCTTTATTTTTCAACCTGTCCAGACCTGTTTAATCCTGAAATGAAGCCTGGATGATGTTTTTTAATTTTTAGAATTTTTTTTGCATTTGTTTTTGAATTTTCTAACTCGGGTCGGGTTCGAATGGATAGGAAGGAAATTTTTTTTGTTCTCTATTTTTCGGCCTGTCCTTTCCCGTTTCGTATTGAAATGAAGCCTGGATGATGTTTTTTAATTTTTAGAATTTTTTTGCATTTATTTTTCAATTTCCTAACCCGGGTCGGGTTCGAACGGATAGGAAGGAAATTTTTTTTCTTCTCTATTTTTCAGCATGTCCTAACCCGTTTCTTCTTGAAATGAAGCCTGGATGATGTTTTTTAATTTTTTGAATTTTTTTGCATTTATTTTCGAATTTTCTAACTCGGGTCGGGTTTGAACGGATAGGAAGAAAATTTTTTTCTTCTTTATTTTTCAACCTGTCCGGCCCCGTTTAATCCTGAAATGAAGCCTGGATGATTTTTTTTAATTTTTATAATTTTTTTTGCATTTGTTTTTGAGTTTTCCAACACGGGTCGGGTTCGAACGGATAGGAAGGAAAATATTTTTGTTCTCTATTTTTCGGCCTGTCCTTTCCCGTTTCGTATTGAAATGAAGCCAGGATGTTGTTTTTTAATTTTTAGAGTTTTTTTGCATTTATTTTTGAAGTTTCTAACCCGGGTCGGGTTCGAACGGATAGGAAGGAAATTTTTTTTCTTCTCTATTTTTCGGCCTGTCCTGACCCGTTTCGTCTTGAAATAAAGCCTGGATGATGTTTTTTAATTTTTAGAATTTTTTTGCATTTATTTTTGAATTTTCTAACTCGGGTCGGGTTTGAACGGATAGGAAGGAAATTTTTTTTCCTCATTACTTTTTAGCCTTCCTTAACCCGTTTAGTCTTGAAATGAAGCTTGGATGATGTTTTTTAATTTTTAGAATTTTTTTGCATTTATTTTTCAATTTTCTAACCCGGGTCGGGTTTGAACGGAAAGGAAGGAAATTTTTTTTCGTTTTTATTTTTTAGCCTGTCTTGACCCGTTTAGTCTTGAAATGAAGCCTGGATGATGTTTTTTAATTTTTAGAATTTTTTTGCATTTATTTTTCAATTTTCTAACCCGGGTCGGGTTCGAATGGATAGGAAGGAAATTTTTTTTCTTCTCTATTTTTCCGCCAGCCCTGACCCGTTTCTTCTTGAAAGGAAGCCTGGATGATGTTTTTTAATTTTTAGAATTTTTTTGCATTTATTTTCGAATTTTCTAACTTGGGTCGGGTTTGAACGGATAGGAAGAAAATTTTTTTTCATCTTTATTTTTCAACCTGTCCAGACCTGTTTAATCCTGGAATGAAGCCTGGATGATGTTTTTTAATTTTTAGAATTTTTTTTGCATTTGTTTTTGAATTTTCTAACTCGGGTCGGGTTCGAATGGATAGGAAGGAAATTTTTTTTGTTCTTTATTTTTCGGCCTGTCCTTTCCCGTTTCGTATTGAAATGAAGCCTGGATGATGTTTTTTAATTTTTAGAATTTTTTTGCATTTATTTTTCAATTTCCTAACCCGGGTCGGGTTCGAACGGATAGGAAGGAAATTTTTTTTCTTCTCTATTTTTCAGCATGTCCTAATCCGTTTCTTCTTGAAATGAAGCCTGGATGATGTTTTTTAATTTTTAGAATTTTTTTTGCATTTGTTTTTGAGTTTTCTAACTCGGGTCGGGTTCGAACGGATAGGAAGGAAATTTTTTTTGTTTTCTATTTTTCGGCCTGTCCTTTCCCGTTTCGTATTGAAATGAAGCCTGGATGATGTTTTTTAATTTTTAGAATATTTTTGCATTTATTTTTCAATTTTCTAACCGGGGTCGGGTTCGAACGGATAGGAAGGAAATTTTTTTTCTTCTCTATTTATCAGCCTGTCCTAACCCGTTTCTTCTTGAAATGAAGCCTGGATGATGTTTTTAAATTTTTAGAATTTTTTTGCATTTATTTTCGAATTTTCTAACTCGGGTCGGGTTTGAACGGATAGGAAGAAAATTTTTTTTCTTCTTTATTTTTCAACCTGTCCAGACCTGTTTAATCCTGAAATGAAGCCTGGATGATGTTTTTTAATTTTTAGAATTTTTTTTGCATTTGTTTTTGAATTTTCTAACTCGGGTCGGGTTCGAACGGATAGGAAGGAAATTTTTTTTGTTCTCTATTTTTCGGCCTGTCCTTTCCCGTTTCGTATTGAAATGAAGCCTGGATGATGTTTTTTAATTTTTAGAATTTTTTTGCATTTATTTTTCAATTTCCTAACCCGGGTCGGGTTCGAACGGATAGGAAGGAAATTTTTTTCTTCTCTATTTTTCAGCATGTCCTAACCCGTTTCTTCTTGAAATGAAGCCTGGATGATGTTTTTTAATTTTTTGAATTTTTTTGCATTTATTTTCGAATTTTCTAACTCGGGTCGGGTTTGAACGGATAGGAAGAAAATTTTTTTCTTCTTTATTTTTCAATCTGTCCGGACCCTTTTAATCCTGAAATGAAGCCTGGATGATGTTTTTTAATTTTTAGAATTTTTTTTGCATTTGTTTTTGAGTTTTCTAACTCGGGTCGGGTTCGAACGGATAGGAAGGAAATTTTTTTTGTTTTCTATTTTTCGGCCTGTCCTTTCCCGTTTCGTATTGAAATGAAGCCTGGATGATGTTTTTTAATTTTTAGAATTTTTTTGCATTTATTTTTCAATTTTCTAACCGGGGTCGGGTTCGAACGGATAGGAAGGAAATTTTTTTTCTTCTCTATTTATCAGCCTGTCCTAACCCGTTTCTTCTTGAAATGAAGCCTGGATGATGTTTTTTAATTTTTAGAATTTTTTTGCATTTATTTTCGAATTTTCTAACTCGGGTCGGGTTTGAACGGATAGGAAGAAAATTTTTTTTCTTCTTTATTTTTCAACCTGTCCAGACCTGTTTAATCCTGAAATGAAGCCTGGATGATGTTTTTTAATTTTTAGAATTTTTTTTGCATTTGTTTTTGAATTTTCTAACTCGGGTCGGGTTCGAACGGATAGGAAGGAAATTTTTTTTGTTCTCTATTTTTCGGCCTGTCCTTTCCCGTTTCGTATTGAAATGAAGCCTGGATGATGTTTTTTAATTTTTAGAATTTTTTTGCATTTATTTTTCAATTTTCTAACCTGGGTCGGGTTCGAACGGATAGGAAGGAAATTTTTTTTCTTCTCTATTTTTCAGCCTGTTCTAACCCGTTTCTTCCTGAAATGAAGCCTGGATGATTTTTTTAATTTTTAGAATTTTTTTGCATTTATTTTCGAATTTTCTAACTCGGGTCGGGTTTGAACAGATAGGAAGAAAATTTGTTTTCTTCTTTATTTTTCAACCTGTCCAGACCTGTTTAATCCTGAAATGAAGCCTGGATGATGTTTTTTAATTTTTAGAATTTTTTTTGCATTTGTTTTTGAATTTTCTAACTCGGGTCGGTTTCGAATGGATAGGAAGGAAATTTTTTTTGTTCTCTATTTTTCGGCCTGTCCTTTCCCGTTTCGTATTGAAATGAAGCCTGGATGATGTTTTTTAATTTTTAGAATTTTTTTGCATTTATTTTTCAATTTCCTAACCCGGGTCGGGTTCGAACGGATAGGAAGGAAATTTTTTTTCTTCTCTATTTTTCAGCATGTCCTAACCCGTTTCTTCTTGAAATGAAGCCTGGATGATGTTTTTTAATTTTTTGAATTTTTTTGCATTTATTTTCGAATTTTCTAACTCGGGTCGGGTTTGAACGGATAGGAAGAAAGTTTTTTTCTTCTTTATTTTTCAACCTGTCCGGCCCCGTTTAATCCTGAAATGAAGCCTGGATGATTTTTTTTAATTTTTATAATTTTTTTTGCATTTGTTTTTGAGTTTTCCAACACGGGTCGGGTTCGAACGGATAGGAAGGAAAATATTTTTGTTCTCTATTTTTCGGCCTGTCCTTTCCCGTTTCGTATTGAAATGAAGCCAGGATGTTGTTTTCTAATTTTTAGAGTTTTTTTGCATTTATTTTTGAAGTTTCTAACCCGGGTCGGGTTCGAACGGATAGGAAGGAAATTTTTTTTCTTCTCTATTTTTCGGCCTGTCCTGACCCGTTTCGTCTTGAAATAAAGCCTGGATGATGTTTTTTAATTTTTAGAATTTTTTTGCATTTATTTTTGAATTTTCTAACTCGGGTCGGGTTTGAACGGATAGGAAGGAAATTTTTTTTCCTCATTACTTTTTAGCCTTCCTTAACCCGTTTAGTCTTGAAATGAAGCTTGGATGATGTTTTTTAATTTTTAGAATTTTTTTGCATTTATTTTTCAATTTTCTAACCCGGGTCGGGTTTGAACGGAAAGGAAGGAAATTTTTTTTCCTTTTTATTTTTTAGCCTGTCTTGACCCGTTTAGTCTTGAAATGAAGCCTGGATGATGTTTTTTAATTTTTAGAATTTTTTTGCATTTATTTTTCAATTTTCTAACCCTGGTCGGGTTCGAATGGATAGGAAGGAAATTTTTTTTCTTCTCTATTTTTCCGCCTGCCCTGACCCGTTTCTTCTTGAAATGAAGCCTGGATGATGTTTTTTAATTTTTAGAATTTTTTTGCATTTATTTTCGAATTTTCTAACTTGGGTCGGGTTTGAACGGATAGGAAGAAAATTTTTTTTCATCTTTATTTTTCAACCTGTCCAGACCTGTTTAATCCTGGAATGAAGCCTGGATGATGTTTTTTAATTTTTAGAATTTTTTTTGCATTTGTTTTTGAATTTTCTAACTCGGGTCGGGTTCGAATGGATAGGAAGGAAATTTTTTTTGTTCTTTATTTTTCGGCCTGTCCTTTCCCGTTTCGTATTGAAATGAAGCCTGGATGATGTTTTTTAATTTTTAGAATTTTTTTGCATTTATTTTTCAATTTCCTAACCCGGGTCGGGTTCGAACGGATAGGAAGGAAATTTTTTTTCTTCTCTATTTTTCAGCATGTCCTAATCCGTTTCTTCTTGAAATGAAGCCTGGATGATGTTTTTTAATTTTTAGAATTTTTTTTGCATTTGTTTTTGAATTTTCTAACTCGGGTCGGGTTCGAACGGATAGGAAGGAAATTTTTTTTGTTCTCTATTTTTCGGCCTGTCCTTTCCTGTTTCGTATTGAAATGAAGCCTGGATGATGTTTTTTAATTTTTAGAATTTTTTTGCATTTATTTTTCAATTTTCTAACCTGGGTCGGGTTCGAACGGATAGGAAGGAAATTTTTTTTCTTCTCTATTTTTCAGCCTGTCCTAACCCGTTTCTACATGAAATGAAGCCTGGATGAGGTTTTTTAATTTTTAGAATTTTTTTGCATTTATTTTCGAATTTTCTAACTCGGGTCGGGTTTGAACGGATAGGAAGAAAATTTTTTTTCTACTTTATTTTTCAACCTGTGCAGACCTGTTTAATCCTGAAATGAAGCCTGGATGATGTTTTTTAATTTTTAGAATTTTTTTTGCATTTGTTTTTTAATTTTCTAACTCGGGTCGGGTTCGAATGGATAGGAAGGAAATTTTTTTTTTTCTCTATTTTTCGGCCTGTCCTTTCCCGTTTCGTATTGAAATGAGGCCTGGATGATGTTTTTTAATTTTTAGAATTTTTTTGCATTTATTTTTCAATTTCCTAACCCGGGTCGGGTTCGAACGGATAGGAAGGAAATTTTTTTTCTTCTCTATTTTTCAGCATGTCCTAACCCGTTTCTTCTTGAAATGAAGCCTGGATGATGTTTTTTAATTTTTTGAATTTTTTTGAATTTATTTTCGAATTTTCTAACTCGGGTCGGGTTTGAACGGATAGGAAGAAAATTTTTTTCTTCTTTATTTTTCAACCTGTCCGGACCCTTTTAATCCTGAAATGAAGCCTGGATGATGTTTTTTAATTTTTAGAATTTTTTTTGCATTTGTTTTTGAGTTTTCTAACTCGGGTCGGGTTCGAACGGATAGGAAGGAAATTTTTTTTGTTTTCTATTTTTCGGCCTGTCCTTTCCCGTTTCGTATTGAAATGAAGCCTGGATGATGTTTTTTAATTTTTAGAATTTTTTTGCATTTATTTTTCAATTTTCTAACCGGGGTCGGGTTCGAACGGATAGGAAGGAAATTTTTTTTCTTCTCTATTTATCAGCCTGTCCTAACCCGTTTCTTCCTGAAATGAAGCCTGGATGATGTTTTTTAATTTTTAGAATTTTTTTGCATTTATTTTCGAATTTTCTAACTCGGGTCGGGTTTGAACGGATAGGAAGAAAATTTTTTTTCTTCTTTATTTTTCAACCTGTCCAGACCTGTTTAATCCTGAAATGAAGCCTGGATGATGTTTTTTAATTTTTAGAATTTTTTTTGCATTTGTTTTTGAATTTTCTAACTCGGGTCGGGTTCGAACGGATAGGAAGGAAATTTTTTTTGTTCTCTATTTTTCGGCCTGTCCTTTCCCGTTTCGTATTCAAATGAAGCCTGGATGATGTTTTTTAATTTTTAGAATTTTATTGCATTTATTTTTCAATTTTCTAACCTGGGTCGGGTTCGAACGGATAGGAAGGAAATTTTTTTTCTTCTCTATTTTTCAGCCTGTTCTAACCCGTTTCTTCCTGAAATGAAGCCTGGATGATTTTTTTTAATTTTTAGAATTTTTTTGCATTTATTTTCGAATTTTCTAACTCGGGTCGGGTTTGAACAGATAGGAAGAAAATTTTTTTTCTTCTTTATTTTTCAACCTGTCCAGACCTGTTTAATCCTGAAATGAAGCCTGGATGATGTTTTTTAATTTTTAGAATTTTTTTTGCATTTGTTTTTTAATTTTCTAACTCGGGTCGGGTTCGAATGGGTAGGAAGGAAATTTTTTTTGTTCTCTATTTTTCGGCCTGTCCTTTCCCGTTTCGTATTGAAATGAAGCCTGGATGATGTTTTTTAATTTTTAGAATTTTTTTGCATTTATTTTTCAATTTCCTAATCCGGGTCGGGTTCGAACGGATAGGAAGGAAATTTTTTTTCTTCTCTATTTTTCAGCATGTCCTAACCCGTTTCTTCTTGAAATGAAGCCTGGATGATGTTTTTTAATTTTTTGAATTTTTTTGCATTTATTTTCGAATTTTCTAACTCGGGTCGGGTTTGAACGGATAGGAAGAAAATTTTTTTCTTCTTTATTTTTCAACCTGTCCGGACCCGTTTAATCCTGAAATGAAGCCTGGATGATTTTTTTTAATTTTTAGAATTTTTTTTGCATTTGTTTTTGAGTTTTCTAACACGGGTCGGGTTCGAACGGATAGGAAGGAAAATTTTTTTGTTCTCTATTTTTCGGCCTGTCCTTTCCCGTTTCGTATTGAAATGAAGCCTGGATGTTGTTTTTTAATTTTTAGAGTTTTTTTGCATTTATTTTTGAAGTTTCTAACCCGGGTCGGGTTCGAACGGATAGGAAGGAAATTTTTTTTCTTCTCTATTTTTCGGCCTGTCCTGACCCGTTTCGTCTTGAAATAAAGCCTGGATGATGTTTTTTAATTTTTAGAATTTTTTTGCATTTATTTTTGAATTTTCTAACTCGGGTCGGGTTTGAACGGATAGGAAGGAAATTTTTTTTCCTCATTACTTTTTAGCCTGCCTTAACCCATTTAGTCTTGAAATGAAGCTTGGATGATGTTTTTTAATTTTTAGAATTTTTTTGCATTTATTTTTCAATTTTCTAAACCGGGTCGGGTTTGAACGGAAAGGAAGGAAATTTTTTTTCCTTTTTATTTTTTAGCCTGTCTTGACCCGTTTAGTCTTGAAATGAAGCCTGGATGATGTTTTTTAATTTTTACAATTTTTTTGCATTTATTTTTCAATTTTCTAACCCGGGTCGGGTTCGAATGGATAGGAAGGAAATTTTTTTTCTTCTCTATTTTTCCGCCTGCCCTGACCCGTTTCTTCTTGAAATGAAGCCTGGATGATGTTTTTTAATTTTTAGAATTTTTTTGCATTTATTTTCGAATTTTCTAACTCGGGTCGGGTTTGAACGGATAGGAAGGAAATTTTTTTTCCTCATTACTCTTTAGCCTGCCTTAACCCGTTTAGTCTTGTAATGAAGCTTGGATGATGTTTTTTAATTTTTAGAATTTTTTTGCATTTATTTTTCAATTTTCTAACCCGGGTCGGGTTTGAACGGAAAGGAAGGAAATTTTTTTTCCTTTTTATTTTTTAGCCTGTCTTGACCCGTTTAGTCTTGAAATGAAGCCTGGATGATGTTTTTTAATTTTTAGAATTTTTTTGCATTTATTTTCGAATTTTCTAACTCGGGTCGGGTTTGAACGGATAGGAAGGAAATTTTTTTTCCTCATTACTTTTTAGCCTGCCTTAACCCGTTTAGTCTTGTAATGAAGCTTGGATGATGTTTTTTAATTTTTAGAATTTTTTTGCATTTATTTTTCAATTTTCTAACCCGGGTCGGGTTTGAACGGAAAGGAAGGAAATTTTTTTTCCTTTTTATTTTTTAGCCTGTCTTGACCCGTTTAGTCTTGAAATGAAGCCTGGATGATGTTTTTTAATTTTTAGAATTTTTTTGCATTTATTTTTCAATTTTCTAAACCGGGTCGGGTTCGAATGGATAGGAAGGAAATTTTTTTTCTTCTCTATTTTTCCGCCTGCCCTGACCCGTTTCTTCTTGAAATGAAGCCTGGATGATGTTTTTTAATTTTTAAAATTTTTTTGCATTTATTTTCGAATTTTCTAACTCGGGTCGGGTTTGAACGGATAGGAAGAAATTTTTTTTTCATCTTTATTTTTCAACCTGTCCAGACCTGTTTAATCCTGAAATGAAGCCTGGATGATGTTTTTTAATTTTTAGAATTTTTTTTGCATTTGTTTTTGAACTTTCTAACTCGGGTCGGGTTCGAACGGATAGGAAGGAAATTTTTTTTCTTCTCTATTTATCTGCCTGTCCTAACCCGTTTCTACATGAAATGAAGCCTGGATGATGTTTTTTAATTTTTAGAATTTTTTTGCATTTATTTTCGAATTTTCTAACTCGTGTCGGGTTTGAACGGATAGGAAGAAAATTTTTTTTCTACTTTATTTTTCAACCTGTCCAGACCTGTTTAATCCTGAAATGAAGCCTGGATGATGTTTTTTAATTTTTAGAATTTTTTTTGCATTTGTTTTTGAATTTTCTAACTCGGGTCGGGTTCGAATGGATAGGAAGGAAATTTTTTTTGTTCTCTATTTTTCGGCCTGTCCTTTTCCGTTTCGTATTGAAATGAAGCCTGGATGATGTTTTTTAATTTTTAGAATTTTTTTGCATTTATTTTTCAATTTCCTAACCCGGGTCGGGTTCGAACGGATAGGAAGGAAATTTTTTTCTTCTCTATTTTTCAGCATGTCCTAACCCGTTTCTTCTTGAAATGAAGCCTGGATGATGTTTTTTAATTTTTTGAATTTTTTTGCATTTATTTTCGAATTTTCTAACTCGGGTCGGGTTTGAACGGATAGGAAGAAAATTTTTTTCTTCTTTATTTTTCAATCTGTCCGGACCCTTTTAATCCTGAGATGAAGCCTGGATGATGTTTTTTAATTTTTAGAATTTTTTTTGCATTTGTTTTTGAGTTTTCTAACTCGGGTCGGGTTCGAACGTATAGGAAGGAAATTTTTTTTGTTTTCTATTTTTCGGCCTGTCCTTTCCCGTTTCGTATTGAAATGAAGCCTGGATGATGTTTTTTAATTTTTAGAATTTTTTTGCATTTATTTTTCAATTTTCTAACCGGGGTCGGGTTCGAACGGATAGGAAGGAAATTTTTTTTCTTCTCTATTTATCAGCCTGTCCTAACCCGTTTCTTCTTGAAATGAAGCCTGGATGATGTTTTTTAATTTTTAGAATTTTTTTGCATTTATTTTCGAATTTTCTAACTCGGGTCGGGTTTGAACGGATAGGAAGAAAATTTTTTTTCTTCTTTATTTTTCAACCTGTCCAGACCTGTTTAATCCTGAAATGAAGCCTGGATGATGTTTTTTAATTTTTAGAATTTTTTTTGCATTTGTTTTTGAATTTTCTAACTCGGGTCGGGTTCGAACGGATAGGAAGGAAATTTTTTTTGTTCTCTATTTTTCGGCCTGTCCTTTCCCGTTTCGTATTGAAATGAAGCCTGGATGATGTTTTTTAATTTTTAGAATTTTTTTGCATTTATTTTTCAATTTCCTAACCCGGGTCGGGTTCGAACGGATAGGAAGGAAATTTTTTTCTTCTCTATTTTTCAGCATGTCCTAACCCGTTTCTTCTTGAAATGAAGCCTGGATGATGTTTTTTAATTTTTTGAATTTTTTTGCATTTATTTTCGAATTTTCTAACTCGGGTCGGGTTTGAACGGATAGGAAGAAAATTTTTTTCTTCTTTATTTTTCAATCTGTCCGGACCCTTTTAATCCTGAAATGAAGCCTGGATGATGTTTTTTAATTTTTAGAATTTTTTTTGCATTTGTTTTTGAGTTTTCTAACTCGGGTCGGGTTCGAACGGATAGGAAGGAAATTTTTTTTGTTTTCTATTCTTCGGCCTGTCCTTTCCCGTTTCGTATTGAAATGAAGCCTGGATGATGTTTTTTAATTTTTAGAATTTTTTTGCATTTATTTTTCAATTTTCTAACCGGGGTCGGGTTCGAACGGATAGGAAGGAACTTTTTTTTCTTCTCTATTTATCAGCCTGTCCTAACCCGTTTCTTCTTGAAATGAAGCCTGGATGATGTTTTTTAATTTTTAGAATTTTTTTGCATTTATTTTCGAATTTTCTAACTCGGGTCGGGTTTGAACGGATAGGAAGAAAATTTTTTTTCTTCTTTATTTTTCAACCTGTCCAGACCTGTTTAATCCTGAAATGAAACCTGGATGATGTTTTTTAATTTTTAGAATTTTTTTTGCATTTGTTTTTGAATTTTCTAACTCGGGTCGGGTTCGAACGGATAGGAAGGAAATTTTTTTTGTTCTCTATTTTTCGGCCTGTCCTTTCCCGTTCCGTATTGAAATGAAGCCTCGATGATGTTTTTTAATTTTTAGAATTTTTTTGCATTTATTTTTCAATTTTCTAACCTGGGTCGGGTTCGAACGGATAGGAAGGAAATTTTTTTTCTTCTCTATTTTTCAGCCTGTTCTAACCCGTTTCTTCCTGAAATGAAGCCTGGATGATTTTTTTAATTTTTAGAATTTTTTTGCATTTATTTTCGAATTTTCTAACTCGGGTCGGGTTTGAACAGATAGGAAGAAAATTTGTTTTCTTCTTTATTTTTCAACCTGTCCAGACCTGTTTAATCCTGAAATGAAGCCTGGATGATGTTTTTTAATTTTTAGAATTTTTTTTGCATTTGTTTTTGAGTTTTCCAACACGGGTCGGGTTCGAACGGATAGGAAGGAAAATTTTTTTGTTCTCTATTTTTCGGCCTGTCCTTTCCCGTTTCGTATTGAAATGAAGCCAGGATGTTGTTTTTTAATTTTTAGAGTTTTTTTGCATTTATTTTTGAAGTTTCTAACCCGGGTCGGGTTCGAACGGATAGGAAGGAAATTTTTTTTCTTCTCTATTTTTCGGCCTGTCCTGACCCGTTTCGTCTTGAAATAAAGCCTGGATGATGTTTTTTAATTTTTAGAATTTTTTTGCATTTATTTTTGAAATTTCTAACTCGGGTCGGGTTTGAACGGATAGGAAGGAAATTTTTTTTCCTCATTACTTTTTAGCCTTCCTTAACCCGTTTAGTCTTGAAATGAAGCTTGGATGATGTTTTTTTAATTTTTAGAATTTTTTTGCATTTATTTTTCAATTTTCTAACCCGGGTCGGGTTTGAACGGAAAGGAAGGAAATTTTTTTTCCTTTTTATTTTTTAGCCTGTCTTGACCCGTTTAGTCTTGAAATGAAGCCTGGATGATGTTTTTTAATTTTTAGAATTTTTTTGCATTTATTTTTCAATTTTCTAACCCGGGTCGGGTTCGAATGGATAGGAAGGAAATTTTTTTTCTTCTCTATTTTTCCGCCTGCCCTGACCCGTTTCTTCTTGAAATGAAGCCTGGATGATGTTTTTTAATTTTTAGAATTTTTTTGCATTTATTTTCGAATTTTCTAACTTGGGTCGGGTTTGAACGGATGGGAAGAAAAATTTTTTTCATCTTTATTTTTCAACCTGTCCAGACCTGTTTAATCCTGGAATGAAGCCTGGATGATGTTTTTTAATTTTTAGAATTTTTTTTGCATTTGTTTTTGAATTTTCTAACTCGGGTCGGGTTCGAATGGATAGGAAGGAAAATTTTTTTGTTCTTTATTTTTCGGCCTGTCCTTTCCCGTTTCGTATTGAAATGAAGCCTGGATGATGTTTTTTAATTTTTAGAATTTTTTTGCATTTATTTTTCAATTTCCTAACCCGGGTCGGGTTCGAACGGATAGGAAGGAAATTTTTTTTCTTCTCTATTTTTCAGCATGTCCTAACCCGTTTCTTCTTGAAATGAAGCCTGGATGATGTTTTTTAATTTTTAGAATTTTTTTTGCATTTGTTTTTGAATTTTCTAACTCGGGTCGGGTTCGAACGGATAGGAAGGAAATTTTTTTTGTTCTCTATTTTTTGGCCTGTCCTTTCCTGTTTCGTATTGAAATGAAGCCTGGATGATGTTTTTTAATTTTTAGAATTTTTTTGCATTTATTTTTCAATTTTCTAACCTGGGTCGGGTTCGAACGGATAGGAAGGAAATTTTTTTTCTTCTCTATTTTTCAGCCTGTCCTAACCCGTTTCTTCATGAAATGAAGCCTGGATGAGGTTTTTTAATTTTTAGAATTTTTTTGCATTTATTTTCGAATTTTCTAACTCGGGTCGGGTTTGAACGGATAGGAAGAAAATTTTTTTTCTACTTTATTTTTCAACCTGTGCAGACCTGTTTAATCCTGAAATGAAGCCTGGATGATGTTTTTTAATTTTTAGAATTTTTTTTGCATTTGTTTTTTAATTTTCTAACTCGGGTCGGGTTCGAATGGATAGGAAGGAAATTTTTTTTGTTCTCTATTTTTCGGCCTGTCCTTTCCCGTTTCGTATTGAAATGAAGCCTGGATGATGGTTTTTAATTTTTAGAATTTTTTTGCATTTATTTTTCAATTTCCTAACCCGGGTCGGGTTCGAACGGATAGGAAGGAAATTTTTTTTCTTCTCTATTTTTCAGCATGTCCTAACCCGTTTCTTCTTGAAATGAAGCCTGGATGATGTTTTTTAATTTTTTGAATTTTTTTGCATTTATTTTCGAATTTTCTAACTCGGGTCGGGTTTGAACGGATAGGAAGAAAATTTTTTTCTTCTTTATTTTTCAACCTGTCCGGACCCTTTTAATCCTGATATGAAGCCTGGATGATGTTTTTTAATTTTTAGAATTTTTTTTGCATTTGTTTTTGAGTTTTCTAACTCGGGTCGGGTTCGAACGGATAGGAAGGAAATTTTTTTTGTTCTCTATTTTTCGGCCTGTCCTTTCCCGTTTCGTATTGAAATGAAGCCTGGATGATGTTTTTTAATTTTTAGAATTTTTTTGCATTTATTTTTCAATTTTCTAACCGGGGTCGGGTTCGAACGGATAGGAAGGAAATTTTTTTTCTTCTCTATTTATCAGCCTGTCCTAACCCGTTTCTTCCTGAAATGAAGCCTGGATGATGTTTTTTAATTTTTAGAATTTTTTTGCATTTATTTTCGAATTTTCTAACTCGGGTCGGGTTTGAACGGATAGGAAGAAAATTTTTTTTCTTCTTTATTTTTCAACCTGTCCAGACCTGTTTAATCCTGAAATGAAGCCTGGATGATGTTTTTTAATTTTTAGAATTTTTTTTGCATTTGTTTTTGAATTTTCTAACTCGGGTCGGGTTCGAACGGATAGGAAGGAAATTTTTTTTGTTCTCTATTTTTCGGCCTGTCCTTTCCCGTTTCGTATTCAAATGAAGCCTGGATGATGTTTTTTAATTTTTAGAATTTTATTGCATTTATTTTTCAATTTTCTAACCTGGGTCGGGTTCGAACGGATAGGAAGGAAATTTTTTTTCTTCTCTATTTTTCAGCCTGTTCTAACCCGTTTCTTCCTGAAATGAAGCCTGGATGATTTTTTTTAATTTTTAGAATTTTTTTGCATTTATTTTCGAATTTTCTAACTCGGGTCGGGTTTGAACAGATAGGAAGAAAATTTTTTTTCTTCTTTATTTTTCAACCTGTCCAGACCTGTTTAATCCTGAAATGAAGCCTGGATGATGTTTTTTAATTTTTAGAATTTTTTTTGCATTTGTTTTTTAATTTTCTAACTCGGGTCGGGTTCGAATGGATAGGAAGGAAATTTTTTTTGTTCTCTATTTTTCGGCCTGTCCTTTCCCGTTTCGTATTGAAATGAAGCCTGGATGATGTTTTTTAATTTTTAGAATTTTTTTGCATTTATTTTTCAATTTCCTAACCCGGGTCGGGTTCGAACGGATAGGAAGGAAATTTTTTTTCTTCTCTATTTTTCAGCATGTCCTAACCCGTTTCTTCTTGAAATGAAGCCTGGATGATGTTTTTTAATTTTTTGAATTTTTTTGCATTTATTTTCGAATTTTCTAACTCGGGTCGGGTTTGAACGGATAGGAAGAAAATTTTTTTCTTCTTTATTTTTCAACCTGTCCGGACCCGTTTAATCCTGAAATGAAGCCTGGATGATTTTTTTTAATTTTTAGAATTTTTTTTGCATTTGTTTTTGAGTTTTCTAACACGGGTCGGGTTCGAACGGATAGGAAGGAAAATTTTTTTGTTCTCTATTTTTCGGCCTGTCCTTTCCCGTTTCGTATTGAAATGAAGCCTGGATGTTGTTTTTTAATTTTTAGAGTTTTTTTGCATTTATTTTTGAAGTTTCTAACCCGGGTCGGGTTCGAACGGATAGGAAGGAAATTTTTTTTCTTCTCTATTTTTCGGCCTGTCCTGACCCGTTTCGTCTTGAAATAAAGCCTGGATGATGTTTTTTAATTTTTAGAATTTTTTTGCATTTATTTTTGAATTTTCTAACTCGGGTCGGGTTTGAACGGATAGGAAGGAAATTTTTTTTCCTTATTACTTTTTAGCCTGCCTTAACCCATTTAGTCTTGAAATGAAGCTTGGATGATGTTTTTTAATTTTTAGAATTTTTTTGCATTTATTTTTCAATTTTCTAACCCGGGTCGGGTTTGAACGGAAAGGAAGGAAATTTTTTTTCCTTTTTATTTTTTAGCCTGTCTTGACCCGTTTAGTCTTGAAATGAAGCCTGGATGATGTTTTTTAATTTTTAGAATTTTTTTGCATTTATTTTTCAATTTTCTAACCCGGGTCGGGTTCGAATGGATAGGAAGGAAATTTTTTTTCTTCTCTATTTTTCCGCCTGCCCTGACCCGTTTCTTCTTGAAATGAAGCCTGGATGATGTTTTTTAATTTTTAGAATTTTTTTGCATTTATTTTCGAATTTTCTAACTCGGGTCGGGTTTGAACGGATAGGAAGGAAATTTTTTTTCCTCATTACTCTTTAGCCTGCCTTAACCCGTTTAGTCTTGTAATGAAGCTTGGATGATGTTTTTTAATTTTTAGAATTTTTTTGCATTTATTTTTCAATTTTCTAACCCGGGTCGGGTTTGAACGGAAAGGAAGGAAATTTTTTTTCCTTTTTATTTTTTAGCCTGTCTTGACCCGTTTAGTCTTGAAATGAAGCCTGGATGATGTTTTTTAATTTTTAGAATTTTTTTGCATTTATTTTTCAATTTTCTAACCCGGGTCGGGTTCGAATGGATAGGAAGGAAATTTTTTTTCTTCTCTATTTTTCCGCCTGCCCTGACCCGTTTCTTCTTGAAATGAGGCCTGGATGATGTTTTTTAATTTTTAAAATTTTTTTGCATTTATTTTCGAATTTTCTACCTCGGGTCGGGTTTGAACGGATAGGAAGAAAATTTTTTTTCATCTTTATTTTTCAACCTTTCCAGACCTGTTTAATCCTGAAATGAAGCCTGGATGATGTTTTTTAATTTTTAGAATTTTTTTTGCATTTGTTTTTGAATTTTCTAACTCGGGTCGGGTTCGAACGGATAGGAAGGAAATTTGTTTTGTTCTCTATTTTTCGGCCTGTCCTTCCCGTTTCGTATTGAAATGAAGCCTGGATGATGTTTTTTAATTTTTAGAATTTTTTTGCATTTATTTTTCAATTTTCTAACCTGGGTCGGGTTCGAACGGATAGGAAGGAAATTTTTTTTCTTCTCTATTTTTCAGCCTGTCCTAACCCGTTTCTTCATGAAATGAAGCCTGGATGATGTTTTTTAATTTTTAGAATTTTTTTGCATTTATTTTCGAATTTTCTAACTCGGGTCGGGTTTGAACGGATAGGAAGAAAATTTTTTTTCTACTTTATTTTTCAACCCGTCCAGACCTGTTTAATCCTGAAATGAAGCCTGGATGATGTTTTTTAATTTTTAGAATTTTTTTTGCATTTGTTTTTGAATTTTCTAACTCGGGTCGGGTTCGAATGGATAGGAAGGAAATTTTTTTTGTTCTCTATTTTTCGGCCTGTCCTTTCCCGTTTCGTATTGAAATGAAGCCTGGATGATGTTTTTTAATTTTTAGAATTTTTTTGCATTTATTTTTCAGTTTCCTAACCCGGGTCGGGTTCGAACGGATAGGAAGGAAATTTTTTTTCTTCTCTATTTTTCAGCATGTCCTAACCCGTTTCTTCTTGAAATGAAGCCTGGATGATGTTTTTTAATTTTTTGAATTTTTTTGCATTTATTTTCGAATTTTCTAACTCGGGTCGGGTTTGAACGGATAGGAAGAAAATTTTTTTCTTCTTTATTTTTCAACCTGTCCGGACCCTTTTAATCCTGAAATGAAGCCTGGATGATGTTTTTTAATTTTTAGAATTTTTTTTGCATTTGTTTTTGAGTTTTCTAACTCGGGTCGGGTTCGAACGGATAGGAAGGAAATTTTTTTTGTTCTTTATTTTTCGGCCTGTCCTTTCCCGTTTCGTATTGAAATGAAGCCTGGATGATGTTTTTTAATTTTTAGAATTTTTTTGCATTTATTTTTCAATTTTCTAACCGGGGTCGGGTTCGAATGGATAGGTAGGAAATTTTTTTTCTTCTCTATTTATCAGCCTGTCCTAACCCGTTTCTTCTTGAAATGAAGCCTGGATGATGTTTTTTAATTTTTAGAATTTTTTTGCATTTATTTTCGAATTTTCTAACTCGGGTCGGGTTTGAACGGATAGGAAGAAAATTTTTTTTCTTCTTTATTTTTCAACCTGTCCAGACCTGTTTAATCCTGAAATGAAGCCTGGATGATGTTTTTTAATTTTTAGAATTTTTTTTGCATTTGTTTTTGAATTTTCTAACTCGGGTCGGGTTCGAACGGATAGGAAGGAAATTTTTTTTGTTCTCTATTTTTCGGCCTGTCCTTTCCCGTTTCGTATTGAAATGAAGCCTGGATGATGTTTTTTAATTTTTAAAATTTTTTTGCATTTATTTTTCAATTTTCTAACCTGGGTCGAGTTCGAATGGATAGGAAGGAAATTTTTTTTCTTCTCTATTTTTCAGCCTGTTCTAACCCGTTTCTTCCTGAAATGAAGCCTGGAAGATTTTTTTAATTTTTAGAATTTTTTTGCATTTGTTTTTGAATTTTCTAACTCGGGTCGGGTTTGAACAGATAGGAAGAAAATTTTTTTTCTTCTTTATTTTTCAACCTGTCCAGACCTGTTTAATCCTGAAATGAAGCCTGGATGATGTTTTTTAATATTTAGAATTTTTTTTGCATTTGTTTTTGAATTTTCTAACTCGGGTCGGGTTCGAATGGATAGGAAGGAAATTTTTTTTGTTCTCTATTTTTCGGCCTGTCCTTTCCCGTTTCGTATTGAAATGAAGCCTGGATGATGTTTTTTAATTTTTAGAATTTTTTTGCATTTATTTTTCAATTTCCTAACCCGGGTCGGGTTCGAATAGATAGGAAGGAAATTTTTTTTCTTCTCTATTTTTTAGCATGTCCTAAACCGTTTCTTCTTGAAATGAAGCCTGGATGATGTTTTTTAATTTTTTGAATTTTTTTGCATTTATTTTCGAATTTTCTAACTCGGGTCGGGTTTGAACGGATAGGAAGAAAATTTTTTTCTTCTTTATTTTTCAACCTGTCCGGACCCGTTTAATCCTGAAATGAAGCCTGGATGATTTTTTTTAATTTTTAGAATTTTTTTTGCATTTGTTTTTGAGTTTTCTAACACGGGTCGGGTTCGAACGGATAGGAAGGAAAATTTTTTTGTTCTCTATTTTTCGGCCTGTCCTTCACGTTTCGTATTGAAATGAAGCCTGGATGATGTTTTTTAATTTTTAGAATTTTTTTGCATTTATTTTTCAATTTTCTAACCTGGGTCGGGTTCGAACGGATAGGAAGGAAATTTTTTTTCTTCTCTATTTTTCAGCCTGTCCTAACCCGTTTCTTCATGAAATGAAGCCTGGATGATGTTTTTTAATTTTTAGAATTTTTTTGCATTTATTTTCGAATTTTCTAACTCGGGTCGGGTTTGAACGGATAGGAAGAAATTTTTTTTTCTACTTTATTTTTCAACCCGTCCAGACCTGTTTAATCCTGAAATGAAGCCTGGATGATGTTTTTTAATTTTTAGAATTTTTTTTGCATTTGTTTTTGAATTTTCTAACTCGGGTCGGGTTCGAATGGATAGGAAGGAAATTTTTTTTGTTCTCTATTTTTCGGCCTGTCCTTTCCCGTTTCGTATTGAAATGAAGCCTGGATGATGTTTTTTAATTTTTAGAATTTTTTTGCATTTATTTTTCAATTTCCTAACCCGGGTCGGGTTCGAACGGATAGGAAGGAAATTTTTTTTCTTCTCTATTTTTCAGCATGTCCTAACCCGTTTCTTCTTGAAATGAAGCCTGGATGATGTTTTTTAATTTTTTGAATTTTTTTGCATTTATTTTCGAATTTTCTAACTCGGGTCGGGTTTGAACGGATAGGAAGAAAATTTTTTTCTTCTTTATTTTTCAACCTGTCCGGACCCTTTTAATCCTGAAATGAAGCCTGGATGATGTTTTTTAATTTTTAGAATTTTTTTTGCATTTGTTTTTGAGTTTTCTAACTCGGGTCGGGTTCGAACGGATAGGAAGGAAATTTTTTTTGTTCTCTATTTTTCGGCCTGTCCTTTCCCGTTTCGTATTGAAATGAAGCCTGGATGATGTTTTTTAATTTTTAGAATTTTTTTGCATTCATTTTTCAATTTTCTAACCGGGGTCGGGTTCGAACGGATAGGAAGGAAATTTTTTTTCTTCTCTATTTATCAGCCTGTCCTAACCCGTTTCTTCCTGAAATGAAGCCTGGATGATGTTTTTTAATTTTTAGAATTTTTTTGCATTTATTTTCTAATTTTCTAACTCGGGTCGGGTTTGAACGGATAGGAAGAAAATTTTTTTTCTTCTTTATTTTTCAACCTGTCCAGACCTGTTTAATCCTGAAATGAAGCCTGGATGATGTTTTTTAATTTTTAGAATTTTTTTTGCATTTGTTTTAGAATTTTCTAACTCGGGTCGGGTTCGAACGGATAGGAAGGAAATTTTTTTTGTTCTCTATTTTTCGGCCTGTCCTTTCCCGTTTCGTATTGAAATGAAGCCTGGATGATGTTTTTTAATTTTTAAAATTTTTTTGCATTTATTTTTCAATTTTCTAACCTGGGTCGGGTTCGAATGGATAGGAAGGAAATTTTTTTTCTTCTCTATTTTTCAGCCTGTTCTAACCCGTTTCTTCCTGAAATGAAGCCTGGAAGATTTTTTTAATTTTTAGAATTTTTTTGCATTTGTTTTTGAATTTTCTAACTCGGGTCGGGTTTGAACAGATAGGAAGAAAATTTTTTTTCTTCTTTATTTTTCAACCTGTCCAGACCTGTTTAATCCTGAAATGAAGCCTGGATGATGTTTTTTAATATTTAGAATTTTTTTTGCATTTGTTTTTGAATTTTCTAACTCGGGTCGGGTTCGAATGGATAGGAAGGAAATTTTTTTTGTTCTCTATTTTTCGGCCTGTCCTTTCCCGTTTCGTATTGAAATGAAGCCTGAATGATGTTTTTTAATTTATAGAATTTTTTTGCATTTATTTTTCAATTTCCTAACCCGGGTCGGGTTCGAATAGATAGGAAGGAAATTTTTTTTCTTCTCTATTTCTCAGCATGTCCTAACCCGTTTCTTCTTGAAATGAAGCCTGGATGATGTTTTTTAATTTTTTGAATTTTTTTGCATTTATTTTCGAATTTTCTAACTCGGGTCGGGTTTGAACGGAAAGGAAGAAAATTTTTTTCTTCTTTATTTTTCAACCTGTCCGGACCCGTTTAATCCTGAAATGAAGCCTGGATGATTTTTTTTAATTTTTAGAATTTTTTTTGCATTTGTTTTTGAGTTTTCTAACACGGGTCGGGTTCGAACGGATAGGAAGGAAAATTTTTTTGTTCTCTATTTTTCGGCCTGTCCTTTCCCGTTTCGTATTGAAATGAAGCCTGGATGTTGTTTTTTAATTTTTAGAATTTTTTTGCATTTATTTTTCAATTTTCTAACCTAGGTCGGGTTCGAACGGATAGGAAGGAAATTTTTTTTCTTCTCTATTTTTCAGCCTGTCCTAACCCGTTTCTTCATGAAATGAAGCCTGGATGATGTTTTTTAATTTTTAGAATTTTTTTGCATTTATTTTCGAATTTTCTAACTCGGGTCGGGTTTGAACGGATAGGAAGAAATTTTTTTTTCTACTTTATTTTTCAACCCGTCCAGACCTGTTTAATCCTGAAATGAAGCCTGGATGATGTTTTTTAATTTTTAGAATTTTTTTTGCATTTGTTTTTGAATTTTCTAACTCGGGTCGGGTTCGAATGGATAGGAAGGAAATTTTTTTTGTTCTCTATTTTTCGGCCTGTCCTTTCCCGTTTCGTATTGAAATGAAGCCTGGATGATGTTTTTTAATTTTTAGAATTTTTTTGCATTTATTTTTCAATTTCCTAACCCGGGTCGGGTTCGAACGGATAGGAAGGAAATTTTTTTTCTTCTCTATTTTTCAGCATGTCCTAACCCGTTTCTTCTTGAAATGAAGCCTGGATGATGTTTTTTAATTTTTTGAATTTTTTTGCATTTATTTTCAAATTTTCTAACTCGGGTCGGGTTTGAACGGATAGGAAGAAAATTTTTTTCTTCTTTATTTTTCAACCTGTCCGGACCCTTTTAATCCTGAAATGAAGCCTGGATGATGTTTTTTAATTTTTAGAATTTTTTTTGCATTTGTTTTTGAGTTTTCTAACTCGGGTCGGGTTCGAACGGATAGGAAGGAAATTTTTTTTGTTCTCTATTTTTCGGCCTGTCCTTTCCCGTTTCGTAATGAAATGAAGCCTGGATGATGTTTTTTAATTTTTAGAATTTTTTTGCATTCATTTTTCAATTTTCTAACCGGGGTCGGGTTCGAACGGATAGGAAGGAAATTTTTTTTCTTCTCTATTTATCAGCCTGTCCTAACCCGTTTCTTCCTGAAATGAAGCCTGGATGATGTTTTTTAATTTTTAGAATTTTTTTGCATTTATTTTCGAATTTTCTAACTCGGGTCGGGTTTGAACGGATAGGAAGAAAATTTTTTTTCTTCTTTATTTTTCAACCTGTCCAGACCTGTTTAATCCTGAAATGAAGCCTGGATGATGTTTTTTAATTTTTAGAATTTTTTTTGCATTTGTTTTAGAATTTTCTAACTCGGGTCGGGTTCGAACGGATAGGAAGGAAATTTTTTTTGTTCTCTATTTTTCGGCCTGTCCTTTCCCGTTTCGTATTGAAATGAAGCCTGGATGATGTTTTTTAATTTTTAAAATTTTTTTGCATTTATTTTTCAATTTTCTAACCTGGGTCGGGTTCGAATGGATAGGAAGGAAATTTTTTTTCTTCTCTATTTTTCAGCCTGTTCTAACCCGTTTCTTCCTGAAATGAAGCCTGGAAGATTTTTTTAATTTTTAGAATTTTTTTGCATTTGTTTTTGAATTTTCTAACTCGGGTCGGGTTTGAACAGATAGGAAGAAAATTTTTTTTCTTCTTTATTTTTCAACCTGTCCAGACCTGTTTAATCCTGAAATGAAGCCTGGATGATGTTTTTTAATATTTAGAATTTTTTTTGCATTTGTTTTTGAATTTTCTAACTCGGGTCGGGTTCGAATGGATAGGAAGGAAATTTTTTTTGTTCTCTATTTTTCGGCCTGTCCTTTCCCGTTTCGTATTGAAATGAAGCCTGAATGATGTTTTTTAATTTATAGAATTTTTTTGCATTTATTTTTCAATTTCCTAACCCGGGTCGGGTTCGAATAGATAGGAAGGAAATTTTTTTTCTTCTCTATTTCTCAGCATGTCCTAACCCGTTTCTTCTTGAAATGAAGCCTGGATGATGTTTTTTAATTTTTTGAATTTTTTTGCATTTATTTTCGAATTTTCTAACTCGGGTCGGGTTTGAACGGAAAGGAAGAAAATTTTTTTCTTCTTTATTTTTCAACCTGTCCGGACCCGTTTAATCCTGAAATGAAGCCTGGATGATTTTTTTTAATTTTTAGAATTTTTTTTGCATTTGTTTTTGAGTTTTCTAACACGGGTCGGGTTCGAACGGATAGGAAGGAAAATTTTTTTGTTCTCTATTTTTCGGCCTGTCCTTTCCCGTTTCGTATTGAAATGAAGCCTGGATGTTGTTTTTTAATTTTTAGAGTTTTTTTGCATTTATTTTTGAAGTTTCTAACCCGGGTCGGGTTCGAACGGATAGGAAGGAAATTTTTTTTCTTCTCTATTTTTCGGCCTGTCCTGACCCGTTTCGTCTTGAAATAAAGCCTGGATGATGTTTTTTAATTTTTAGAATTTTTTTGCATTTATTTTTCAATTTTCTAACCCGGGTCGGGTTTGAACGGAAAGGAAGGAAATTTTTTTTCCTTTTTATTTTTTTTGCCTGTCTTGACCCGTTTAGTCTTGTAATGAAGCCTGGATGATGTTTTTTAATTTTTAGAATTTTTTTGCATTTATTTTTCAATTTTCTAACCCGGGTCGGGTTCGAATGGATAGGAAGGAAATTTTTTTTCTTCTCTATTTTTCCGCCTGCCCTGACCCGTTTCTTCTTGAAATGAAGCCTGGATTATGTTTTTTAATTTTTAGAATTTTTTTGCATTTATTTTCGAATTTTCTAACTCGGGTCGGGTTTGAACGGATAGGAAGGAAATTTTTTTTCCTCATTACTTTTTAGCCTGCCTTAACCCGTTTAGTCTTGTAATGAAGCTTGGATGATGTTTTTTAATTTTTAGAATTTTTTTGCATTTATTTTTCAATTTTCTAACCCGGGTCGGGTTTGAACGGAAAGGAAGGAAATTTTTTTTCCTTTTTATTTTTTAGCCTGTCTTGACCCGTTTAGTCTTGAAATGAAGCCTGGATGATGTTTTTTAATTTTTAGAATTTTTTTGCATTTATTTTTCAATTTTCTAACCCGGGTCGGGTTCGAATGGATAGGAAGGAAATTTTTTTTCTTCTCTATTTTTCCGCCTGCCCAGACCCGTTTCTTCTTGAAATGAAGCCTGGATGATGTTTTTTAATTTTTAAAATTTTTTTGCATTTATTTTCGAATTTTCTAACTCGGGTCGGGTTTGAACGGATAGGAAGAAATTTTTTTTTCATCTTTATTTTTCAACTTGTCCAGACCTGTTTAATCCTGAAATGAAGCCTGGATGATGTTTTTTAATTTTTAGAATTTTTTTTGCATTTGTTTTTGAACTTTCTAACTCGGGTCGGGTTCGAACGGATAGGAAGGAAATTTTTTTTCTTCTCTATTTATCTGCCTGTCCTAACCCGTTTCTACATGAAATGAAGCCTGGATGATGTTTTTTAATTTTTAGAATTTTTTTGCATTTATTTTCGAATTTTCTAACTCGTGTCGGGTTTGAACGGATAGGAAGAAAATTTTTTTTCTACTTTATTTTTCAACCTGTCCAGACCTGTTTAATCCCGAAATGAAGCCTGGATGATGTTTTTTAATTTTTAGAATTTTTTTTGCATTTGTTTTTGAATTTTCTAACTCGGGTCGGGTTCGAATGGATAGGAAGGAAATTTTTTTTGTTCTCTATTTTTCGGCCTGTCCTTTCCCGTTTCGTATTGAAATGAAGCCTGGATGATGTTTATTAATTTTTAGAATTTTTTTGCATTTATTTTTCAATTTCCTAACCCGGGTCGGGTTCGAACGGATAGGAAGGAAATTTTTTTTCTTCTCTATTTATCAGCCTGTCCTAACCCGTTTCTTCCTGAAATGAAGCCTGGATGATGTTTTATAATTTTTAGAATTTTTTTGCATTTATTTTCGAATTTTCTAACTCGGGTCGGGTTTGAACGGATAGGAAGAAAATTTTTTTTCTTCTTTATTTTTCAACCTGTCCAGACCTGTTTAATCCTGAAATGAAGCCTGGATGATGTTTTTTAATTTTTAGAATTTTTTTTGCATTTGTTTTTGAATTTTCTAACTCGGGTCGGGTTCGAACGGATAGGAAGGAAATTTTTTTTGTTCTCTATTTTTCGGCCTGTCCTTTCCCGTTTCGTATTGAAATGAAGCCTGGATGATGTTTTTTAATTTTTAGAATTTTTTTGCATTTATTTTTCAATTTTCTAACCTGGGTCGGGTTCGAACGGATAGGAAGGAAATTTTTTTTCTTCTCTATTTTTCAGCCTGTTCTAACCCGTTTCTTCCTGAAATGAAGCCTGGATGATTTTTTTAATTTTTAGAATTTTTTTGCATTTATTTTCGAATTTTCTAACTCGGGTCGGGTTTGAACAGATAGGAAGAAAATTTGTTTTCTTCTTTATTTTTCAACCTGTCCAGACCTGTTTAATCCTGAAATGAAGCCTGGATGATGTTTTTTAATTTTTAGAATTTTTTTTGCATTTGTTTTTGAATTTTCTAACTCGGGTCGGGTTCGAATGGATAGGAAGGAAATTTTTTTTGTTCTCTATTTTTCGGCCTGTCCTTTCCCGTTTCGTATTGAAATGAAGCCTGGATGATGTTTTTTAATTTTTAGAATTTTTTTGCATTTATTTTTCAATTTCCTAACCCGGGTCGGGTTCGAACGGATAGGAAGGAAATTTTTTTTCTTCTCTATTTTTCAGAATGTCCTAACCCGTTTCTTCTTGAAATGAAGCCTGGATGATGTTTTTTAATTTTTTGAATTTTTTTGCATTTATTTTCGAATTTTCTAACTCGGGTCGGGTTTGAACGGATAGGAAGAAAATTTTTTTCTTCTTTATTTTTCAACCTGTCCGGACCCGTTTAATCCTGAAATGAAGCCTGGATGATTTTTTTTAATTTTTATAATTTTTTTTGCATTTGTTTTTGAGTTTTCCAACACGGGTCGGGTTCGAACGGATAGGAAGGAAAATTTTTTTGTTCTCTATTTTTCGGCCTGTCCTTTCCCGTTTCGTATTGAAATGAAGCCAGGATGTTGTTTTTTAATTTTTAGAGTTTTTTTGCATTTATTTTTGAAGTTTCTAACCCGGGTCGGGTTCGAACGGATAGGAAGGAAATTTTTTTTCTTCTCTATTTTTCGGCCTGTCCTGACCCGTTTCGTCTTGAAATAAAGCCTGGATGATGTTTTTTAATTTTTAGAATTTTTTTGCATTTATTTTTGAATTTTCTAACTCGGGTCGGGTTTGAACGGATAGGAAGGAAATTTTTTTTCCTCATTACTTTTTAGCCTTCCTTAACCCGTTTAGTCTTGAAATGAAGCTTGGATGATGTTTTTTAATTTTTAGAATTTTTTTGCATTTATTTTTCAATTTTCTAACCTGGGTCGGGTTCGAACGGATAGGAAGGAAATTTTTTTTCTTCTCTATTTTTCAGCCTGTTCTAACCCGTTTCTTCCTGAAATGAAGCCTGGATGATTTTTTTAATTTTTAGAATTTTTTTGCATTTATTTTCGAATTTTCTAACTCGGGTCGGGTTTGAACAGATAGGAAGAAAATTTGTTTTCTTCTTTATTTTTCAACCTGTCCAGACCTGTTTAATCCTGAAATGAAGCCTGGATGATGTTTTTTAATTTTTAGAATTTTTTTTGCATTTGTTTTTGAGTTTTCTAACTCGGGTCGGGTTCGAACGGATAGGAAGGAAATTTTTTTTGTTTTCTATTTTTCGGCCTGTCCTTTCCCGTTTCGTATTGAAATGAAGCCTGGATGATGTTTTTTAATTTTTAGAATTTTTTTGCATTTATTTTTCAATTTTCTAACCGGGGTCGGGTTCGAACGGATAGGAAGGAAATTTTTTTTCTTCTCTATTTATCAGCCTGTCCTAACCCGTTTCTTCCTGAAATGAAGCCTGGATGATGTTTTTAAATTTTTAGAATTTTTTTGCATTTATTTTCGAATTTTCTAACTCAGGTCGGGTTTGAACGGATAGGAAGAAAATTTTTTTTCTTCTTTATTTTTCAACCTGTCCAGACCTGTTTAATCCTGAAATGAAGCCTGGATGATGTTTTTTAATTTTTAGAATTTTTTTTGCATTTGTTTTTGAATTTTCTAACTCGGGTCGGGTTCGAACGGATAGGAAGGAAATTTTCTTTGTTCTCTATTTTTCGGCCTGTCCTTTCCCGTTTCGTATTGAAATGAAGCCTGGATGATGTTTTTTAATTTTTAGAATTTTTTTGCATTTATTTTTCAATTTTCTAACCTGGGTCGGGTTCGAACGGATAGGAAGGAAATTTTTTTTCTTCTCTATTTTTCAGCCTGTTCTAACCCGTTTCTTCCTGAAATGAAGCCTGGATGATTTTTTTAATTTTTAGAATTTTTTTGCATTTATTTTCGAATTTTCTAACTCGGGTCGGGTTTGAACAGATAGGAAGGAAATTTTTTTTCTTCTCAATTTTTCGGCCTGTCCTGACCCGTTTCGTCTTGAAATAAAGCCTGGATGATGTTTTTTAATTTTTAGAATTTTTTTGCATTTATTTTTGAATTTTCTAACTCGGGTCGGGTTTGAACGGATAGGAAGGAAATTTTTTTTCCTCATTACTTTTTAGCCTGCCTTAACCCGTTTAGTCTTGAAATGAAGCTTGGATGATGTTTTTTAATTTTTAGAATTTTTTTGCATTTATTTTTCAATTTTCTAACCCGGGTCGGGTTTGAACGGAAAGGAAGGAAATTTTTATTCCTTTTTATTTTTTAGCCTGTCTTGACCCGTTTAGTCTTGAAATGAAGCCTGGATGATGTTTTTTAATTTTTAGAATTTTTTTGCATTTATTTTTCAATTTTCTAACCCGGGTCGGGTTCGAATGGATAGGAAGGAAATTTTTTTTCTTCTCTATTTTTCCGCCTGCCCTGACCCGTTTCTTCTTGAAATGAAGCCTGGATGATGTTTTTTAATTTTTAAAATTTTTTTGCATTTATTTTCGAATTTTCTAACTCGGGTCGGGTTTGAACGGATAGGAAGAAAATTTTTTTTCATCTTTATTTTTCAACCTGTCCAGACCTGTTTAATCCTGAAATGAAGCCTGGATGATGTTTTTTAATTTTTAGAATTTTTTTTGCATTTGTTTTTGAATTTTCTAACTCGGGTCGGGTTCGAACGGATAGGAAGGAAATTTTTTTTGTTCTCTATTTTTCGGCCTGTCCTTCCCGTTTCGTATTGAAATGAAGCCGGGATGATGTTTTTTAATTTTTAGAATTTTTTTGCATTTATTTTTCAATTTTCTAACCTGGGTCGGGTTCGAACGGATAGGAAGGAAATTTTTTTTCTTCTCTATTTATCAGCCTGTCCTAACCCGTTTCTTCCTGAAATGAAGCCTGGATGATGTTTTTTAATTTTTAGAATTTTTTTGCATTTATTTTCGAATTTTCTAACTCGGGTCGGGTTTGAACGGATAGGAAGAAAATTTTTTTTCTTCTTTATTTTTCAACCTGTCCAGACCTGTTTAATCCTGAAATGAAGCCTGGATGATGTTTTTTAATTTTTAGAATTTTTTTTGCATTTGTTTTTGAATTTTCTAATTCGGGTCGGGTTCGAACGGATAGGAAGGAAATTTTTTTTGTTCTCTATTTTTCGGCCTGTCCTTTCCCGTTTCGTATTGAAATGAAGCCTGGATGATGTTTTTTAATTTTTAGAATTTTTTTGCATTTATTTTTCAATTTTCTAACCTGGGTCGGGTTCGAACGGATAGGAAGGAAATTTTTTTTCTTCTCTATTTTTCAGCCTGTTCTAACCCGTTTCTTCCTGAAATGAAGCCTGGATGATTTTTTTAATTTTTAGAATTTTTTTGCATTTATTTTCGAATTTTCTAACTCGGGTCGGGTTTGAACAGATAGGAAGAAAATTTGATTTCTTCTTTATTTTTCAACCTGTCCAGACCTGTTTAATCCTGAAATGAAGCCTGGATGATGTTTTTTAATTTTTAGAATTTTTTTTGCATTTGTTTTTGAATTTTCTAACTCGGGTCGGGTTCGAATGGATAGGAAGGAAATTTTTTTTGTTCTCTATTTTTCGACCTGTCCTTTCCCGTTTCGTATTGAAATGAAGCCTGGATGATGTTTTTTAATTTTTAGAATTTTTTTGCATTTATTTTTCAATTTCCTAACCCGGGTCGGGTTCGAACGGATAGGAAGGAAATTTTTTTTCTTCTCTATTTTTCAGCATGTCCTAACCCGTTTCATCTTGAAATGAAGCCTGGATGATGTTTTTTAATTTTTTGAATTTTTTTGCATTTATTTTCGAATTTTCTAACTCGGGTCGGGTTTGAACGGATAGGAAGAAAATTTTTTTCTTCTTTATTTTTCAACCTGTCCGGACCCGTTTAATCCTGAAATGAAGCCTGGATGATTTTTTTTAATTTTTATAATTTTTTTTGCATTTGTTTTTGAGTTTTCTAACACGGGTCGGGTTCGAACGGATAGGAAGGAAAATTTTTTTGTTCTCTATTTTTCGACCTGTCCTTTCCCGTTTCGTATTGAAATGAAGCCAGGATGTTGTTTTTTAATTTTTAGAGTTTTTTTGCATTTATTTTTGAAGTTTCTAACCCGGGTCGGGTTCGAACGGATAGGAAGGAAATTTTTTTTCTTCTCTATTTTTCGGCCTGTCCTGACCAGTTTCGTCTTGAAATAAAGCCTGGATGATGTTTTTTAATTTTTAGAGTTTTTTTGCATTTATTTTTGAATTTTCTAACTCGGGTCGGGTTTGAACGGATAGGAAGGAAATTTTTTTTCCTCATTACTTTTTAGCCTTCCTTAACCCGTTTAGTCTTGAAATGAAGCTTGGATGATGTTTTTTAATTTTTAGAATTTTGTTGCATTTATTTTTCAATTTTCTAACCCGGGTCGGGTTTGAACGGAAAGGAAGGAAATTTTTTTTTCTTTTTATTTTTTAGCCTGTCTTGACCCGTTTAGTCTTGAAATGAAGCCTGGATGATGTTTTTTAATTTTTAGACTTTTTTTGCATTCATTTTTCAATTTTCTAACCCGGGTCGGGTTCGAATGGATAGGAAGGAAATTTTTTTTCTTCTCTATTTTTCCGCCTGCCCTGACCCGTTTCTTCTTGAAATGAAGCCTGGATGATGTTTTTTAATTTTTAGAATTTTTTTGCATTTATTTTCGAATTTTCTAACTCGGGTCGGGTTTGAACGGATAGGAAGAAAATTTTTTTTCATCTTTATTTTTCAACCTGTCCAGACCTGTTTAATCCTGAAATGAAGCCTGGATGATGTTTTTTAATTTTTAGAATTTTTTTTGCATTTGTTTTTGAATTTTCTAACTCGGGTCGGGTTCGAATGGATAGGAAGGAAATTTTTTTTGTTCTTTATTTTTCGGCCTGTCCTTTCCCGTTTCGTATTGAAATGAAGCCTGGATGATGTTTTTTAATTTTTAGAATTTTTTTGCATTTATTTTTCAATTTCCTAACCCGGGTCGGGTTCGAACGGATAGGAAGGAAATTTTTTTTCTTCTCTATTTTTCAGCATGTCCTAACCCGTTTCTTCTTGAAATGAAGCCTGGATGATGTTTTTTAATTTTTTGAATTTTTTTGCATTTATTTTCGAATTTTCTAACTCGGGTCGGGTTTGAACGGATAGGAAGAAAATTTTTTTCTTCTTTATTTTTCAACCTGTCCGGACCCTTTTAATCCTGAAATGAAGCCTGGATGATGTTTTTTAATTTTTAGAATTTTTTTTGCATTTGTTTTTGAGTTTTCTAACTCGGGTCGGGTTTGAACGGATAGGAAGGAAATTTTTTTTGTTCTCTATTTTTCGGCCTGTCCTTTCCCATTTCGTATTGAAATGAAGCCTGGATGATGTTTTTTAATTTTTAGAATTTTTTTGCATTTATTTTTCAATTTTCTAACCGGGGTCGGGTTCGAACGGATAGGAAGGAAATTTTTTTTCTTCTCTATTTATCAGCCTGTCCTAACCCGTTTCTTCCTGAAATGAAGCCTGGATGATGTTTTTTAATTTTTAGAATTTTTTTGCATTTATTTTCGAATTTTCTAACTCGGGTCGGGTTTGAACGGATAGGAAGAAATTTTTTTTTCTTCTTTATTTTTCAACCTGTCCAGACCTGTTTAATCCTGAAATGAAGCCTGGATGATGTTTTTTAATTTTTAGAATTTTTTTTGCATTTGTTTTTGAATTTTCTAACTCGGGTCGGGTTCGAACGGATAGGAAGGAAATTTTTTTTGTTCTCTATTTTTCGGCCTGTCCTTTCCCGTTTCGTATTGAAATGAAGCCTGGATGATGTTTTTTAATTTTTAGAATTTTTTTGCATTTATTTTTCAATTTTCTAACCTGGGTCGGTTTCGAAAGGATAGGAAGGAAATTTTTTTTCTTCTCTATTTTTCAGCCTGTTCTAACCCGTTTCTTCCTGAAATGAAGCCTGGATGATTTTTTTAATTTTTAGAATTTTTTTGCATTTATTTTCGAATTTTCTAACTCGGGTCAGGTTTGAACAGATAGGGAGAAAATTTTTTTTCTTCTTTATTTTTCAACCTGTCCAGACCTGTTTAATCCTGAAATGAAGCCTGGATGATGTTTTTTAATTTTTAGAATTTTTTTTGCATTTGTTTTTGAATTTTCTAACTCGGGTCGGGTTCGAATGGATAGGAATGAAATTTTTTTAGTTATCTATTTTTCGGCCTGTCCTTTCCCGTTTCGTATTGAAATGAAGCCTGGATGATGTTTTTTAATTTTTAGAATTTTTTTGCATTTATTTTTCAATTTCTTAACCCGGTTCGGGTTCGAACGGATAGGAAGGAAATTTTTTTTCTTCTCTATTTTTCAGCATGTCCTAACCCGTTTCTTCTTGAAATGAAGCCTGGATGATGTTTTTTAATTTTTTGAATTTTTTTGCATTTATTTTGGAATTTTCTAACTCGGGTCGGGTTTAAACGGATAGGAAGAAAATTTTTTTCTTCTTTATTTTTCAACCTGTCCGGACCCGCTTAATCCTGAAATGAAGCCTGGATGATTTTTTTTAATTTTTAGAATTTTTTTTGCATTTGTTTTTGAGTTTTCTAACACGGGTCGGGTTCGAACGGATAGGAAGGAAAATTTTTTTGTTCTCTATTTTTCGGCCTGTCCTTTCCCGTTTCGTATTGAAATGAAGCCTGGATGTTGTTTTTTAATTTTTAGAGTTTTTTTGCATTTATTTTTGAAGTTTCTAACCCGGGTCGGGTTCGAACGGATAGGAAGGAAATTTTTTTTCTTCTCTATTTTTCTGCCTGTCCTGACCCGTTTCGTCTTGAAATAAAGCCTGGATGATGTTTTTTAATTTTTAGAATTTTTTTGCATTTATTTTTCAATTTTCTAACCTGGGTCGGGTTCGAACGGATAGGAAGGAAATTTTTTTTCTTCTCTATTTTTCAGCCTGTTCTAACCCGTTTCTTCCTGAAATGAAGCCTGGATGATTTTTTTAATTTTTAGAATTTTTTTGCATTTATTTTCGAATTTTCTAACTCGGGTCGGGTTTGAACAGATAGGAAGAAAATTTGTTTTCTTCTTTATTTTTCAACCTGTCCAGACCTGTTTAATCCTGAAATGAAGCCTGGATGATGTTTTTTAATTTTTAGAATTTTTTTTGCATTTGTTTTTGAGTTTTCTAACTCGGGTCGGGTTCGAACGGATAGGAAGGAAATTTTTTTTGTTTTCTATTTTTCGGCCTGTCCTTTCCCGTTTCGTATTGAAATGAAGCCTGGATGATGTTTTTTAATTTTTAGAATTTTTTTGCATTTATTTTTCAATTTTCTAACCGGGGTCGGGTTCGAACGGATAGGAAGGAAATTTTTTTTCTTCTCTATTTATCAGCCTGTCCTAACCCGTTTCTTCCTGAAATGAAGCCTGGATGATGTTTTTAAATTTTTAGAATTTTTTTGCATTTATTTTCGAATTTTCTAACTCAGGTCGGGTTTGAACGGATAGGAAGAAAATTTTTTTTCTTCTTTATTTTTCAACCTGTCCAGACCTGTTTAATCCTGAAATGAAGCCTGGATGATGTTTTTTAATTTTTAGAATTTTTTTTGCATTTGTTTTTGAATTTTCTAACTCGGGTCGGGTTCGAACGGATAGGAAGGAAATTTTTTTTGTTCTCTATTTTTCGGCCTGTCCTTTCCCGTTTCGTATTGAAATGAAGCCTGGATGATGTTTTTTAATTTTTAGAATTTTTTTGCATTTATTTTTCAATTTTCTAACCTGGGTCGGGTTCGAACGGATAGGAAGGAAATTTTTTTTCTTCTCTATTTTTCAGACTGTTCTAACCCGTTTCTTCCTGAAATGAAGCCTGGATGATTTTTTTAATTTTTAGAATTTTTTTGCATTTATTTTCGAATTTTCTAACTCGGGTCGGGTTTGAACAGATAGGAAGAAAATTTGTTTTCTTCTTTATTTTTCAACCTGTCCAGACCTGTTTAATCCTGAAATGAAGCCTGGATGATGTTTTTTAATTTTTAGAATTTTTTTTGCATTTGTTTTTGAATTTTCTAACTCGGGTCGGGTTCGAATGGATAGGAAGGAAATTTTTTTTGTTCTCTATTTTTCGGCCTGTCCTTTCCCGTTTCGTATTGAAATGAAGCCTGGATGATGTTTTTTAATTTTTAAAATTTTTTTGCATTTATTTTTCAATTTCCTAACCCGGGTCGGGTTCGAACGGATGGGAAGGAAATTTTTTTTCTTCTCTATTTTTCAGCATGTCCTAACCCGTTTCTTCTTGAAATGAAGCCTGGATGATGTTTTTTAATTTTTTGAATTTTTTTGCATTTATTTTCGAATTTTCTAACTCGGGTCGGGTTTGAACGGATAGGAAGGAAATTTTTTTTCCTCATTACTTTTTAGCCTGCCTTAACCCGTTTAGTCTTGAAATGAAGCTTGGATGATGTTTTTTAATTTTTAGAATTTTTTTGCATTTATTTTTCAATTTTCTAACCCGGGTCGGGTTTGAACGGAAAGGAAGGAAATTTTTTTTCCTTTTTATTTTTTAGCCTGTCTTGACCCGTTTAGTCTTGAAATGAAGCCTGGATGATGTTTTTTAATTTTTAGAATTTTTTTGCATTTATTTTTCAATTTTCTAACCCGGGTCGGGTTCGAATGGATAGGAAGGAAATTTTTTTTCTTCTCTATTTTTCCGCCTGCCCTGACCCGTTTCTTCTTGAAATGAAGCCTGGATGATGTTTTTTAATTTTTAAAATTTTTTTGCATTTATTTTCGAATTTTCTAACTCGGGTCGGGTTTGAACGGATAGGAAGAAAATTTTTTTTCATCTTTATTTTTCAACCTGTCCAGACCTGTTTAATCCTGAAATGAAGCCTGGATGATGTTTTTTAATTTTTAGAATTTTTTTTGCATTTGTTTTTGAATTTTCTAACTCGGGTCGGGTTCGAACGGATAGGAAGGAAATTTTTTTTGTTCTCTATTTTTCGGCCTGTCCTTCCCGTTTCGTATTGAAATGAAGCCTGGATGATGTTTTTTAATTTTTAGAATTTTTTTGCATTTATTTTTCAATTTTCTAACCTGGGTCGGGTTCGAACGGATAGGAAGGAAATTTTTTTTCTTCTCTATTTATCAGCCTGTCCTAACCCGTTTCTTCCTGATATGAAGCCTGGATGATGTTTTTTAATTTTTAGAATTTTTTTGCATTTATTTTCGAATTTTCTAACTCGGGTCGGGTTTGAACGGATAGGAAGAAAATTTTTTTTCTTCTTTATTTTTCAACCTGTCCAGACCTGTTTAATCCTGAAATGAAGCCTGGATGATGTTTTTTAATTTTTAGAATTTTTTTTGCATTTGTTTTTGAATTTTCTAACTCGGGTCGGGTTCGAATGGATAGGAAGGAAATTTTTTTTGTTCTCTATTTTTCGGCCTGTCCTTTCCCGTTTCGTATTGAAATGAAGCCTGGATGATGTTTTTTAATTTTTAGAATTTTTTTGCATTTATTTTTCAATTTCCTAACCCGGGTCGGGTTCGAACGGATAGGAAGGAAATTTTTTTTCTTCTCTATTTTTCAGCATGTCCTAACCCGTTTCTTCTTGAAATGAAGCCTGGATGATGTTTTTTAATTTTTTGAATTTTTTTGCATTTATTTTCGAATTTTCTAACTCGGGTCGGGTTTGAACGGATAGGAAGAAAATTTTTTTCTTCTTTATTTTTCAACCTGTCCGGACCCTTTTAATCCTGAAATGAAGCCTGGATGATGTTTTTTAATTTTTAGAATTTTTTTTGCATTTGTTTTTGAGTTTTCTAACTCGGGTCGGGTTCGAACGGATAGGAAGGAAATTTTTTTTGTTCTCTATTTTTCGGCCTGTCCTTTCCCATTTCGTATTGAAATGAAGCCTGGATGATGTTTTTTAATTTTTAGAATTTTTTTGCATTTATTTTTCAATTTTCTAACCGGAGTCGGGTTCGAACGGATAGGAAGGAAATTTTTTTTCTTCTCTATTTATCAGCCTGTCCTAACCCGTTTCTTCCTGAAATGAAGCCTGGATGATGTTTTTTAATTTTTAGAATTTTTTTGCATTTATTTTCGAATTTTCTAACTCGGGTCGGGTTTGAACGGATAGGAAGAAATTTTTTTTTCTTCTTTATTTTTCAACCTGTCCAGACCTGTTTAATCCTGAAATGAAGCCTGGATGATGTTTTTTAATTTTTAGAATTTTTTTTGCATTTGTTTTTGAATTTTCTAACTCGGGTCGGGTTCGAACGGATAGGAAGGAAATTTTTTTTGTTCTCTATTTTTCGGCCTGTCCTTTCCCGTTTCGTATTGAAATGAAGCCTGGATGATGTTTTTTAATTTTTAGAATTTTTTTGCATTTATTTTTCAATTTTCTAACCTGGGTCGGTTTCGAACGGATAGGAAGGAAATTTTTTTTCTTCTCTATTTTTCAGCCTGTTCTAACCCGTTTCTTCCTGAAATGAAGCCTGGATGATTTTTTTAATTTTTAGAATTTTTTTGCATTTATTTTCGAATTTTCTAACTCGGGTCAGGTTTGAACAGATAGGGAGAAAATTTTTTTTCTTCTTTATTTTTCAACCTGTCCAGACCTGTTTAATCCTGAAATGAAGCCTGGATGATGTTTTTTAATTTTTAGAATTTTTTTTGCATTTGTTTTTGAATTTTCTAACTCGGGTCGGGTTCGAATGGATAGGAATGAAATTTTTTTAGTTCTCTATTTTTCGGCCTGTCCTTTCCCGTTTCGTATTGAAATGAAGCCTGGATGATGTTTTTTAATTTTTAGAATTTTTTTGCATTTATTTTTCAATTTCCTAACCCGGGTCGGGTTCGAACGGATAGGAAGGAAATTTTTTTTCTTCTCTATTTTTCAGCATGTCCTAACCCGTTTCTTCTTGAAATGAAGCCTGGATGATGTTTTTCAATTTTTTGAATTTTTTTGCATTTATTTTCGAATTTTCTAACTCGGGTCGGGTTTAAACGGATAGGAAGAAAATTTTTTTCTTCTTTATTTTTCAACCTGTCCGGACCTGCTTAATCCTGAAATGAAGCCTGGATGATTTTTTTTAATTTTTAGAATTTTTTTTGCATTTGTTTTTGAGTTTTCTAACACGGGTCGGGTTCGAATGGACAGGAAGGAAAATTTTTTTGTTCTCTATTTTTCGGCCTGTCCTTTCCCGTTTCGTATTGAAATGAAGCCTGGATGTTGTTTTTTAATTTTTAGAGTTTTTTTGCATTTATTTTTGAAGTTTCTAACCCGGGTCGGGTTCGAACGGATAGGAAGGAAATTTTTTTTCTTCTCTATTTTTCGGCCTGTCCTGACCCGTTTCGTCTTGAAATAAAGCCTGGATGATGTTTTTTAATTTTTAGAATTTTTTTGCATTTATTTTTCAATTTTCTAACCTGGGTCGGGTTCGAACGGATAGGAAGGAAATTTTTTTTCTTCTCTATTTTTCAGCCTGTTCTAACCCGTTTCTTCCTGAAATGAAGCCTGGATGATTTTTTTAATTTTTAGAATTTTTTTGCATTTATTTTCGAATTTTCTAACTCGGGTCGGGTTTGAACAGATAGGAAGAAAATTTGTTTTCTTCTTTATTTTTCAACCTGTCCAGACCTGTTTAATCCTGAAATGAAGCCTGGATGATGTTTTTTAATTTTTAGAATTTTTTTTGCATTTGTTTTTGAGTTTTCTAACTCGGGTCGGGTTCGAACGGATAGGAAGGAAATTTTTTTTGTTTTCTATTTTTCGGCCTGTCCTTTCCCGTTTCGTATTGAAATGAAGCCTGGATGATGTTTTTTAATTTTTAGAATTTTTTTGCATTTATTTTTCAATTTTCTAACCGGGGTCGGGTTCGAACGGATAGGAAGGAAATTTTTTTTCTTCTCTATTTATCAGCCTGTCCTAACCCGTTTCTTCCTGAAATGAAGCCTGGATGATGTTTTTTAATTTTTAGAATTTTTTTGCATTTATTTTCGAATTTTCTAACTCAGGTCGGGTTTGAACGGATAGGAAGAAAATTTTTTTTCTTCTTTATTTTTCAACCTGTCCAGACCTGTTTAATCCTGAAATGAAGCCTGGATGATGTTTTTTAATTTTTAGAATTTTTTTTGCATTTGTTTTTGAATTTTCTAACTCGGGTCGGGTTCGAACGGATAGGAAGGAAATTTTCTTTGTTCTCTATTTTTCGGCCTGTCCTTTCCCGTTTCGTATTGAAATGAAGCCTGGATGATGTTTTTTAATTTTTAGAATTTTTTTGCGTTTATTTTTCAATTTTCTAACCTGGGTCGGGTTCGAACGGATAGGAAGGAAATTTTTTTTCTTCTCTATTTTTCAGCCTGTTCTAACCCGTTTCTTCCTGAAATGAAGCCTGGATGATTTTTTTAATTTTTAGAATTTTTTTGCATTTATTTTCGAATTTTCTAACTCGGGTCGGGTTTGAACAGATAGGAAGAAAATTTGTTTTCTTCTTTATTTTTCAACCTGTCCAGACCTGTTTAATCCTGAAATGAAGCCTGGATGATGTTTTTTAATTTTTAGAATTTTTTTTGCATTTGTTTTTGAATTTTCTAACTCAGGTCGGGTTCGAATGGATAGGAAGGAAATTTTTTTTGTTCTCTATTTTTCGGCCTGTCCTTTCCCGTTTCGTATTGAAATGAAGCCTGGATGATGTTTTTTAATTTTTAGAATTTTTTTGCATTTATTTTTCAATTTCCTAACCCGGGTCGGGTTCGAACGGATAGGAAGGAAATTTTTTTTCTTCTCTATTTTTCAGCATGTCCTAACCCGTTTCTTCTTGAAATGAAGCTTGAATGATGTTTTTTAATTTTTTGAATTTTTTTGCATTTATTTTCGAATTTTCTAACTCGGGTCGGGTTTGAACGGATAGGAAGAAAATTTTTTTCTTCTTTATTTTTCAACCTGTCCGGACCCGTTTAATCCTGAAATGAAGCCTGGATGATTTTTTTTAATTTTTATAATTTTTTTTGCATTTGTTTTTGAGTTTTCTAACACGGGTCGGGTTCGAACGGATAGGAAGGAAAATTTTTTTGTTCTCTATTTTTCGGCCTGTCCTTTCCCGTTTCGTATTGAAATGAAGCCAGGATGTTGTTTTTTAATTTTTAGAGTTTTTTTGCATTTATTTTTGAAGTTTCTAACCCGGGTCGGGTTCGAACGGATAGGAAGGAAATTTTTTTTCTTCTCTATTTTTCGGCCTGTCCTGACCCGTTTCGTCTTGAAATAAAGCCTGGATGATGTTTTTTAATTTTTAGAATTTTTTTGCATTTATTTTTGAATTTTCTAACTCGGGTCGGGTTTGAACGGATAGGAAGGAAATTTTTTTTCCTCATTACTTTTTAGCCTGCCTTAACCCGTTTAGTCTTGAAATGAAGCTTGGATGATGTTTTTTAATTTTTAGAATTTTTTTGCACTTATTTTTCAATTTTCTAACCCGGGTCGGGTTTGAACGGAAAGGAAGGAAATTTTTTTTCCTTTTTATTTTTTAGCCTGTCTTGACCCGTTTAGTCTTGAAATGAAGCCTGGATGATGTTTTTTAATTTTTAGAATTTTTTTGCATTTATTTTTCAATTTTCTAACCCGGGTCGGGTTCGAATGGATAGAAAGGAAATTTTTTTTCTTCTCTATTTTTCCGCCTGCCCTGACCCGTTTCTTCTTGAAATGAAGCCTGGATGATGTTTTTTAATTTTTAAAATTTTTTTGCATTTATTTTCGAATTTTCTAACTCGGGTCGGGTTTGAACGGATTGGAAGAAAATTTTTTTTCATCTTTATTTTTCAACCTGCCCAGACCTGTTTAATCCTGAAATGAAGCCTGGATGATGTTTTTTAATTTTTAGAATTTTTTTTGCATTTGTTTTTGAATTTTCTAACTCGGGTCGGGTTCGAACGGATAGGAAGGAAATTTTTTTTGTTCTCTATTTTTCGGCCTGTCCTTCCCGTTTCGTATTGAAATGAAGCCTGGATGATGTTTTTTAATTTTTAGAATTTTTTTGCATTTATTTTTCAATTTTCTAACCCGGGTCGGGTTCGAATGGATAGGAAGGAAATTTTTTTTCTTCTCTATTTTTCCGCCTGCCCTGACCCGTTTCTTCTTGAAATGAAGCCTGGATGATGTTTTTTAATTTTTAAAATTTTTTTGCATTTATTTTTGAATTTTCTAACTCGGGTCGGGTTTGAACGGATAGGAAGGAAATTTTTTTTCCTCATTACTTTTTAGCCTGCCTTAACCCGTTTAGTCTTGAAATGAAGCTTGGATGATGTTTTTTAATTTTTAGAATTTTTTTGCACTTATTTTTCAATTTTCTAACCCGGGTCGGGTTTGAACGGAAAGGAAGGAAATTTTTTTTCCTTTTTATTTTTTAGCCTGTCTTGACCCGTTTAGTCTTGAAATGAAGCCTGGATGATGTTTTTTAATTTTTAGAATTTTTTTGCATTTATTTTTCAATTTTCTAACCCGGGTCGGGTTCGAATGGATAGGAAGGAAATTTTTTTTCTTCTCTATTTTTCCGCCTGCCCTGACCCGTTTCTTCTTGAAATGAAGCCTGGATGATGTTTTTTAATTTTTAAAATTTTTTTGCATTTATTTTCGAATTTTCTAACTCGGGTCGGGTTTGAACGGATTGGAAGAAAATTTTTTTTCATCTTTATTTTTCAACCTGTCCAGACCTGTTTAATCCTGAAATGAAGCCTGGATGATGTTTTTTAATTTTTAGAATTTTTTTTGCATTTGTTTTTGAATTTTCTAACTCGGGTCGGGTTCGAACGGATAGGAAGGAAATTTTTTTTGTTCTCTATTTTTCGGCCTGTCCTTCCCGTTTCGTATTGAAATGAAGCCTGGATGATGTTTTTTAATTTTTAGAATTTTTTTGCATTTATTTTTCAATTTTCTAACCCGGGTCGGGTTCGAATGGATAGGAAGGAAATTTTTTTTCTTCTCTATTTTTCCGCCTGCCCTGACCCGTTTCTTCTTGAAATGAAGCCTGGATGATGTTTTTTAATTTTTAGAATTTTTTTGCATTTATTTTCGAATTTTCTAACTCGGGTCGGGTTTGAACGGATAGGAAGAAAATTTTTTTTCTTCTTTATTTTTCAACCTGTCCAGACCTGTTTAATCCTGAAATGAAGCCTGGATGATGTTTTTTAATTTTTAGAATTTTTTTTGCATTTGTTTTTGAATTTTCTAATTCGGGTCGGGTTCGAACGGATAGGAAGGAAATTTTTTTTGTTCTCTATTTTTCGGCCTGTCCTTTCCCGTTTCGTATTGAAATGAAGCTTGGATGATGTTTTTTAATTTTTAGAATTTTTTTGCATTTATTTTTCAATTTTCTAACCTGGGTCGGGTTCGAACGGATAGGAAGGAAATTTTTTTTCTTCTCTATTTTTCAGCATGTCCTAACCCGTTTCTTCTTGAAATGAAGCCTGGATGATGTTTGTTAATTTTTTGAATTTTTTTGCATTTATTTTCGAATTTTCTAACTCGGGTCGGGTCTGAACGGATAGGAAGAAAATTTTTTTCTTCTTTATTTTTCAACCTGTCCGGACCCTTTTAATCCTGAAATGAAGCCTGGATGATGTTTTTTAATTTTTAGAATTTTTTTTGCATTTGTTTTTGAGTTTTCTAACTCGGGTCGGGTTCGAACGGATAGGAAGGAAATTTTTTTTGTTCTCTATTTTTCGGCCTGTCCTTTCCCATTTCGTATTGAAATGAAGCCTGGATGATGTTTTTTAATTTTTAGAATTTTTTTGCATTTATTTTTCAATTTTCTAACCGGGGTCGGGTTCGAACGGATAGGAAGGAAATTTTTTTTCTTCTCTATTTATCAGCCTGTCCTAACCCGTTTCTTCCTGAAATGAAGCCTGGATGATGTTTTTTAATTTTTAGAATTTTTTTGCATTTATTTTCGAATTTTCTAACTCGGGTCGGGTTTGAACGGATAGGAAGAAATTTTTTTTTCTTCTTTATTTTTCAACCTGTCCAGACCTGTTTAATCCTGAAATGAAGCCTGGATGATGTTTTTTAATTTTTAGAATTTTTTTTGCATTTGTTTTTGAATTTTCTAACTCGGGTCGGGTTCGAACGGATAGAGGAAGGAAATTTTTTTTGTTCTCTATTTTTCGGCCTGTCCTTTCCCGTTTCGTATTGAAATGAAGCCTGGATGATGTTTTTTAATTTTTAGAATTTTTTTGCATTTGTTTTTCAATTTTCTAACCTGGGTCGGTTTCGAACGGATAGGAAGGAAATTTTTTTTCTTCTCTATTTTTCAGCCTGTTCTAACCCGTTTCTTCCTGAAATGAAGCCTGGATGATGTTTTTTAATTTTTAGAATTTTTTTGCATTTATTTTCGAATTTTCTAACACGGGTCGGGTTTGAACGGATAGGAAGAAAATTTTTTTTCTACTTTATTTTTCAACCTGTCCAGACCTGTTTAATCCTGAAATGAAGCCTGGATGATGTTTTTTAATTTTTAGAATTTTTTTTGCATTTGTTTTTGAATTTTCTAACTCGGGTCGGGTTCGAACGGATAGGAAGGAAATTTTTTTTGTTTTCTATTTTTCGGCCTGTCCTTTCCCGTTTCGTATTGAAATGAAGCCTGGATGATGTTTTTTAATTTTTAGAATTTTTTTGCATTTATTTTTCAATTTTCTAACCGGGGTCGGGTTCGAACGGATAGGAAGGAAATTTTTTTTCTTCTCTATTTATCAGCCTGTCCTAACCCGTTTCTTCCTGAAATGAAGCCTGGATGATGTTTTTTAATTTTTAGAATTTTTTTGCATTTATTTTCGAATTTTCTAACTCGGGTCGGGTTTGAACGGATAGGAAGAAAATTTTTTTTCTTCTTTATTTTTCAACCTGTCCAGACCTGTTTAATCCTGAAATGAAGCCTGGATGACGTTTTTTAATTTTTAGAATTTTTTTTACATTTGTTTTTGAATTTTCTAACTCGGGTCGGGTTCGAACGGATAGGAAGGAAATTTTTTTTGTTCTCTATTTTTCGGCCTGTCCTTTCCCGTTTCGTATTGAAATGAAGCCTGGATGATGTTTTTTAATTTTTAGAATTTTTTTGCATTTGTTTTTCAATTTTCTAACCTGGGTCGGGTTCGAACGGATAGGAAGGAAATTTTTTTTCTTCTCTATTTTTCAGCCTGTTCTAACCCGTTTCTTCCTGAAATGAAGCCTGGATGATTTTTTTAATTTTTAGAATTTTTTTGCATTTATTTTCGAATTTTCTAACTCTGGTCGGGTTTGAACAGATAGGAAGAAAATTTTTTTTCTTCTTTATTTTTCAACCTGTCCAGACCTGTTTAATCCTGAAATGAAGCCTGGATGATGTTTTTTAATTTTTAGAATTTTTTTTGCATTTGTTTTTGAATTTTCTAACTCGGGTCGGGTTCGAATGGATAGGAAGGAAATTTTTTTTGTTCTCTATTTTACGGCCTGTCCTTTCCCGTTTCGTATTGAAATGAAGCCTGGATGATGTTTTTTAATTTTTAGAATTTTTTTGCATTTATTTTTCAATTTCCTAACCCGGGTCGGGTTCGAATGGATAGGAAGGAAATTTTTTTTCTTCTCTATTTTTCAGCATGTCCTAACCCGTTTCTTCTTGAAATGAAGCTTGAATGATGTTTTTTAATTTTTTGAATTTTTTTGCATTTATTTTCGAATTTTCTAACTCGGGTCGGGTTTGAACGGATAGGAAGAAAATTTTTTTCTTCTTTATTTTTCAACCTGTCCGGACCCGTTTAATCCTGAAATGAAGCCTGGATGATTTTTTTTAATTTTTATAATTTTTTTTGCATTTGTTTTTGAGTTTTCTAACACGGGTCGGGTTCGAACGGATAGGAAGGAAAATTTTTTTGTTCTCTATTTTTCGGCCTGTCCTTTCCCGTTTCGTATTGAAATGAAGCCAGGATGTTGTTTTTTAATTTTTAGAGTTTTTTTGCATTTATTTTTGAAGTTTCTAACCCGGGTCGGGTTCGAACGGATAGGAAGGAAATTTTTTTTCTTCTCTATTTTTCGGCCTGTCCTGACCCGTTTCGTCTTGAAATAAAGCCTGGATGATGTTTTTTAATTTTTAGAATTTTTTTGCATTTATTTTTGAATTTTCTAACTCGGGTCGGGTTTGAACGGATAGGAAGGAAATTTTTTTTCCTCATTACTTTTTAGCCTGCCTTAACCCGTTTAGTCTTGAAATGAAGCTTGGATGATGTTTTTTAATTTTTAGAATTTTTTTGCATTTATTTTTCAATTTTCTAACCCGGGTCGGGTTTGAACGGAAAGGAAGGAAATTTTTTTTCCTTTTTATTTTTTAGCCTGTCTTGACCCGTTTAGTCTTGAAATGAAGCCTGGATGATGTTTTTTAATTTTTAGAATTTTTTTGCATTTATTTTTCAATTTTCTAACCCGGGTCGGGTTCGAATGGATAGGAAGGAAATTTTTTTTCTTCTCTATTTTTCCGCCTGCCCTGACCCGTTTCTTCTTGAAATGAAGCCTGGATGATGTTTTTTAATTTTTAGAATTTTTTTGCATTTATTTTCGAATTTTCTAACTCGGGTCGGGTTTGAACGGATAGGAAGAAAATTTTTTTTCTTCTTTATTTTTCAACCTGTCCAGACCTGTTTAATCCTGAAATGAAGCCTGGATGATGTTTTTTAATTTTTAGAATTTTTTTTGCATTTGTTTTTGAATTTTCTAATTCGGGTCGGGTTCGAACGGATAGGAAGGAAATTTTTTTTGTTCTCTATTTTTCGGCCTGTCCTTTCCCGTTTCGTATTGAAATGAAGCTTGGATGATGTTTTTTAATTTTTAGAATTTTTTTGCATTTATTTTTCAATTTTCTAACCTGGGTCGGGTTCGAACGGATAGGAAGGAAATTTTTTTTCTTCTCTATTTTTCAGCCTGTTCTAACCCGTTTCTTCCTGAAATGAAGCCTGGATGATTTTTTTAATTTTTAGAATTTTTTTGCATTTATTTTCGAATTTTCTAACTCGGGTCGGGTTTGAACAGATAGGAAGAAAATTTGATTTCTTCTTTATTTTTCAACCTGTCCAGACCTGTTTAATCCTGAAATGAAGCCTGGATGATGTTTTTTAATTTTTAGAATTTTTTTTGCATTTGTTTTTGAATTTTCTAACTCGGGTCGGGTTCGAATGGATAGGAAGGAAATTTTTTTTGTTCTCTATTTTTTGGCCTGTCCTTTCCCGTTTCGTATTGAAATGAAGCCTGGATGATGTTTTTTAATTTTTAGAATTTTTTTGCATTTATTTTTCAATTTCCTAACCCGGGTCGGGTTCGAACGGATAGGAAGGAAATTTTTTTTCTTCTCTATTTTTCAGCATGTCCTAACCCGTTTCATCTTGAAATGAAGCCTGGATGATTTTTTTTAATTTTTTGAATTTTTTTGCATTTATTTTCGAATTTTCTAACTCGGGTCGGGTTTGAACGGATAGGAAGAAAATTTTTTTCTTCTTTATTTTTCAACCTGTCCGGACCCGTTTAATCCTGAAATGAAGCCTGGATGATTTTTTTTAATTTTTATAATTTTTTTTGCATTTGTTTTTGAGTTTTCTAACACGGGTCGGGTTCGAACGGATAGGAAGGAAAATTTTTTTGTTCTCTATTTTTCGGCCTGTCCTTTCCCGTTTCGTATTGAAATGAAGCCAGGATGTTGTTTTTTAATTTTTAGAGTTTTTTTGCATTTATTTTTGAAGTTTCTAACCCGGGTCGGGTTCGAACGGATAGGAAGGAAGTTTTTTTTCTTCTCTACTTTTCGGCCTGTCCTGACCAGTTTCGTCTTGAAATAAAGCCTGGATGATGTTTTTTAATTTTTAGAATTTTTTTGCATTTATTTTTGAATTTTCTAACTCGGGTCGGGTTTGAACGGATAGTAAGGAAATTTTTTTTCCTCATTACTTTTTAGCCTTCCTTAACCCGTTTAGTCTTGAAATGAAGCTTGGATGATGTTTTTTAATTTTTAGAATTTTTTTGCATTTATTTTTCAATTTTCTAACCCGGGTCGGGTTTGAACGGAAAGGAAGGAAATTTTTTTTCCTTTTTATTTTTTAGCCTGTCTTGACCCGTTTAGTCTTGAAATGAAGCCTGGATGATGTTTTTTAATTTTTAGACTTTTTTTGCATTTATTTTTCAATTTTCTAACCCGGGTCGGGTTCGAATGGATAGGAAGGAAATTTTTTTTCTTCTCTATTTTTCCGCCTGCCCTGACCCGTTTCTTCTTGAAATGAAGCCTGGATGATGTTTTTTAATTTTTAGAATTTTTTTGCATTTATTTTCGAATTTTCTAACTCGGGTCGGGTTTGAACGGATAGGAAGAAAATTTTTTTTCATCTTTATTTTTCAACCTGTCCAGACCTGTTTAATCCTGAAATGAAGCCTGGATGATGTTTTTTAATTTTTAGAATTTTTTTTGCATTTGTTTTTGAATTTTCTAACTCGGGTCGGGTTCGAATGGATAGGAAGGAAATTTTTTTTGTTCTCTATTTTTCGGCCTGTCCTTTCCCGTTTCGTATTGAAATGAAGCCTGGATGATGTTTTTTAATTTTTAGAATTTTTTTGCATTTATTTTTCAATTTCCTAACCCGGGTCGGGTTCGAACGGATAGGAAGGAAATTTTTTTTCTTCTCTATTTTTCAGCATGTCCTAACCCGTTTCTTCTTGAAATGAAGCCTGGATGATGTTTTTTAATTTTTTGAATTTTTTTGCATTTATTTTCGAATTTTCTAACTCGGGTCGGGTTTGAACGGATAGGAAGAAAATTTTTTTCTTCTTTATTTTTCAACCTGTCCGGACCCTTTTAATCCTGAAATGAAGCCTGGATGATGTTTTTTAATTTTTAGAATTTTTTTTGCATTTGTTTTTGAGTTTTCTAACTCGGGTCGGGTTCGAACGGATAGGAAGGAAATTTTTTTTGTTCTCTATTTTTCGGCCTGTCCTTTCCCATTTCGTATTGAAATGAAGCCTGGATGATGTTTTTTAATTTTTAGAATTTTTTTGCATTTATTTTTCAATTTTCTAACCGGGGTCGGGTTCGAACGGATAGGAAGGAAATTTTTTTTCTTCTCTATTTATCAGCCTGTCCTAACCCGTTTCTTCCTGAAATGAAGCCTGGATGATGTTTTTTAATTTTTAGAATTTTTTTGCATTTATTTTCGAATTTTCTAACTCGGGTCGGGTTTGAACGGATAGGAAGAAATTTTTTTTTCTTCTTTATTTTTCAACCTGTCCAGACCTGTTTAATCCTGAAATGAAGCCTGGATGATGTTTTTTAATTTTTAGAATTTTTTTTGCATTTGTTTTTGAATTTTCTAACTCGGGTCGGGTTCGAACGGATAGGAAGGAAATTTTTTTTGTTCTCTATTTTTCGGCCTGTCCTTTCCCGTTTCGTATTGAAATGAAGCCTGGATGATGTTTTTTAATTTTTAGAATTTTTTTGCATTTATTTTTCAATTTTCTAACCTGGGTCGGTTTCGAACGGATAGGAAGGAAATTTTTTTTCTTCTCTATTTTTCAGCCTGTTCTAACCCGTTTCTTCCTGAAATGAAGCCTGGATGATTTTTTTAATTTTTAGAATTTTTTTGCATTTATTTTCGAATTTTCTAACTCGGGTCAGGTTTGAACAGATAGGGAGAAAATTTTTTTTCTTCTTTATTTTTCAACCTGTCCAGACCTGTTTAATCCTGAAATGAAGCCTGGATGATGTTTTTTAATTTTTAGAATTTTTTTTGCATTTGTTTTTGAATTTTCTAACTCGGGTCGGGTTCGAATGGATAGGAATGAAATTTTTTTAGTTCTCTATTTTTCGGCCTGTCCTTTCCCGTTTCGTATTGAAATGAAGCCTGGATGATGTTTTTTAATTTTTAGAATTTTTTTGCATTTATTTTTCAATTTCCTAACCCGGGTCGGGTTCGAACGGATAGGAAGGAAATTTTTTTTCTTCTCTATTTTTCAGCATGTCCTAACCCGTTTCTTCTTGAAATGAAGCCTGGATGATGTTTTTCAATTTTTTGAATTTTTTTGCATTTATTTTCGAATTTTCTAACTCGGGTCGGGTTTAAACGGATAGGAAGAAAATTTTTTTCTTCTTTATTTTTCAACCTGTCCGGACCTGCTTAATCCTGAAATGAAGCCTGGATGATTTTTTTTAATTTTTAGAATTTTTTTTGCATTTGTTTTTGAGTTTTCTAACACGGGTCGGGTTCGAACGGATAGGAAGGAAAATTTTTTTGTTCTCTATTTTTCGGCCTGTCCTTTCCCGTTTCGTATTGAAATGAAGCCTGGATGTTGTTTTTTAATTTTTAGAGTTTTTTTGCATTTATTTTTGAAGTTTCTAACCCGGGTCGGGTTCGAACGGATAGGAAGGAAATTTTTTTTCTTCTCTATTTTTCGGCCTGTCCTGACCCGTTTCGTCTTGAAATAAAGCCTGGATGATGTTTTTTAATTTTTAGAATTTTTTTGCATTTATTTTTCAATTTTCTAACCTGGGTCGGGTTCGAACGGATAGGAAGGAAATTTTTTTTCTTCTCTATTTTTCAGCCTGTTCTAACCCGTTTCTTCCTGAAATGAAGCCTGGATGATTTTTTTAATTTTTAGAATTTTTTTGCATTTATTTTCGAATTTTCTAACTCGGGTCGGGTTTGAACAGATAGGAAGAAAATTTGTTTTCTTCTTTATTTTTCAACCTGTCCAGACCTGTTTAATCCTGAAATGAAGCCTGGATGATGTTTTTTAATTTTTAGAATTTTTTTTGCATTTGTTTTTGAATTTTCTAACTCGGGTCGGGTTCGAACGGATAGGAAGGAAATTTTTTTTGTTCTCTATTTTTCGGCCTGTCCTTTCCCGTTTCGTATTGAAATGAAGCCTGGATGATGTTTTTTAATTTTTAGAATTTTTTTGCATTTATTTTTCAATTTTCTAACCTGGGTCGGTTTCGAACGGATAGGAAGGAAATTTTTTTTCTTCTCTATTTTTCAGCCTGTTCTAACCCGTTTCTTCCTGAAATGAAGCCTGGATGATTTTTTTAATTTTTAGAATTTTTTTGCATTTATTTTCGAATTTTCTAACTCGGGTCAGGTTTGAACAGATAGGGAGAAAATTTTTTTTCTTCTTTATTTTTCAACCTGTCCAGACCTGTTTAATCCTGAAATGAAGCCTGGATGATGTTTTTTAATTTTTAGAATTTTTTTTGCATTTGTTTTTGAATTTTCTAACTCGGGTCGGGTTCGAATGGATAGGAATGAAATTTTTTTAGTTCTCTATTTTTCGGCCTGTCCTTTCCCGTTTCGTATTGAAATGAAGCCTGGATGATGTTTTTTAATTTTTAGAATTTTTTTGCATTTATTTTTCAATTTCCTAACCCGGGTCGGGTTCGAACGGATAGGAAGGAAATTTTTTTTCTTCTCTATTTTTCAGCATGTCCTAACCCGTTTCTTCTTGAAATGAAGCCTGGATGATGTTTTTCAATTTTTTGAATTTTTTTGCATTTATTTTCGAATTTTCTAACTCGGGTCGGGTTTAAACGGATAGGAAGAAAATTTTTTTCTTCTTTATTTTTCAACCTGTCCGGACCTGCTTAATCCTGAAATGAAGCCTGGATGATTTTTTTTAATTTTTAGAATTTTTTTTGCATTTGTTTTTGAGTTTTCTAACACGGGTCGGGTTCGAACGGATAGGAAGGAAAATTTTTTTGTTCTCTATTTTTCGGCCTGTCCTTTCCCGTTTCGTATTGAAATGAAGCCTGGATGTTGTTTTTTAATTTTTAGAGTTTTTTTGCATTTATTTTTGAAGTTTCTAACCCGGGTCGGGTTCGAACGGATAGGAAGGAAATTTTTTTTCTTCTCTATTTTTCGGCCTGTCCTGACCCGTTTCGTCTTGAAATAAAGCCTGGATGATGTTTTTTAATTTTTAGAATTTTTTTGCATTTATTTTTCAATTTTCTAACCTGGGTCGGGTTCGAACGGATAGGAAGGAAATTTTTTTTCTTCTCTATTTTTCAGCCTGTTCTAACCCGTTTCTTCCTGAAATGAAGCCTGGATGATTTTTTTAATTTTTAGAATTTTTTTGCATTTATTTTCGAATTTTCTAACTCGGGTCGGGTTTGAACAGATAGGAAGAAAATTTGTTTTCTTCTTTATTTTTCAACCTGTCCAGACCTGTTTAATCCTGAAATGAAGCCTGGATGATGTTTTTTAATTTTTAGAATTTTTTTTGCATTTGTTTTTGAGTTTTCTAACTCGGGTCGGGTTCGAACGGATAGGAAGGAAATTTTTTTTGTTTTCTATTTTTCGGCCTGTCCTTTCCCGTTTCGTATTGAAATGAAGCCTGGATGATGTTTTTTAATTTTTAGAATTTTTTTGCATTTATTTTTCAATTTTCTAACCGGGGTCGGGTTCGAACGGATAGGAAGGAAATTTTTTTTCTTCTCTATTTATCAGCCTGTCCTAACCCGTTTCTTCCTGAAATGAAGCCTGGATGATGTTTTTTAATTTTTAGAATTTTTTTGCATTTATTTTCGAATTTTCTAACTCAGGTCGGGTTTGAACGGATAGGAAGAAAATTTTTTTTCTTCTTTATTTTTCAACCTGTCCAGACCTGTTTAATCCTGAAATGAAGCCTAGATGATGTTTTTTAATTTTTAGAATTTTTTTTGCATTTGTTTTTGAATTTTCTAACTCGGGTCGGGTTCGAACGGATAGGAAGGAAATTTTTTTTGTTCTCTATTTTTCGGCCTGTCCTTTCCCGTTTCGTATTGAAATGAAGCCTGGATGATGTTTTTTAATTTTTAGAATTTTTTTGCGTTTATTTTTCAATTTTCTAACCTGGGTCGGGTTCGAACGGATAGGAAGGAAATTTTTTTTCTTCTCTATTTTTCAGCCTGTTCTAACCCGTTTCTTCCTGAAATGAAGCCTGGATGATTTTTTTAATTTTTAGAATTTTTTTGCATTTATTTTCGAATTTTCTAACTCGGGTCGGGTTTGAACAGATAGGAAGAAAATTTGTTTTCTTCTTTATTTTTCAACCTGTCCAGACCTGTTTAATCCTGAAATGAAGCCTGGATGATGTTTTTTAATTTTTAGAATTTTTTTTGCATTTGTTTTTGAATTTTCTAACTCGGGTCGGGTTCGAATGGATAGGAAGGAAATTTTTTTTGTTCTCTATTTTTCGGCCTGTCCTTTCCCGTTTCGTATTGAAATGAAGCCTGGATGATGTTTTTTAATTTTTAGAATTTTTTTGCATTTATTTTTCAATTTCCTAACCCGGGTCGGGTTCGAACGGATAGGAAGGAAATTTTTTTTCTTCTCTATTTTTCAGCATGTCCTAACCCGTTTCTTCTTGAAATGAAGCTTGAATGATGTTTTTTAATTTTTTGAATTTTTTTGCATTTATTTTCGAATTTTCTAACTCGGGTCGGGTTTGAACGGATAGGAAGAAAATTTTTTTCTTCTTTATTTTTCAACCTGTCCGGACCCGTTTAATCCTGAAATGAAGCCTGGATGATTTTTTTTAATTTTTATAATTTTTTTTGCATTTGTTTTTGAGTTTTCTAACACGGGTCGGGTTCGAACGGATAGGAAGGAAAATTTTTTTGTTCTCTATTTTTCGGCCTGTCCTTTCCCGTTTCGTATTGAAATGAAGCCAGGATGTTGTTTTTTAATTTTTAGAGTTTTTTTGCATTTATTTTTGAAGTTTCTAACCCGGGTCGGGTTCGAACGGATAGGAAGGAAATTTTTTTTCTTCTCTATTTTTCGGCCTGTCCTGACCCGTTTCGCCTTGAAATAAAGCCTGGATGATGTTTTTTAATTTTTAGAATTTTTTTGCATTTATTTTTGAATTTTCTAACTCGGGTCGGGTTTGAACGGATAGGAAGGAAATTTTTTTTCCTCATTACTTTTTAGCCTGCCTTAACCCGTTTAGTCTTGAAATGAAGCTTGGATGATGTTTTTTAATTTTTAGAATTTTTTTGCACTTATTTTTCAGTTTTCTAACCCGGGTCGGGTTTGAACGGAAAGGAAGGAAATTTTTTTTCCTTTTTATTTTTTAGCCTGTCTTGACCCGTTTAGTCTTGAAATGAAGCCCGGATGATGTTTTTTAATTTTTAGAATTTTTTTGCATTTATTTTTCAATTTTCTAACCCGGGTCGGGTTCGAATGGATAGGAAGGAAATTTTTTTTCTTCTCTATTTTTCCGCCTGCCCTGACCCGTTTCTTCTTGAAATGAAGCCTGGATGATGTTTTTTAATTTTTAAAATTTTTTTGCATTTATTTTCGAATTTTCTAACTCGGGTCGGGTTTGAACGGATTGGAAGAAAATTTTTTTTCATCTTTATTTTTCAACCTGTCCAGACCTGTTTAATCCTGAAATGAAGCCTGGATGATGTTTTTTAATTTTTAGAATTTTTTTTGCATTTGTTTTTGAATTTTCTAACTCGGGTCGGGTTCGAACGGATAGGAAGGAAATTTTTTTTGTTCTCTATTTTTCGGCCTGTCCTTCCCGTTTCGTATTGAAATGAAGCCTGGATGATGTTTTTTAATTTTTAGAATTTTTTTGCATTTATTTTTCAATTTTCTAACCTGGGTCGGGTTCGAACGGATAGGAAGGAAATTTTTTTTCTTCTCTATTTTTCAGCCTGTTCTAACCCGTTTCTTCATGAAATGAAGCCTGGATGATGTTTTTTAATTTTTAGAATTTTTTTGCATTTATTTTCGAATTTTCTAACTCGGGTCGGGTTTGAACGGATAGGAAGAAAATTTTTTTTCTACTTTATTTTTCAACCTGTCCAGACCTGTTTAATCCTGAAATGAAGCCTGGATGATGTTTTTTAATTTTTAGAATTTTTTTTGCATTTGTTTTTGAATTTTCTAACTCGGGTCGGGTTCGAATGGATAGGAAGGAAATTTTTTTTGTTCTCTATTTTTCGGCCTGTCCTTTCCCGTTTCGTATTGAAATGAAGCCTGGATGATGTTTTTTAATTTTTAGAATTTTTTTGCATTTATTTTTCAATTTCCTAACCCGGGTCGGGTTCGAACGGATAGGAAGGAAATTTTTTTTCTTCTCTATTTTTCAGCATGTCCTAACCCGTTTCTTCTTGAAATGAAGCCTGGATGATGTTTGTTAATTTTTTGAATTTTTTTGCATTTATTTTCGAATTTTCTAACTCGGGTCGGGTCTGAACGGATAGGAAGAAAATTTTTTTCTTCTTTATTTTTCAACCTGTCCGGACCCTTTTAATCCTGAAATGAAGCCTGGATGATGTTTTTTAATTTTTAGAATTTTTTTTGCATTTGTTTTTGAGTTTTCTAACTCGGGTCGGGTTCGAACGGATAGGAAGGAAATTTTTTTTGTTCTCTATTTTTCGGCCTGTCCTTTCCCATTTCGTATTGAAATGAAGCCCGGATGATGTTTTTTAATTTTTAGAATTTTTTTGCATTTATTTTTCAATTTTCTAACCGGGGTCGGGTTCGAACGGATAGGAAGGAAATTTTTTTTCTTCTCTATTTATCAGCCTGTCCTAACCCGTTTCTTCCTGAAATGAAGCCTGGATGATGTTTTTTAATTTTTAGAATTTTTTTGCATTTATTTTCGAATTTTCTAACTCGGGTCGGGTTTGAACGGATAGGAAGAAATTTTTTTTTCTTCTTTATTTTTCAACCTGTCCAGACCTGTTTAATCCTGAAATGAAGCCTGGATGATGTTTTTTAATTTTTAGAATTTTTTTTGCATTTGTTTTTGAATTTTCTAACTCGGGTCGGGTTCGAACGGATAGGAAGGAAATTTTTTTTGTTCTCTATTTTTCGGCCTGTCCTTTCCCGTTTCGTATTGAAATGAAGCCTGGATGATGTTTTTTAATTTTTAGAATTTTTTTGCATTTATTTTTCAATTTTCTAACCTGGGTCGGTTTCGAACGGATAGGAAGGAAATTTTTTTTCTTCTCTATTTTTCAGCCTGTTCTAACCCGTTTCTTCCTGAAATGAAGCCTGGATGATGTTTTTTAATTTTTAGAATTTTTTTGCATTTATTTTCGAATTTTCTAACACGGGTCGGGTTTGAACGGATAGGAAGAAAATTTTTTTTCTACTTTATTTTTCAACCTGTCCAGACCTGTTTAATCCTGAAATGAAGCCTGGATGATGTTTTTTAATTTTTAGAATTTTTTTTGCATTTGTTTTTGAATTTTCTAACTCGGGTCGGGTTCGAACGGATAGGAAGGAAATTTTTTTTGTTTTCTATTTTTCGGCCTGTCCTTTCCCGTTTCGTATTGAAATGAAGCCTGGATGATGTTTTTTAATTTTTAGAATTTTTTTGCATTTATTTTTCAATTTTCTAACCGGGGTCGGGTTCGAACGGATAGGAAGGAAATTTTTTTTCTTCTCTATTTATCAGCCTGTCCTAACCCGTTTCATCCTGAAATGAAGCCTGGATGATGTTTTTTAATTTTTAGAATTTTTTTGCATTTATTTTCGAATTTTCTAACTCGGGTCGGGTTTGAACGGATAGGAAGAAATTTTTTTTTCTTCTTTATTTTTCAACCTGTCCAGACCTGTTTAATCCTGAAATGAAGCCTGGATGACGTTTTTTAATTTTTAGAATTTTTTTTACATTTGTTTTTGAATTTTCTAACTCGGGTCGGGTTCGAACGGATAGGAAGGAAATTTTTTTTGTTCTCTATTTTTCGGCCTGTCCTTTCCCGTTTCGTATTGAAATGAAGCCTGGATGATGTTTTTTAATTTTTAGAATTTTTTTGCATTTGTTTTTCAATTTTTTAACCTGGGTCGGGTTCGAACGGATAGGAAGGAAATTTTTTTTCTTCTCTATTTTTCAGCCTGTTCTAACCCGTTTCTTCCTGAAATGAAGCCTGGATGATTTTTTTAATTTTTAGAATTTTTTTGCATTTATTTTCGAATTTTCTAACTCTGGTCGGGTTTGAACAGATAGGAAGAAAATTTTTTTTCTTCTCTATTTTTCAGCATGTCCTAACCCGTTTCTTCTTGAAATGAAGCCTGGATGATGTTTTTTAATTTTTTGAATTTTTTTGCATTTATTTTCGAATTTTCTAACTCGGGTCGGGTCTGAACGGATAGGAAGAAAATTTTTTTCTTCTTTATTTTTCAACCTGTCCGGACCCTTTTAATCCTGAAATGAAGCCTGGATGATATTTTTTAATTTTTAGAATTTTTTTTGCATTTGTTTTTGAGTTTTCTAACTCGGGTCGGGTTCGAACGGATAGGAAGGAAATTTTTTTTGTTCTCTATTTTTCGGCCTGTCCTTTCCCATTTCGTATTGAAATGAAGCCTGGATGATGTTTTTTAATTTTTAGAATTTTTTTGCATTTATTTTTCAATTTTCTAACCGGGGTCGGGTTCGAACGGATAGGAAGGAAATTTTTTTTCTTCTCTATTTATCAGCCTGTCCTAACCCGTTTCTTCCTGAAATGAAGCCTGGATGATGTTTTTTAATTTTTAGAATTTTTTTGCATTTATTTTCGAATTTTCTAACTCGGGTCGGGTTTGAACGGATAGGAAGAAATTTTTTTTTCTTCTTTATTTTTCAACCTGTCCAGACCTGTTTAATCCTGAAATGAAGCCTGGATGATGTTTTTTAATTTTTAGAATTTTTTTTGCATTTGTTTTTGAATTTTCTAACTCGGGTCGGGTTCGAACGGATAGGAAGGAAATTTTTTTTGTTCTCTATTTTTCGGCCTGTCCTTTCCCGTTTCGTATTGAAATGAAGCCTGGATGATGTTTTTTAATTTTTAGAATTTTTTTGCATTTATTTTTCAATTTTCTAACCTGGGTCGGTTTCGAACGGATAGGAATGAAATTTTTTTTCTTCTCTATTTTTCAGCCTGTTCTAACCCGTTTCTTCCTGAAATGAAGCCTGGATGATTTTTTTAATTTTTAGAATTTTTTTGCATTTATTTTCGAATTTTCTAACTCGGGTCGGGTTTGAACAGATAGGAAGAAAATTTTTTTTCTTCTTTATTTTTCAACCTGTCCAGACCTGTTTAATCCTGAAATGAAGCCTGGATGATGTTTTTTAATTTTTAGAATTTTTTTTGCATTTGTTTTTGAATTTTCTAACTCGGGTCGGGTTCGAATGGATAGGAATGAAATTTTTTTAGTTCTCTATTTTTCGGCCTGTCCTTTCCCGTTTCGTATTGAAATGAAGCCTGGATGATGTTTTTTAATTTTTAGAATTTTTTTGCATTTATTTTTCAATTTCCTAACCCGGGTCGGGTTCGAACGGATAGGAAGGAAATTTTTTTTCTTCTCTATTTTTCAGCATGTCCTAACCCGTTTCTTCTTGAAATGAAGCCTGGATGATGTTTTTTAATTTTTTGAATTTTTTTGCATTTATTTTCGACTTTTCTAACTCGGGTCGGGTTTGAACGGATAGGAAGAAAATTTTTTTCTTCTTTATTTTTCAACCTGTCCGGACCCGTTTAATCCTGAAATGAAGCCTGGATTATTTTTTTTTAATTTTTAGAATTTTTTTTGCATTTGTTTTTGAGTTTTCTAACACGGGTCGGGTTCGAACGGATAGGAAGGAAAATTTTTTTGTTCTCTATTTTTCGGCCTGTCCTTTCCCGTTTCGTATTGAAATGAAGCCTGGATGTTGTTTTTTAATTTTTAGAGTTTTTTTGCATTTATTTTTGAAGTTTCTAACCCGGGTCGGGTTCGAACGGATAGGAAGGAAATTTTTTTTCTTCTCTATTTTTCGGCCTGTCCTGACCCGTTTCGTCTTGAAATAAAGCCTGGATGATGTTTTTTAATTTTTAGAATTTGTTTGCATTTATTTTTGAATTTTCTAACTCGGGTCGGGTTTGAACGGATAGGAAGGAAATTTTTTTTCCTCATTACTTTTTAGCCTGCCTTAACCCGTTTAGTCTTGAAATGAAGCTTGGATGAGGTTTTTTAATTTTTAGAATTTTTTTGCATTTGTTTTTGAATTTTCTAACTCGGGTCGGGTTCGAACGGATAGGAAGGAAATTTTTTTTGTTCTCTATTTTTCGGCCAGTACTTTCCCGTTTCGTATTGAAATGAAGCCTGGATGATGTTTTTTAATTTTTAGAATTTTTTTGCATTTATTTTTCAATTTTCTAACCCGGGTCGGGTTCGAATGGATAGGAAGGAAATTTTTTTTCTTCTCTATTTTTCCGCCTGCCCTGACCCGTTTCTTCTTGAAATGAAGCCTGGATGATGTTTTTTAATTTTTAGAATTTTTTTGCATTTATTTTCGAATTTTCTAACTCGGGTCGGGTTTGAACGGATAGGAAGGAAATTTTTTTTCCTCATTACTTTTTAGCCTGCCTTAACCCGTTTAGTCTTGTAATGAAGCTTGGATGATGTTTTTTAATTTTTAGAATTTTTTTGCATTTATTTTTCAATTTTCTAACCCGGGTCGGGTTTGAACGGAAAGGAAGGAAATTTTTTTTCCTTTTTATTTTTTAGCCTGTCTTGACCCGTTTATTCTTGAAATGAAGCCTGGATGATGTTTTTTAATTTTTAGAATTTTTTTGCATTTATTTTTCAATTTTCTAACCCGGGTCGGGTTCGAAGGGATAGGAAGGAAATTTTTTTTCTTCTCTATTTTTCCGCCTGCCCTGACCCGTTTCTTCTTGAAATGAAGCCTGGATGATGTTTTTTAATTTTTAAAATTTTTTTGCATTTATTTTCGAATTTTCTAACTCGGGTCAGGTTTGAACGGATAGGAAGAAAATTTTTTTTCATCTTTATTTTTCAACCTGTCCAGACCTGTTTAATCCTGAAATGAAGCCTGGATGATGTTTTCTAATTTTTAGAATTTTTTTTGCATTTGTTTTTGAATTTTCTAACTCGGGTCGGGTTCGAACGGATAGGAAGGAAATTTTTTTTGTTCTCTATTTTTCGGCCTGTCCATCCCGTTTCGTATTGAAATGAAGCCTGGATGATGTTTTTTAATTTTTAGAATTTTTTTGCATTTATTTTTCAATTTTCTAACCTGGGTCGGGTTCGAACGGATAGAAAGGAAATTTTTTTTCTTCTCTATTTTTCAGCCTGTCCTAACCCGTTTCTTCATGAAATGAAGCCTGGATGATGTTTTTTAATTTTTAGAATTTTTTTGCATTTATTTTCGAATTTTCTAACTCGGGTCGGGTTTGAACGGATAGGAAGAAATTTTTTTTTCTACTTTATTTTTCAACCTGTCCAGACCTGTTTAATCCTGAAATGAAGCCTGGATGATGTTTTTTAATTTTTAGAATTTTTTTTGCATTTGATTTTGAATTTTCTAACTCGGGTCGGGTTCGAACGGATAGGAAGGAAATTTTTTTTGTTCTCTATTTTTCGGCCTGTCCTTTCCCGTTTCGTATTGAAATGAAGCCTGGATGATGTTTTTTAATTTTTAGAATTTTTTTGCATTTATTTTTCAATTTTCTAACCGGGGTCGGGTTCGAACGGATAGGAAGGAAATTTTTTTTCTTCTCTATTTATCAGCCTGTCCTAACCCGTTTCTTCCTGAAATGAAGCCTGGATGATGTTTTTTAATTTTTAGAATTTTTTTAAATTTATTTTCGAATTTTCTAACTCGGGTCGGGTTTGAACGGATAGGAAGAAAATTTTTTTTCTTCTTTATTTTTCAACCTGTCCAGACCTCTTTAATCCTGAAATGAAGCCTGGATGATGTTTTTTAATTTTTAGAATTTTTTTTGCATTTGTTTTTGAATTTTCTAACTCGGGTCGGGTTCGAACGGATAGGAAGGAAATTTTTTTTGTTCTCTATTTTTCGGCCCGTCCTTTCCCGTTTCGTATTGAAATGAAGCCTGGGTGATGTTTTTTAATTTTTAGAATTTTTTTGCATTTATTTTTCAATTTCCTAACCCGGGTCGGGTTCGAACGGATAGGAAGGAAATTTTTTTTCTTCTCTATTTTTCAGCCTGTCCTAACCCATTTCTTCTTGAAATGAAGCCTGGATGATGTTTTCTAATTTTTTGAACGGATAGGAAGAAAATTTTTTTCTTCTTTATTTTTCAACCTGTCCGGACCCGTTTAATCCTGAAATGAAGCCTGGATGATGTTTTTTAATTTTTAGAATTTTTTTTGCATTTGTTTTTGAGTTTTCTAACTCGGGTCGGGTTCGAACGGATAGGAAGAAAATTTTTTTTGTTCTCTATTTTTCGGCCTGTCCTTTCCCGTTTCGTATGGAAATGAAGCCTGGATGTTGTTTTTTAATTTTTAGAGTTTTTTTGCATTTATTTTTGAAGTTTCTAACCCGGGTCGGGTTCGAACGGATAGGAAGGAAATTTTTTTCTTCTCTATTTTTCGGCCTGTCCTGACCCGTTTCGTCTTGAAATAAAGCCTGGATGATGTTTTTTAATTTTTAGAATTTTTTTGCATTTATTTTTGAATTTTCTAACTCGGGTCGGGTTTGAACGGATAGGAAGGAAATTTTTTTTCCTCATTACTTTTTAGCCTGCCTTAACCCGTTTAGTCTTGAAATGAAGCTTGGATGATGTTTTTTAATTTTTAGAATTTTTTTGCATTTATTTTTCAATTTTCTAACCCGGGTCGGGTTTGAACGGAAAGGAAGGAAATTTTTTTTCCTTTTTATTTTTTAGCCTGTCTTGACCCGTTTAGTCTTGAAATGAAGCCTGGATGATGTTTTTTAATTTTTAGAATTTTTTTGCATTTATTTTTCAATTTTCTAACCCGGGTCGAGTTCGAATGGATAGGAAGGTAATTTTTTTTCTTCTCTATTTTTCTGCCTGCCCTGACCCGTTTCTTCTTGAAATGAAGCCTGGATGATGTTTTTTAATTTTTAGAATTTTTTTGCATTTATTTTTCAATTTCCTAACCCGGGTCGGGTTCGAACGGATAGGAAGGAAATTTTTTTTCTTCTCTATTTTTCAGCATGTCCTAACCCGTTTCTTCTTGAAATGAAGCCTGGATGATGTTTTTTAATTTTTTGAATTTTTTTGCATTTATTTTCGAATTTTCTAACTCGGGTCGGGTTTGAACGGATAGGAAGAAAATTTTTTTCTTCTTTATTTTTCAACCTGTCCGGACCCGTTTAATCCTGAAATGAAGTCTGGATGATTTTTTTTAATTTTTAGAATTTTTTTTGCATTTGTTTTTGAGTTTTCTAACAGGGGTCGGGTTCGAACGGATAGGAAGGAAATTTTTTTGTTCTCTATTTTTCGGCCTGTCCTTTACCGTTTCGTATTGAAATGAAGCCTGGATGTTGTTTTTTAATTTTTAGAGTTTTTTTGCATTTATTTTTGAAGTTTCTAACCCGGGTCGGGTTCGAACGGATAGGAAGGAAATTTTTTTTCTTCTCTATTTTTCGGCCTGTCCTGACCCGTTTCGTCTTGAAATAAAGCCTGGATGATGTTTTTTAATTTTTAGAATTTTTTTGCATTTATTTTTGAATTTTCTAACTCGGGTCGGGTTTGAACGGATAGGAAGGAAATTTTTTTTCCTCATTACTTTTTAGCCTGCCTTAACCCGTTTAGTCTTGAAATGAAGCTTGGATGATGTTTTTTAATTTTTAGAATTTTTTTGCATTTATTTTTCAATTTTCTAACCCGGGTCGGGTTTGAACGGAAAGGAAGGAAATTTTTTTTCCTTTTTATTTTTTAGCCTGTCTTGACCCGTTTAGTCTTGAAATGAAGCCTGGATGATGTTTTTTAATTTTTAGAATTTTTTTGCATTTATTTTTCAATTTTCTAACCCGGGTCGGGTTCGAATGGATAGGAAGGAAATTTTTTTTCTTCTCTATTTTTCCGCCTGCCCTGACCCGTTTCTTCTTGAAATGAAGCCTGGATGATGTTTTTTAATTTTTAGAATTTTTTTGCATTTATTTTCGAATTTTCTAACTCGGGTCGGGTTTGAACGGATAGGAAGGAAATTTTTTTTCCTCATTACTTTTTAGCCTGCCTTAACCCGTTTAGTCTTGTAATGAAGCTTGGATGATGTTTTTTAATTTTTAGAATTTTTTTGCATTTATTTTTGAATTTTCTAACTCGGGTCGGGTTCGAACGGATAGGAAGGAAATTTTTTTTGTTCTCTATTTTTCGGCCCGTCCTTTCCCGTTTCGTATTGAAATGAAGCCTGGGTGATGTTTTTTAATTTTTAGAATTTTTTTTGCATTTGTTTTTGAATTTTCTAACTCGGGTCGGGTTCGAACGGATAGGAAGGAAATTTTTTTTGTTCTCTATTTTTCGGCCCGTCCTTTCCCGTTTCGTATTGAAATGAAGCCTGGGTGATGTTTTTTAATTTTTAGAATTTTTTTGCATTTATTTTTCAATTTCCTAACCCGGGTCGGGTTCGAACGGATAGGAAGGAAATTTTTTTTCTTCTCTATTTTTCAGCCTGTCCTAACCCGTTTCTTCTTGAAATGAAGCCTGGATGATGTTTTTTAATTTTTTGAATTTTTTTGCATTTATTTTTGAATTTTCTAACTCAGGTCGGGTTTGAACGGATAGGAAGAAAATTTTTTTCTTCTTTATTTTTCAACCTGTCCGGACCCGTTTAATCCTGAAATGAAGCCTGGATGATGTTTTTTAATTTTTAGAATTTTTTTTGCATTTGTTTTTGAGTTTTCTAACTCGGGTCGGGTTCGAACGGATAGGAAGAAAATTTTTTTTGTTCTCTATTTTTCGGCCTGTCCTTTCCCGTTTCGTATGGAAATGAAGCCTGGATGTTGTTTTTTAATTTTTAGAGTTTTTTTGCATTTATTTTTGAAGTTTCTAACCCGGGTCGGGTTCGAACGGATAGGAAGGAAATTTTTTTTCTTCTCAATTTTTTGGCCTGTCCTGACCCGTTTCGTCTTGAAATTCAGCCTGGATGATGTTTTTTAATTTTTGGAATTTTTTTGCATTTATTTTTGAATTTTCTAACTCGGGTCGGGTTTGAACGGATAGGAAGGAAATTTTTTTTCCTCATTACTTTTTAGCCTGCCTTAACCCGTTTAGTCTTGTAATGAAGCTTGGATGATGTTTTTTAATTTTTAGAATTTTTTTGCATTTATTTTTCAATTTTCTAACCCGGGTCGGGTTTGAACGGAAAGGAAGGAAATTTTTTTTCCTTTTTATTTTTTAGCCTGTCTTGACCCGTTTAGTCTTGAAATGAAGCCTGGATGATGTTTTTTAATTTTTAGAATTTTTTTGCATTTATTTTTCAATTTTCTAACCCGGGTCGGGTTCGAATGGATAGTAAGGAAATTTTTTTTCTTCTCTATTTTTCCGCCTGCCCTGACCCGTTTCTTCTTGAAATGAAGCCTGGATGATGTTTTTTAATTTTTAAAATTTTTTTGCATTTATTTTCGAATTTTCTAACTCGGGTCGGGTTTGAACGGATAGGAAGAAAATTTTTTTTCATCTTTATTTTTCAACCTGTCCAGACCTGTTTAATCCTGAAATGAAGCCTGGATGATGTTTTTTAATTTTTAGAATTTTTTTTGCATTTGTTTTTGAATTTTCTAACTCGGGTCGGGTTCGAACGGATAGGAAGGAAATTTTTTTTGTTCTCTATTTTTCGGCCTGTCCATCCCGTTTCGTATTGAAATGAAGCCTGGATGATGTTTTTTAATTTTTAGAATTTTTTTGCATTTATTTTTCAATTTTCTAACCTGGGTCGGGTTCGAACGGATAGAAAGGAAATTTTTTTTCTTCTCTATTTTTCAGCCTGTCCTAACCCGTTTCTTCATGAAATGAAGCCTGGATGATGTTTTTTAATTTTTAGAATTTTTTTGCATTTATTTTCGAATTTTCTAACTCGGGTCGGGTTTGAACGGATAGGAAGAAAATTTTTTTTCTTCTTTATTTTTCAACCTGTCCAGACCTGTTTAATCCTGAAATGAAGCCTGGATGATGTTTTTTAATTTTTAGAATTTGTTTTGCATTTGTTTTTGAATTTTCTAACTCGGGTCGGGTTCGAACGGATAGGAAGGAAATTTTTTTTGTTCTCTATTTTTCGGCCCGTCCTTTCCCGTTTCGTATTGAAATGAAGCCTGGGTGATGTTTTTTAATTTTTAGAATTTTTTTGCATTTATTTTTCAATTTCCTAACCCGGGTCGGGTTCGAACGGATAGGAAGGAAATTTTTTTTCTTCTCTATTTTTCAGCCTGTCCTAACCCGTTTCTTCTTGAAATGAAGCCTGGATGATGTTTTTTAATTTTTTGAATTTTTTTGCATTTATTTTTGAATTTTCTAACTCAGGTCGGGTTTGAACGGATAGGAAGAAAATTTTTTTCTTCTTTATTTTTCAACCTGTCCGGACCCGTTTAATCCTGAAATGAAGCCTGGATGATGTTTTTTAATTTTTAGAATTTTTTTTGCATTTGTTTTTGAGTTTTCTAACTCGGGTCGGGTTCGAACGGATAGGAAGAAAATTTTTTTTGTTCTCTATTTTTCGGCCTGTCCTTTCCCGTTTCGTATGGAAATGAAGCCTGGATGTTGTTTTTTAATTTTTAGAGTTTTTTTGCATTTATTTTTGAAGTTTCTAACCCGGGTCGGGTTCGAACGGATAGGAAGGAAATTTTTTTTCTTCTCTATTTTTCGGCCTGTCCTGACCCGTTTCGTCTTGAAATAAAGCCTGGATGATGTTTTTTAATTTTTGGAATTTTTTTGCATTTATTTTTGAATTTTCTAACTCGGGTCGGGTTTGAACGGATAGGAAGGAAATTTTTTTTCCTCATTACTTTTTAGCCTGCCTTAACCCGTTTAGTCTTGTAATGAAGCTTGGATGATGTTTTTTAATTTTTAGAATTTTTTTGCATTTATTTTTCAATTTTCTAACCCGGGTCGGGTTTGAACGGAAAGGAAGGAAATTTTTTTTCCTTTTTATTTTTTAGCCTGTCTTGACCCGTTTAGTCTTGAAATGAAGCCTGGATGATGTTTTTTAATTTTTAGAATTTTTTTGCATTTATTTTTCAATTTTCTAACCCGGGTCGGGTTCGAATGGATAGTAAGGAAATTTTTTTTCTTCTCTATTTTTCCGCCTGCCCTGACCCGTTTCTTCTTGAAATGAAGCCTGGATGATGTTTTTTAATTTTTAAAATTTTTTTGCATTTATTTTCGAATTTTCTAACTCGGGTCGGGTTTGAACGGATAGGAAGAAAATTTTTTTTCATCTTTATTTTTCAACCTGTCCAGACCTGTTTAATCCTGAAATGAAGCCTGGATGATGTTTTTTAATTTTTAGAATTTTTTTTGCATTTGTTTTTGAATTTTCTAACTCGGGTCGGGTTCGAACGGATAGGAAGGAAATTTTTTTTGTTCTCTATTTTTCGGCCTGTCCATCCCGTTTCGTATTGAAATGAAGCCTGGATGATGTTTTTTAATTTTTAGAATTTTTTTGCATTTATTTTTCAATTTTCTAACCTGGGTCGGGTTCGAACGGATAGAAAGGAAATTTTTTTTCTTCTCTATTTTTCAGCCTGTCCTAACCCGTTTCTTCATGAAATGAAGCCTGGATGATGTTTTTTAATTTTTAGAATTTTTTTGCATTTATTTTCGAATTTTCTAACTCGGGTCGGGTTTGAACGGATAGGAAGGAAATTTTTTTTCTTCTTTATTTTTCAACCTGTCCAGACCTGTTTAATCCTGAAATGAAGCCTGGATGATGTTTTTTAATTTTTAGAATTTGTTTTGCATTTGTTTTTGAATTTTCTAACTCGGGTCGGGTTCGAACGGATAGGAAGGAAATTTTTTTTGTTCTCTATTTTTCGGCCCGTCCTTTCCCGTTTCGTATTGAAATGAAGCCTGGGTGATGTTTTTTAATTTTTAGAATTTTTTTGCATTTATTTTTCAATTTCCTAACCCGGGTCGGGTTCGAACGGATAGGAAGGAAATTTTTTTTCTTCTCTATTTTTCAGCCTGTCCTAACCCGTTTCTTCTTGAAATGAAGCCTGGATGATGTTTTTTAATTTTTTGAATTTTTTTGCATTTATTTTCGAATTTTCTAACTCAGGTCGGGTTTGAACGGATAGGAAGAAAATTTTTTTCTTCTTTATTTTTCAACCTGTCCGGACCCGTTTAATCCTGAAATGAAGCCTGGATGATGTTTTTTAATTTTTAGAATTTTTTTTGCATTTGTTTTTGAGTTTTCTAACTCGGGTCGGGTTCGAACGGATAGGAAGAAAATTTTTTTTGTTCTGTATTTTTCGGCCTGTCCTTTCCCGTTTCGTATTGAAATGAAGCCTGGATGTTGTTTTTTAATTTTTAGAGTTTTTTTGCATTTATTTTTGAAGTTTCTAACCCGGGTCGGGTTCGAACGGATAGGAAGGAAATTTTTTTTCTTCTCTATTTTTCGGCCTGTCCTGACCCGTTTCGTCTTGAAATAAAGCCTGGATGATGTTTTTTAATTTTTAGAATTTGTTTGCATTTATTTTTGAATTTTCTAACTCGGGTCGGGTTTGAACGGATAGGAAGGAAATTTTTTTTCCTCATTACTTTTTAGCCTGCCTTAACCCGTTTAGTCTTGAAATGAAGCTTGGATGATGTTTTTTAATTTTTAGAATTTTTTTGCATTTATTTTTCAATTTTCTAACCCGGGTCGGGTTTGAACGGAAAGGAAGGAAATTTTTTTTCCTTTTTATTTTTTAGCCTGTCTTGACCCGTTTAGTCTTGAAATGAAGCCTGGATGATGTTTTTTAATTTTTAGAATTTTTTTGCATTTATTTTTCAATTTTCTAACCCGGGTCGGGTTCGAATGGATAGGAAGGAAATTTTTTTTCTTCTCTATTTTTCCGCCTGCCCTGACCCGTTTCTTCTTGAAATGAAGCCTGGATGATGTTTTTTAATTTTTAGAATTTTTTTGCATTTATTTTCGAATTTTCTAACTCGGGTCGGGTTTGAACGGATAGGAAGGAAATTTTTTTTCCTCATTACTTTTTAGCCTGCCTTAACCCGTTTAGTCTTGTAATGAAGCTTGGATGATGTTTTTTAATTTTTAGAATTTTTTTGCATTTATTTTTCAATTTTCTAACCCGGGTCGGGTTTGAACGGAAAGGAAGGAAATTTTTTTTCCTTTTTATTTTTTAGCCTGTCTTGACCCGTTTAGTCTTGAAATGAAGCCTGGATGATGTTTTTTAATTTTTAGAATTTTTTTGCATTTATTTTTCAATTTTCTAACCCGGGTCGGGTTCGAATGGATAGGAAGGAAATTTTTTTTCTTCTCTATTTTTCCGCCTGCCCTGACCCGTTTCTTCTTGAAATGAAGCCTGGATGATGTTTTTTAATTTTTAAAATTTTTTTGCATTTATTTTCGAATTTTCTAACTCGGGTCGGGTTTGAACGGATAGGAAGAAAATTTTTTTTCATCTTTATTTTTCAACCTGTCCAGACCTGTTTAATCCTGAAATGAAGCCTTGATGATGTTTTTTAATTTTTAGAATTTTTTTTGCATTTGTTTTTGAATTTTCTAACTCGGGTCGGGTTCGAACGGATAGGAAGGAAATTTTTTTTGTTCTCTATTTTTCGGCCTGTCCTTTCCGTTTCGTATTGAAATGAAGCCTGGATGATGTTTTTTAATTTTTAGAATTTTTTTGCATTTATTTTTCAATTTCCTAACCCGGGTCGGGTTCGAACGGATAGGAAGGAAATTTTTTTTCTTCTCTATTTTTCAGCCTGTCCTAACCCGTTTCTTCATGAAATGAAGCCTGGATGATGTTTTTTAATTTTTAGAATTTTTTTGCATTTATTTTCGAATTTTCTAACTCGGGTCGGGTTTGAACGGATAGGAAGAAATTTTTTTTTTCTACTTTATTTTTCAACCTGTCCAGACCTGTTTAATCCTGAAATAAAGCCTGGATGATGTTTTTTAATTTTTAGAATTTTTTTTGCATTTGATTTTGAATTTTCTAACTCGGGTCGGGTTCGAACGGATAGGAAGGAAATTTTTTTTGTTCTCTATTTTTCGGCCTGTCCTTTCCCGTTTCGTATTGAAATGAAGCCTGGATGATGTTTTTTAATTTTTATAATTTTTTTGCATTTATTTTTCAATTTTCTAACCGGGGTCGGGTTCGAACGGATAGGAAGGAAATTTTTTTTCTTCTCTATTTATCAGCCTGTCCTAACCCGTTTCTTCCTGAAATGAAGCCTGGATGATGTTTTTTAATTTTTAGAATTTTTTTAAATTTATTTTCGAATTTTCTAACTCGGGTCGGGTTTGAACGGATAGGAAGAAAATTTTTTTTCTTCTTTATTTTTCAACCTGTCCAGACCTCTTTAATCCTGAAATGAAGCCTGGATGATGTTTTTTAATTTTTAGAATTTTTTTTGCATTTGTTTTTGAATTTTCTAACTCGGGTCGGGTTCGAACGGATAGGAAGGAAATTTTTTTTGTTCTCTATTTTTCGGCCCGTCCTTTCCCGTTTCGTATTGAAATGAAGCCTGGGTGATGTTTTTTAATTTTTAGAATTTTTTTGCATTTATTTTTCAATTTCCTAACCCGGGTCGGGTTCGAACGGATAGGAAGGAAATTTTTTTTCTTCTCTATTTTTCAGCCTGTCCTAACCCATTTCTTCTTGAAATGAAGCCTGGATGATGTTTTTTAATTTTTTGAATTTTTTTGCATTTATTTTTGAATTTTCTAACTCAGGTCGGGTTTGAACGGATAGGAAGAAAATTTTTTTCTTCTTTATTTTTCAACCTGTCCGGACCCGTTTAATCCTGAAATGAAGCCTGGATGATGTTTTTTAATTTTTAGAATTTTTTTTGCATTTGTTTTTGAGTTTTCTAACTCGGGTCGGGTTCGAACGGATAGGAAGAAAATTTTTTTTGTTCTCTATTTTTCGGCCTGTCCTTTCCCGTTTCGTATGGAAATGAAGCCTGGATGTTGTTTTTTAATTTTTAGAGTTTTTTTGCATTTATTTTTGAAGTTTCTAACCCGGGTCGGGTTCGAACGGATAGGAAGGAAATTTTTTTTCTTCTCTATTTTTCGGCCTGTCCTGACCCGTTTCGTCTTGAAATAAAGCCTGGATGATGTTTTTTAATTTTTAGAATTTTTTTGCATTTATTTTTGAATTTTCTAACTCGGGTCGGGTTTGAACGGATAGGAAGGAAATTTTTTTTCCTCATTACTTTTTAGCCTGCCTTAACCCGTTTAGTCTTGTAATGAAGCTTGGATGATGTTTTTTAATTTTTAGAATTTTTTTGCATTTATTTTTCAATTTTCTAACCCGGGTCGGGTTTGAACGGAAAGGAAGGAAATTTTTTTTCCTTTTTATTTTTTAGCCTGTCTTGACCCGTTTAGTCTTGAAATGAAGCCTGGATGATGTTTTTTAATTTTTAGAATTTTTTTGCATTTATTTTTCAATTTTCTAACCCGGGTCGGGTTCGAATGGATAGTAAGGAAATTTTTTTTCTTCTCTATTTTTCCGCCTGCCCTGACCCGTTTCTTCTTGAAATGAAGCCTGGATGATGTTTTTTAATTTTTAAAATTTTTTTGCATTTATTTTCGAATTTTCTAACTCGGGTCGGGTTTGAACGGATAGGAAGAAAATTTTTTTTCATCTTTATTTTTCAACCTGTCCAGACCTGTTTAATCCTGAAATGAAGCCTGGATGATGTTTTTTAATTTTTAGAATTTTTTTTGCATTTGTTTTTGAATTTTCTAACTCGGGTCGGATTCGAACGGATAGGAAGGAAATTTTTTTTGTTCTCTATTTTTCGGCCTGTCCTTCCCGTTTCGTATTGAAATGAAGCCTGGATGATGTTTTTTAATTTTTAGAATTTTTTTGCATTTATTTTTCAATTTTCTAACCTGGGTCGGGTTCGAACGGATAGGAAGGAAATTTTTTTTCTTTTCTATTTTTCAGCCTGTCCTAACCCGTTTCTTCATGAAATGAAGCCTGGATGATGTTTTTTAATTTTTAGAATTTTTTTGCATTTATTTTCGAATTTTCTAACTCGGGTCGGGTTTGAACGGATAGGAAGAAAATTTTTTTTCTACTTTATTTTTCAACCTGTCCAGACCTGTTTAATCCTGAAATGAAGCCTGGATGATGTTTTTTAATTTTTAGAATTTTTTTTGCATTTGTTTTTGAATTTTCTAACTCGGGTCGGGTTCGAACGGATAGGAAGGAAATTTTTTTTGTTCTCTATTTTTTGGCCTGTCCTTTCCCGTTTCGTATTGAAATGAAGCCTGGATGATGTTTTTTTAATTTTTAGAATTTTTTTGCATTTATTTTTCAATTTTCTAACCGGGGTCGGGTTCGAACGGATAGGAAGGAAATTTTTTTTCTTCTCTATTTATCAGCCTGTCCTAACCCGTTTCTTCCTGAAATGAAGCCTGGATGATGTTTTTTAATTTTTAGAATTTTTTTGCATTTATTTTCGAATTTTCTAACTCGGGTCGGGTTTGAACGGATAGGAAGAAAATTTTTTTTCTTCTTTATTTTTCAACCTGTCCAGACCTGTTTAATCCTGAAATGAAGCCTGGATGATGTTTTTTAATTTTTAGAATTTGTTTTGCATGTGTTTTTGAATTTTCTAACTCGGGTCGGGTTCGAACGGATAGGAAGGAAATTTTTTTTGTTCTCTATTTTTCGGCCCGTCCTTTCCCGTTTCGTATTGAAATGAAGCCTGGGTGATGTTTTTTAATTTTTAGAATTTTTTTGCATTTATTTTTCAATTTCCTAACCCGGGTCGGGTTCGAACGGATAGGAAGGAAATTTTTTTTCTTCTCTATTTTTCAGCCTGTCCTAACCCGTTTCTTCTTGAAATGAAGCCTGGATGATGTTTTTTAATTTTTTGAATTTTTTTGCATTTATTTTCGAATTTTCTAACTCAGGTCGGGTTTGAACGGATAGGAAGAAAATTTTTTTCTTCTTTATTTTTCAACCTGTCCGGACCCGTTTAATCCTAAAATGAAGCCTGGATGATGTTTTTTAATTTTTAGAATTTTTTTTGCATTTGTTTTTGAGTTTTCTAACTCGGGTCGGGTTCGAACGGATAGGAAGAAAATTTTTTTTGTTCTGTATTTTTCGGCCTGTCCTTTCCCGTTTCGTATTGAAATGAAGCCTGGATGTTGTTTTTTAATTTTTAGAGTTTTTTTGCATTTATTTTTGAAGTTTCTAACCCGGGTCGGGTTCGAACGGATAGGAAGGAAATTTTTTTTCTTCTCTATTTTTCGGCCTGTCCTGACCCGTTTCGTCTTGAAATAAAGCCTGGATGATGTTTTTTAATTTTTAGAATTTGTTTGCATTTATTTTTGAATTTTCTAACTCGGGTCGGGTTTGAACGGATAGGAAGGAAATTTTTTTTCCTCATTACTTTTTAGCCTGCCTTAACCCGTTTAGTCTTGAAATGAAGCTTGGATGATGTTTTTTAATTTTTAGAATTTTTTTGCATTTATTTTTCAATTTTCTAACCCGGGTCGGGTTTGCACGGAAAGGAAGGAAATTTTTTTTCCTTTTTATTTTTTAGCCTGTCTTGACCCGTTTAGTCTTGAAATGAAGCCTGGATGATGTTTTTTAATTTTTAGAATTTTTTTGCATTTATTTTTCAATTTTCTAACCCGGGTCGGGTTCGAATGGATAGGAAGGAAATTTTTTTTCTTCTCTATTTTTCCGCCTGCCCTGACCCGTTTCTTCTTGAAATGAAGCCTGGATGATGTTTTTTAATTTTTAGAATTTTTTTGCATTTATTTTCGAATTTTCTAACTCGGGTCGGGTTTGAACGGATAGGAAGGAAATTTTTTTTCCTCATTACTTTTTAGCCTGCCTTAACCCGTTTAGTCTTGTAATGAAGCTTGGATGATGTTTTTTAATTTTTAGAATTTTTTTGCATTTATTTTTCAATTTTCTAACCCGGGTCGGGTTTGAACGGAAAGGAAGGAAATTTTTTTTCCTTTTTATTTTTTAGCCTGTCTTGACCCGTTTAGTCTTGAAATGAAGCCTGGATGATGTTTTTTAATTTTTAGAATTTTTTTGCATTTATTTTTCAATTTTCTAACCCGGGTCGGGTTCGAATGGATAGGAAGGAAATTTTTTTTCTTCTCTATTTTTCCGCCTGCCCTGACCCGTTTCTTCTTGAAATGAAGCCTGGATGATGTTTTTTAATTTTTAGAATTTTTTTGCATTTATTTTCGAATTTTCTAACTCGGGTCGGGTTTGAACGGATAGGAAGGAAATTTTTTTTCCTCATTACTTTTTAGCCTGCCTTAACCCGTTTAGTCTTGTAATGAAGCTTGGATGATGTTTTTTAATTTTTAGAATTTTTTTGCATTTATTTTTCAATTTTCTAACCCGGGTCGGGTTTGAACGGAAAGGAAGGAAATTTTTTTTCCTTTTTATTTTTTAGCCTGTCTTGACCCGTTTAGTCTTGAAATGAAGCCTGGATGATGTTTTTTAATTTTTAGAATTTTTTTGCATTTATTTTTCAATTTTCTAACCCGGGTCGGGTTCGAATGGATAGGAAGGAAATTTTTTTTCTTCTCTATTTTTCCGCCTGCCCTGACCCGTTTCTTCTTGAAATGAAGCCTGGATGATGTTTTTTAATTTTTAAAATTTTTTTGCATTTATTTTCGAATTTTCTAACTCGGGTCGGGTTTGAACGGATAGGAAGAAAATTTTTTTTCATCTTTATTTTTCAACCTGTCCAGACCTGTTTAATCCTGAAATGAAGCCTGGATGATGTTTTTTAATTTTTAGAATTTTTTTTGCATTTGTTTTTGAATTTTCTAACTCGGGTCGGGTTCGAACGGATAGGAAGGAAATTTTTTTTGTTCTCTATTTTTCGGCCTGTCCATCCCGTTTCGTATTGAAATGAAGCCTGGATGATGTTTTTTAATTTTTAGAATTTTTTTGCATTTATTTTTCAATTTTCTAACCTGGGTCGGGTTCGAACGGATAGAAAGGAAATTTTTTTTCTTCTCTATTTTTCAGCCTGTCCTAACCCGTTTCTTCATGAAATGAAGCCTGGATGATGTTTTTTAATTTTTAGAATTTTTTTGCATTTATTTTCGAATTTTCTAACTCGGGTCGGGTTTGAACGGATAGGAAGAAATTTTTTTTTTCTACTTTATTTTTCAACCTGTCCAGACCTGTTTAATCCTGAAATAAAGCCTGGATGATGTTTTTTAATTTTTAGAATTTTTTTTGCATTTGATTTTGAATTTTCTAACTCGGGTCGGGTTCGAACGGATAGGAAAGAAATTTTTTTTGTTCTCTATTTTTCGGCCTGTCCTTTCCCGTTTCGTATTGAAATGAAGCCTGGATGATGTTTTTTAATTTTTAGAATTTTTTTGCATTTATTTTTCAATTTTCTAACCGGGGTCGGGTTCGAACGGATAGGAAGGAAATTTTTTTTCTTCTCTATTTATCAGCCTGTCCTAACCCGTTTCTTCCTGAAATGAAGCCTGGATGATGTTTTTTAATTTTTAGAATTTTTTTAAATTTATTTTCGAATTTTCTAACTCGGGTCGGGTTTGAACGGATAGGAAGAAAATTTTTTTTCTTCTTTATTTTTCAACCTGTCCAGACCTCTTTAATCCTGAAATGAAGCCTGGATGATGTTTTTTAATTTTTAGAATTTTTTTTGCATTTGTTTTTGAATTTTCTAACTCGGGTCGGGTTCGAACGGATAGGAAGGAAATTTTTTTTGTTCTCTATTTTTCGGCCCGTCCTTTCCCGTTTCGTATTGAAATGAAGCCTGGGTGATGTTTTTTAATTTTTAGAATTTTTTTGCATTTATTTTTCAATTTCCTAACCCGGGTCGGGTTCGAACGGATAGGAAGGAAATTTTTTTTCTTCTCTATTTTTCAGCCTGTCCTAACCCATTTCTTCTTGAAATGAAGCCTGGATGATGTTTTTTAATTTTTTGAATTTTTTTGCATTTATTTTTGAATTTTCTAACTCAGGTCGGGTTTGAACGGATAGGAAGAAAATTTTTTTCTTCTTTATTTTTCAACCTGTCCGGACCCGTTTAATCCTGAAATGAAGCCTGGATGATGTTTTTTAATTTTTAGAATTTTTTTTGCATTTGTTTTTGAGTTTTCTAACTCGGGTCGGGTTCGAACGGATAGGAAGAAAATTTTTTTTGTTCTCTATTTTTCGGCCTGTCCTTTCCCGTTTCGTATGGAAATGAAGCCTGGATGTTGTTTTTTAATTTTTAGAGTTTTTTTGCATTTATTTTTGAAGTTTCTAACCCGGGTCGGGTTCGAACGGATAGGAAGGAAATTTTTTTTCTTCTCTATTTTTCGGCCTGTCCTGACCCGTTTCGTCTTGAAATAAAGCCTGGATGATGTTTTTTAATTTTTAGAATTTTTTTGCATTTATTTTTGAATTTTCTAACTCGGGTCGGGTTTGAACGGATAGGAAGGAAATTTTTTTTCCTCATTACTTTTTAGCCTGCCTTAACCCGTTTAGTCTTGAAATGAAGCTTGGATGATGTTTTTTAATTTTTAGAATTTTTTTGCATTTATTTTTCAATTTTCTAACCCGGGTCGGGTTTGAACGGAAAGGAAGGAAATTTTTTTTCCTTTTTATTTTTTAGCCTGTCTTGACCCGTTTAGTCTTGAAATGAAGCCTGGATGATGTTTTTTAATTTTTAGAATTTTTTTGCATTTATTTTTCAATTTTCTAACCCGGGTCGAGTTCGAATGGATAGGAAGGTAATTTTTTTTCTTCTCTATTTTTCTGCCTGCCCTGACCCGTTTCTTCTTGAAATGAAGCCTGGATGATGTTTTTAAATTTTTAGAATTTTTTTGCATTTATTTTTCAATTTCCTAACCCGGGTCGGGTTCGAACGGATAGGAAGGAAATTTTTTTTCTTCTCTATTTTTCAGCATGTCCTAACCCGTTTCTTCTTGAAATGAAGCCTGGATGATGTTTTTTAATTTTTTGAATTTTTTTGCATTTATTTTCGAATTTTCTAACTCGGGTCGGGTTTGAACGGATAGGAAGAAAATTTTTTTCTTCTTTATTTTTCAACCTGTCCGGACCTGTTTAATCCTGAAATGAAGTCTGGATGATTTTTTTTAATTTTTAGAATTTTTTTTGCATTTGTTTTTGAGTTTTCTAACATGGGTCGGGTTCGAACGGATAGGAAGGAAAATTTTTTTGTTCTCTATTTTTCGGCCTGTCCTTTCCCGTTTCGTATTGAAATGAAGCCTGGATGTTGTTTTTTAATTTTTAGAGTTTTTTTGCATTTATTTTTGAAGTTTCTAACCCGGGTCGGGTTCGAACGGATAGGAGGAAATTTTTTTTCTTCTCTATTTTTCGGCCTGTCCTGACCCGTTTCGTCTTGAAATAAAGCCTGGATGATGTTTTTTAATTTTTAGAATTTTTTTGCATTTATTTTTGAATTTTCTAACTCGGGTCGGGTTTGAACGGATAGGAAGGAAATTTTTTTTCCTCATTACTTTTTAGCCTGCCTTAACCCGTTTAGTCTTGAAATGAAGCTTGGATGATGTTTTTTAATTTTTAGAATTTTTTTGCATTTATTTTTCAATTTTCTAACCCGGGTCGGGTTTGAACGGAAAGGAAGGAAATTTTTTTTCCTTTTTATTTTTTAGCCTGTCTTGACCAGTTTAGTCTTGAAATGAAGCCTGGATGATGTTTTTTAATTTTTAGAATTTTTTTGCATTTATTTTTCAATTTTCTAACCCGGGTCGGGTTCGAATGGATAGGAAGGAAATTTTTTTTCTTCTCTATTTTTCCACCTGCCCTGACCCGTTTCTTCTTGAAATGAAGCCTGGATGATGTTTTTTAATTTTTAGAATTTTTTTGCATTTATTTTCGAATTTTCTAACTCGGGTCGGGTTTGAACGGATAGGAAGGAAATTTTTTTTCCTCATTACTTTTTAGCCTGCCTTAACCCGTTTAGTCTTGTAATGAAGCTTGGATGATGTTTTTTAATTTTTAGAATTTTTTTGCATTTATTTTTCAATTTTCTAACCCGGGTCGGGTTTGAACGGAAAGGAAGGAAATTTTTTTTCCTTTTTATTTTTTAGCCTGTCTTGACCCGTTTAGTCTTGAAATGAAGCCTGGATGATGTTTTTTAATTTTTAGAATTTTTTTGCATTTATTTTTCAATTTTCTAACCCGGGTCGGGTTCGAATGGATAGTAAGGAAATTTTTTTTCTTCTCTATTTTTCCGCCTGCCCTGACCCGTTTCTTCTTGAAATGAAGCCTGGATGATGTTTTTTAATTTTTAAAATTTTTTTGCATTTATTTTCGAATTTTCTAACTCGGGTCGGGTTTGAATGGATAGGAAGAAAATTTTTTTTCATCTTTATTTTTCAACCTGTCCAGACCTGTTTAATCCTGAAATGAAGCCTGGATGATGTTTTTTAATTTTTAGAATTTTTTTTGCATTTGTTTTTGAATTTTCTAACTCGGGTCGGGTTCGAACGGATAGGAAGGAAATTTTTTTTGTTCTCTATTTTTCGGCCTGTCCTTTCCGTTTCGTATTGAAATGAAGCCTGGATGATGTTTTTTAATTTTTAGAATTTTTTTGCATTTATTTTTCAATTTTCTAACCTGGGTCGGGTTCGAACGGATAGGAAGGAAATTTTTTTTCTTCTCTATTTTTCAGCCTGTCCTAACCCGTTTCTTCATGAAATGAAGCCTGGATGATGTTTTTTAATTTTTAGAATTTTTTTGCATTTATTTTCGAATTTTCTAACTCAGGTCGGGTTTGAACGGATAGGAAGAAAATTTTTTTTCTACTTTATTTTTCAACCTGTCCAGACCTGTTTAATCCTGAAATGAAGCCTGGATGATGTTTTTTAATTTTTAGAATTTTTTTTGCATTTGTTTTAGAATTTTCTAACTCGGGTCGGGTTCGAACGGATAGGAAGGAAATTTTTTTTGTTCTCTATTTTTTGGCCTGTCCTTTCCCGTTTCGTATTGAAATGAAGCCTGGATGATGTTTTTTTAATTTTTAGAATTTTTTTGCATTTATTTTTCAATTTTCTAACCGGGGTCGGGTTCGAACGGATAGGAAGGAAATTTTTTTTCTTCTCTATTTATCAGCCTGTCCTAACCCGTTTCTTCCTGAAATGAAGCCTGGATGATGTTTTTTAATTTTTAGAATTTTTTTGCATTTATTTTCGAATTTTCTAACTCGGGTCGGGTTTGAACGGATAGGAAGAAAATTTTTTTTCTTCTTTATTTTTCAACCTGTCCAGACCTGTTTAATCCTGAAATGAAGCCTGGATGATGTTTTTTAATTTTTAGAATTTGTTTTGCATTTGTTTTTGAATTTTCTAACTCGGGTCGGGTTCGAACGGATAGGAAGGAAATTTTTTTTGTTCTCTATTTTTCGGCCCGTCCTTTCCCGTTTCGTATTGAAATGAAGCCTGGGTGATGTTTTTTAATTTTTAGAATTTTTTTGCATTTATTTTTCAATTTCCTAACCCGGGTCGGGTTCGAACGGATAGGAAGGAAATTTTTTTTCTTCTCTATTTTTCAGCCTGTCCTAACCCGTTTCTTCTTGAAATGAAGCCTGGATGATGTTTTTTAATTTTTTGAATTTTTTTGCATTTATTTTCGAATTTTCTAACTCAGGTCGGGTTTGAACGGATAGGAAGAAAATTTTTTTCTTCTTTATTTTTCAACCTGTCCGGACCCGTTTAATCCTGAAATGAAGCCTGGATGATGTTTTTTAACTTTTAGAATTTTTTTGCATTTATTTTTCAATTTTCTAACCCGGGTCGGGTTCGAATGGATAGGAAGGAAATTTTTTTTCTTCTCTATTTTTCCGCCTGCCCTGACCCGTTTCTTCTTGAAATGAAGCCTGGATGATGTTTTTTAATTTTTAGAATTTTTTTGCATTTATTTTCTAATTTTCTAACTCGGGTCGGGTTTGAACGGATAGGAAGGAAATTTTTTTTCCTCATTACTTTTTAGCCTGCCTTAACCCGTTTAGTCTTGTAATGAAGCTTGGATGATGTTTTTTAATTTTTAGAATTTTTTTGCATTTATTTTTCAATTTTCTAACCCGGGTCGGGTTTGAACGGAAAGGAAGGAAATTTTTTTTCCTTTTTATTTTTTAGCCTGTCTTGACCCGTTTAGTCTTGAAATGAAGCCTGGATGATGTTTTTTAATTTTTAGAATTTTTTTGCATTTATTTTTCAATTTTCTAACCCGGGTCGGGTTCGAATGGATAGGAAGGAAATTTTTTTTCTTCTCTATTTTTCCGCCTGCCCTGACCCGTTTCTTCTTGAAATGAAGCCTGGATGATGTTTTTTAATTTTTAGAATTTTTTTGCATTTATTTTCGAATTTTCTAACTCGGGTCGGGTTTGAACGGATAGGAAGGAAATTTTTTTTCCTCATTACTTTTTAGCCTGCCTTAACCCGTTTAGTCTTGTAATGAAGCTTGGATGATGTTTTTTAATTTTTAGAATTTTTTTGCATTTATTTTTCAATTTTCTAACCCGGGTCGGGTTTGAACGGAAAGGAAGGAAATTTTTTTTCCTTTTTATTTTTTAGCCTGTCTTGACCCGTTTAGTCTTGAAATGAAGCCTGGATGATGTTTTTTAATTTTTAGAATTTTTTTGCATTTATTTTTCAATTTTCTAACCCGGGTCGGGTTCGAATGGATAGGAAGGAAATTTTTTTTCTTCTCTATTTTTCCGCCTGCCCTGACCCGTTTCTTCTTGAAATGAAGCCTGGATGATGTTTTTTAATTTTTAAAATTTTTTTGCATTTATTTTCGAATTTTCTAACTCGGGTCGGGTTTGAACGGATAGGAAGAAAATTTTTTTTCATCTTTATTTTTCAACCTGTCCAGACCTGTTTAATCCTGAAATGAAGCCTGGATGATGTTTTTTAATTTTTAGAATTTTTTTTGCATTTGTTTTTGAATTTTCTAACTCGGGTCGGGTTCGAACGGATAGGAAGGAAATTTTTTTTGTTCTCTATTTTTCGGCCTGTCCATCCCGTTTCGTATTGAAATGAAGCCTGGATGATGTTTTTTAATTTTTAGAATTTTTTTGCATTTATTTTTCAATTTTCTAACCTGGGTCGGGTTCGAACGGATAGAAAGGAAATTTTTTTTCTTCTCTATTTTTCAGCCTGTCCTAACCCGTTTCTTCATGAAATGAAGCCTGGATGATGTTTTTTAATTTTTAGAATTTTTTTGCATTTATTTTCGAATTTTCTAACTCGGGTCGGGTTTGAACGGATAGGAAGAAATTTTTTTTTTCTACTTTATTTTTCAACCTGTCCAGACCTGTTTAATCCTGAAATAAAGCCTGGATGATGTTTTTTAATTTTTAGAATTTTTTTTGCATTTGATTTTGAATTTTCTAACTCGGGTCGGGTTCGAACGGATAGGAAAGAAATTTTTTTTGTTCTCTATTTTTCGGCCTGTCCTTTCCCGTTTCGTATTGAAATGAAGCCTGGATGATGTTTTTTAATTTTTAGAATTTTTTTGCATTTATTTTTCAATTTTCTAACCGGGGTCGGGTTCGAACAGATAGGAAGGAAATTTTTTTTCTTCTCTATTTATCAGCCTGTCCTAACCCGTTTCTTCCTGAAATGAAGCCTGGATGATGTTTTTTAATTTTTAGAATTTTTTTAAATTTATTTTCGAATTTTCTAACTCGGGTCGGGTTTGAACGGATAGGAAGAAAATTTTTTTTCTTCTTTATTTTTCAACCTGTCCAGACCTCTTTAATCCTGAAATGAAGCCTGGATGATGTTTTTTAATTTTTAGAATTTTTTTTGCATTTGTTTTTGAATTTTCTAACTCGGGTCGGGTTCGAACGGATAGGAAGGAAATTTTTTTTGTTCTCTATTTTTCGGCCCGTCCTTTCCCGTTTCGTATTGAAATGAAGCCTGGGTGATGTTTTTTAATTTTTAGAATTTTTTTGCATTTATTTTTCAATTTCCTAACCCGGGTCGGGTTCGAACGGATAGGAAGGAAATTTTTTTTCTTCTCTATTTTTCAGCCTGTCCTAACCCATTTCTTCTTGAAATGAAGCCTGGATGATGTTTTTTAATTTTTTGAATTTTTTTGCATTTATTTTTGAATTTTCTAACTCAGGTCGGGTTTGAACGGATAGGAAGAAAATTTTTTTCTTCTTTATTTTTCAACCTGTCCGGACCCGTTTAATCCTGAAATGAAGCCTGGATGATGTTTTTTAATTTTTAGAATTTTTTTTGCATTTGTTTTTGAGTTTTCTAACTCGGGTCGGGTTCGAACGGATAGGAAGAAAATTTTTTTTGTTCTCTATTTTTCGGCCTGTCCTTTCCCGTTTCGTATGGAAATGAAGCCTGGATGTTGTTTTTTAATTTTTAGAGTTTTTTTGCATTTATTTTTGAAGTTTCTAACCCGGGTCGGGTTCGAACGGATAGGAAGGAAATTTTTTTTCTTCTCTATTTTTCGGCCTGTCCTGACCCGTTTCGTCTTGAAATAAAGCCTGGATGATGTTTTTTAATTTTTAGAATTTTTTTGCATTTATTTTTGAATTTTCTAACTCGGGTCGGGTTTGAACGGATAGGAAGGAAATTTTTTTTCCTCATTACTTTTTAGCCTGCCTTAACCCGTTTAGTCTTGAAATGAAGCTTGGATGATGTTTTTTAATTTTTAGAATTTTTTTGCATTTATTTTTCAATTTTCTAACCCGGGTCGGGTTTGAACGGAAAGGAAGGAAATTTTTTTTCCTTTTTATTTTTTAGCCTGTCTTGACCCGTTTAGTCTTGAAATGAAGCCTGGATGATGTTTTTTAATTTTTAGAATTTTTTTGCATTTATTTTTCAATTTTCTAACCCGGGTCGAGTTCGAATGGATAGGAAGGTAATTTTTTTTCTTCTCTATTTTTCTGCCTGCCCTGACCCGTTTCTTCTTGAAATGAAGCCTGGATGATGTTTTTAAATTTTTAGAATTTTTTTGCATTTATTTTTCAATTTCCTAACCCGGGTCGGGTTCGAACGGATAGGAAGGAAATTTTTTTTCTTCTCTATTTTTCAGCATGTCCTAACCCGTTTCTTCTTGAAATGAAGCCTGGATGATGTTTTTTAATTTTTTGAATTTTTTTGCATTTATTTTCGAATTTTCTAACTCGGGTCGGGTTTGAACGGATAGGAAGAAAATTTTTTTCTTCTTTATTTTTCAACCTGTCCGGACCTGTTTAATCCTGAAATGAAGTCTGGATGATTTTTTTTAATTTTTAGAATTTTTTTTGCATTTGTTTTTGAGTTTTCTAACATGGGTCGGGTTCGAACGGATAGGAAGGAAAATTTTTTTGTTCTCTATTTTTCGGCCTGTCCTTTCCCGTTTCGTATTGAAATGAAGCCTGGATGTTGTTTTTTAATTTTTAGAGTTTTTTTGCATTTATTTTTGAAGTTTCTAACCCGGGTCGGGTTCGAACGGATAGGAGGAAATTTTTTTTCTTCTCTATTTTTCGGCCTGTCCTGACCCGTTTCGTCTTGAAATAAAGCCTGGATGATGTTTTTTAATTTTTAGAATTTTTTTGCATTTATTTTTGAATTTTCTAACTCGGGTCGGGTTTGAACGGATAGGAAGGAAATTTTTTTTCCTCATTACTTTTTAGCCTGCCTTAACCCGTTTAGTCTTGAAATGAAGCTTGGATGATGTTTTTTAATTTTTAGAATTTTTTTGCATTTATTTTTCAATTTTCTAACCCGGGTCGGGTTTGAACGGAAAGGAAGGAAATTTTTTTTCCTTTTTATTTTTTAGCCTGTCTTGACCAGTTTAGTCTTGAAATGAAGCCTGGATGATGTTTTTTAATTTTTAGAATTTTTTTGCATTTATTTTTCAATTTTCTAACCCGGGTCGGGTTCGAATGGATAGGAAGGAAATTTTTTTTCTTCTCTATTTTTCCACCTGCCCTGACCCGTTTCTTCTTGAAATGAAGCCTGGATGATGTTTTTTAATTTTTAGAATTTTTTTGCATTTATTTTCGAATTTTCTAACTCGGGTCGGGTTTGAACGGATAGGAAGGAAATTTTTTTTCCTCATTACTTTTTAGCCTGCCTTAACCCGTTTAGTCTTGTAATGAAGCTTGGATGATGTTTTTTAATTTTTAGAATTTTTTTGCATTTATTTTTCAATTTTCTAACCCGGGTCGGGTTTGAACGGAAAGGAAGGAAATTTTTTTTCCTTTTTATTTTTTAGCCTGTCTTGACCCGTTTAGTCTTGAAATGAAGCCTGGATGATGTTTTTTAATTTTTAGAATTTTTTTGCATTTATTTTTCAATTTTCTAACCCGGGTCGGGTTCGAATGGATAGTAAGGAAATTTTTTTTCTTCTCTATTTTTCCGCCTGCCCTGACCCGTTTCTTCTTGAAATGAAGCCTGGATGATGTTTTTTAATTTTTAAAATTTTTTTGCATTTATTTTCGAATTTTCTAACTCGGGTCGGGTTTGAACGGATAGGAAGAAAATTTTTTTTCATCTTTATTTTTCAACCTGTCCAGACCTGTTTAATCCTGAAATGAAGCCTGGATGATGTTTTTTAATTTTTAGAATTTTTTTTGCATTTGTTTTTTAATTTTCTAACTCGGGTCGGGTTCGAACGGATAGGAAGGAAATTTTTTTTGTTCTCTATTTTTCGGCCTGTCCTTTCCGTTTCGTATTGAAATGAAGCCTGGATGATGTTTTTTAATTTTTAGAATTTTTTTGCATTTATTTTTCAATTTTCTAACCTGGGTCGGGTTCGAACGGATAGGAAGGAAATTTTTTTTCTTCTCTATTTTTCAGCCTGTCCTAACCCGTTTCTTCATGAAATGAAGCCTGGATGATGTTTTTTAATTTTTAGAATTTTTTTGCATTTATTTTCGAATTTTCTAACTCAGGTCGGGTTTGAACGGATAGGAAGAAAATTTTTTTTCTACTTTATTTTTCAACCTGTCCAGACCTGTTTAATCCTGAAATGAAGCCTGGATGATGTTTTTTAATTTTTAGAATTTTTTTTGCATTTGTTTTTGAATTTTCTAACTCGGGTCGGGTTCGAACGGATAGGAAGGAAATTTTTTTTGTTCTCTATTTTTTGGCCTGTCCTTTCCCGTTTCGTATTGAAATGAAGCCTGGATGATGTTTTTTTAATTTTTAGAATTTTTTTGCATTTATTTTTCAATTTTCTAACCGGGGTCGGGTTCGAACGGATAGGAAGGAAATTTTTTTTCTTCTCTATTTATCAGCCTGTCCTAACCCGTTTCTTCCTGAAATGAAGCCTGGATGATGTTTTTTAATTTTTAGAATTTTTTTGCATTTATTTTCGAATTTTCTAACTCGGGTCGGGTTTGAACGGATAGGAAGAAAATTTTTTTTCTTCTTTATTTTTCAACCTGTCCAGACCTGTTTAATCCTGAAATGAAGCCTGGATGATGTTTTTTAATTTTTAGAATTTGTTTTGCATTTGTTTTTGAATTTTCTAACTCGGGTCGGGTTCGAACGGATAGTTAGGAAATTTTTTTTGTTCTCTATTTTTCGGCCCGTCCTTTCCCGTTTCGTATTGAAATGAAGCCTGGGTGATGTTTTTTAATTTTTAGAATTTTTTTGCATTTATTTTTCAATTTCCTAACCCGGGTCGGGTTCGAACGGATAGGAAGGAAATTTTTTTTCTTCTCTATTTTTCAGCCTGTCCTAACCCGTTTCTTCTTGAAATGAAGCCTGGATGATGTTTTTTAATTTTTTGAATTTTTTTGCATTTATTTTCGAATTTTCTAACTCAGGTCGGGTTTGAACGGATAGGAAGAAAATTTTTTTCTTCTTTATTTTTCAACCTGTCCGGACCCGTTTAATCCTGAAATGAAGCCTGGATGATGTTTTTTAATTTTTAGAATTTTTTTTGCATTTGTTTTTGAGTTTTCTAACTCGGGTCGGGTTCGAACGGATAGGAAGAAAATTTTTTTTGTTCTGTATTTTTCGGCCTGTCCTTTCCCGTTTCGTATTGAAATGAAGCCTGGATGTTGTTTTTTAATTTTTAGAGTTTTTTTGCATTTATTTTTGAAGTTTCTAACCCGGGTCGGGTTCGAACGGATAGGAAGGAAATTTTTTTTCTTCTCTATTTTTCGGCCTGTCCTGACCCGTTTCGTCTTGAAATAAAGCCTGGATGATGTTTTTTAATTTTTAGAATTTTTTTGCATTTATTTTTGAATTTTCTAACTCGGGTCGGGTTTGAACGGATAGGAAGGAAATTTTTTTTCCTCATTACTTTTTAGCCTGCCTTAACCCGTTTAGTCTTGAAATGAAGCTTGGATGATGTTTTTTAATTTTTAGAATTTTTTTGCATTTATTTTTCAATTTTCTAACCCGGGTCGGGTTTGAACGGAAAGGAAGGAAATTTTTTTTCCTTTTTATTTTTTAGCCTGTCTTGACCCGTTTAGTCTTGAAATGAAGCCTGGATGATGTTTTTTAATTTTTAGAATTTTTTTGCATTTATTTTTCAATTTTCTAACCCGGGTCGGGTTCGAATGGATAGGAAGGAAATTTTTTTTCTTCTCTATTTTTCTGCCTGCCCTGACCCGTTTCTTCTTGAAATGAAGCCTGGATGATGTTTTTTAATTTTTAGAATTTTTTTGCATTTATTTTCGAATTTTCTAACTCGGGTCGGGTTTGAACGGATAGGAAGAAATTTTTTTTTCATCTTTATTTTTCAACCTGTCCAGACCTGTTTAATCCTGAAATGAAGCCTGGATGATGTTTTTTAATTTTTAGAATTTTTTTTGCATTTGTTTTTGAATTTTCTAACTCGGGTCGGGTTCGAACGGATAGGAAGGAAATTTTTTTTGTTCTCTATTTTTCGGCCTGTCCTTTCCCGTTTCATATTGAAATGAAGCCTGGATGATGTTTATTAATTTTTAGAATTTTTTTGCATTTATTTTTCAATTTTCTAACCTGGGTCGGGTTCGAACGGATAGGAAGGAAATTTTTTTTCTTCTCTATTTTTCAGCCTGTTCTAACCCGTTTCTTCCTGAAATGAAGCCTGGATGATTTTTTTAATTTTTAGAATTTTTTTGCATTTATTTTCGAATTTTCTAACTCGGGTCGGGTTTGAACAGATAGGAAGAAAACTTTTTTTCTTCTTTATTTTTCAACCTGTCCAGACCTGTTTAATCCTGAAATGAAGCCTGGATGATGTTTTTTAATTTTTTGAATTTTTTTTGCATTTGTTTTTGAATTTTCTAACTCGGGTCGGGTTCGAATGGATAGGAAGGAAATTTTTTTATTTCTCTATTTTTCGGCCTGTCCTTTCCCGTTTCGTATTCAAATGAAGCCTGGATGATGTTTTTTAATTTTTAGAATTTTTTTGCATTTATTTTTCAATTTCCTAACCCGGGTCGGGTTCGAACGGATAGGAAGGAAATTTTTTTTCTTCTCTATTTTTCAGCATGTCCTAACCCGTTTCTTCTTGAAATGAAGCCTGGATGATGTTTTTTAATTTTTTGAATTTTTTTGCATTTATTTTCGAATTTTCTAACTCGGGTCGGGTTTGAACGGATAGGAAGAAAATTTTTTTTCTTCTTTATTTTTCAACCTGTCCGGACCCGTTTAATCCTGAAATGAAGCCTAGATGATTTTTTTTAATTTTTAGAATTTTTTTTGCATTTGTTTTTGAGTTTTCTAACTCGGGTCGGGTTCGAACGGATAGGAATGAAATTTTTTTTGTTCTCTATTTTTCGGCCTGTCCTTTCCCGTTTCGTATTGAAATGAAGCCTGGATGATGTTTTTTAATTTTTAGAATTTTTTTGCATTTATTTTTCAATTTTCTAACCGGGGTCGGGTTCGAACGGATAGGAAGGAAATTTTTTTTCTTCTCTATTTTTCAGCCTGTCCTAACCCGTTTCTTCCTGAAATGAAGCCTGGATGATGTTTTTTAATTTTTAGAATTTTTTTGCATTTATTTTCGAATTTTCTAACTCGGGTCGGGTTTGAACGGATAGGAAGAAAATTTTTTTTCATCTTTATTTTTCAACCTGTCCAGACCTGTTTAATCCTGAAATGAAGCCTGGATGATGTTTTTTAATTTTTAGAATTTTTTTTGCATTTGTTTTTGAATTTTCTAACTCGGGTCGGGTTCGAACGGATAGGAAGGAAATTTTTTTTGTTCTCTATTTTTCGGCCTGTCCTTTCCCGTTTCGTATTGAAATGAAGCCTGGGTGATGTTTTTTAATTTTTAGAATTTTTTTGCATTTATTTTTCAATTTCCTAACCCGGGTCGGGTTCGAACGGATAGGAAGGAAATTTTTTTTCTTCTCTATTTATCAGCCTGTCCTAACCCGTTTCTTCCTGAAATGAAGCCTGGATGATGTTTTTTAATTTTTAGAATTTTTTTGCATTTATTTTCGAATTTTCTAACTCGGGTCGGGTTTGAACGGATAGGAAGAAAATTTTTTTTCTTCTTTATTTTTCAACCTGTCCAGACCTGTTTAATCCTGAAATGAAGCCTGGATGATGTTTTTTAATTTTTAGAATTTGTTTTGCATTTGTTTTTGAATTTTCTAACTCGGGTCGGGTTCGAACGGATAGGAAGGAAATTTTTTTTGTTCTCTACTTTTCGGCCCGTCCTTTCCCGTTTCGTATTGAAATGAAGCCTGGATGATGTTTTTTAATTTTTAGAATTTTTTTGCATTTATTTTTCAATTTTCTAACCTGGGTCGGGTTCGAACGGATAGGAAGGAAATTTTTTTTCTTCTCTATTTTTCAGCCTGTCCTAACCCGTTTCTTCATGAAATGAAGCCTGGATGATGTTTTTTAATTTTTAGAATTTTTTTGCATTTATTCTCGAATTTTCTAACTCGGGTCGGGTTTGAACGGATAGGAAGAAAATTTTTTTTCTACTTTATTTTTCAACCTGTCCAGACCTGTTTAATCCTGAAATGAAGCCTGGATGATGTTTTTTAATTTTTAGAATTTTTTTTGCATTTGTTTTTGAATTTTCTAACTCGGGTCGGGTTCGAACGGATAGGAAGGAAATTTTTTTTGTTCTCTATTTTTTGGCCTGTCCTTTCCCGTTTCGTATTGAAATGAAGCCTGGATGATGTTTTTTTAATTTTTAGAATTTTTTTGCATTTATTTTTCAATTTTCTAACCGGGGTCGGGTTCGAACGGATAGGAAGGAAATTTTTTTTCTTCTCTATTTATCAGCCTGTCCTAACCCGTTTCTTCCTGAAATGAAGCCTGGATGATGTTTTTTAATTTTTAGAATTTTTTTGCATTTATTTTCGAATTTTCTAACTCGGGTCGGGTTTGAACGGATAGGAAGAAAATTTTTTTTCTTCTTTATTTTTCAACCTGTCCAGACCTGTTTAATCCTGAAATGAAGCCTGGATGATGTTTTTTAATTTTTAGAATTTGTTTTGCATTTGTTTTTGAATTTTCTAACTCGGGTCGGGTTCGAACGGATAGGAAGGAAATTTTTTTTGTTCTCTATTTTTCGGCCCGTCCTTTCCCGTTTCGTATTGAAATGAAGCCTGGGTGATGTTTTTTAATTTTTAGAATTTTTTTGCATTTATTTTTCAATTTCCTAACCCGGGTCGGGTTCGAACGGATAGGAAGGAAATTTTTTTTCTTCTCTATTTTTCAGCCTGTCCTAACCCGTTTCTTCTTGAAATGAAGCCTGGATGATGTTTTTTAATTTTTTGAATTTTTTTGCATTTATTTTCGAATTTTCTAACTCAGGTCGGGTTTGAACGGATAGGAAGAAAATTTTTTTCTTCTTTATTTTTCAACCTGTCCGGACCCGTTTAATCCTGAAATGAAGCCTGGATGATGTTTTTTAATTTTTAGAATTTTTTTTGCATTTGTTTTTGAGTTTTCTAACTCGGGTCGGGTTCGAACGGATAGGAAGAAAATTTTTTTTGTTCTGTATTTTTCGGCCTGTCCTTTCCCGTTTCGTATTGAAATGAAGCCTGGATGTTGTTTTTTAATTTTTAGAGTTTTTTTGCATTTATTTTTGAAGTTTCTAACCCGGGTCGGGTTCGAACGGATAGGAAGGAAATTTTTTTTGTTCTCTATTTTTCGGCCTGTCCTTTCCCGTTTCGTATTGAAATGAAGCCTGGATGATGTTTTTTAATTTTTAGAATTTTTTTGCATTTATTTTTCAATTTTCTAACCGGGGTCGGGTTCGAACGGATAGGAAGGAAATTTTTTTTCTTCTCTATTTTTCAGCCTGTCCTAACCCGTTTCTTCCTGAAATGAAGCCTGGATGATGTTTTTTAATTTTTAGAATTTTTTTTGCATTTGTTTTTGAATTTTCTAACTCGGGTCGGGTTCGAACGGATAGGAAGGAAATTTTTTTTGTTCTCTATTTTTCGGCCTGTCCTTTCCCGTTTCGTATTGAAATGAAGCCTGGGTGATGTTTTTTAATTTTTAGAATTTTTTTGCATTTATTTTTCAATTTCCTAACCCGGGTCGGGTTCGAACGGATAGGAAGGAAATTTTTTTTCTTCTCTATTTATCAGCCTGTCCTAACCCGTTTCTTCCTGAAATGAAGCCTGGATGATGTTTTTTAATTTTTAGAATTTTTTTGCATTTATTTTCGAATTTTCTAACTCGGGTCGGGTTTGAACGGATAGGAAGAAAATTTTTTTTCTTCTTTATTTTTCAACCTCTCCAGACCTGTTTAATCCTGAAATGAAGCCTGGATGATGTTTTTTAATTTTTAGAATTTGTTTTGCATTTGTTTTTGAATTTTCTAACTCGGGTCGGGTTCGAACGGATAGGAAGGAAATTTTTTTTGTTCTCTACTTTTCGGCCCGTCCTTTCCCGTTTCGTATTGAAATGAAGCCTGGATGATGTTTTTTAATTTTTAGAATTTTTTTGCATTTATTTTTCAATTTTCTAACCTGGGTCGGGTTCGAACGGATAGGAAGGAAATTTTTTTTCTTCTCTATTTTTCAGCCTGTCCTAACCCGTTTCTTCATGAAATGAAGCCTGGATGATGTTTTTTAATTTTTAGAATTTTTTTGCATTTATTTTCGAATTTTCTAACTCGGGTCGGGTTTGAACGGATAGGAAGAAAATTTTTTTTCTACTTTATTTTTCAACCTGTCCAGACCTGTTTAATCCTGAAATGAAGCCTGGATGATGTTTTTTAATTTTTAGAATTTTTTTTGCATTTGTTTTTGAATTTTCTAACTCGGGTCGGGTTCGAACGGATAGGAAGGAAATTTTTTTTGTTCTCTATTTTTTGGCCTGTCCTTTCCCGTTTCGTATTGAAATGAAGCCTGGATGATGTTTTTTTAATTTTTAGAATTTTTTTGCATTTATTTTTCAATTTTCTAACCGGGGTCGGGTTCGAACGGATAGGAAGGAAACTTTTTTTCTTCTCTATTTATCAGCCTGTCCTAACCCGTTTCTTCCTGAAATGAAGCCTGGATGATGTTTTTTAATTTTTAGAATTTTTTTGCATTTATTTTCGAATTTTCTAACTCGGGTCGGGTTTGAACGGATAGGAAGAAAATTTTTTTTCTTCTTTATTTTTCAACCTGTCCAGACCTGTTTAATCCTGAAATGAAGCCTGGATGATGTTTTTTAATTTTTAGAATTTGTTTTGCATTTGTTTTTGAATTTTCTAACTCGGGTCGGGTTCGAACGGATAGGAAGGAAATTTTTTTTGTTCTCTATTTTTCGGCCCGTCCTTTCCCGTTTCGTATTGAAATGAAGCCTGGGTGATGTTTTTTAATTTTTAGAATTTTTTTGCATTTATTTTTCAATTTCCTAACCCGGGTCGGGTTCGAACGGATAGGAAGGAAATTTTTTTTCTTCTCTATTTTTCAGCCTGTCCTAACCCGTTTCTTCTTGAAATGAAGCCTGGATGATGTTTTTTAATTTTTTGAATTTTTTTGCATTTATTTTCGAATTTTCTAACTCGGGTCGGGTTTGAACGGATAGGAAGAAAATTTTTTTCTTCTTTATTTTTCAACCTGTCCGGACCCGTTTAATCCTGAAATGAAGCCTAGATGATTTTTTTTTAATTTTTAGAATTTTTTTTGCATTTGTTTTTGAGTTTTCTAACTCGGGTCGGGTTCGAACGGATAGGAATGAAATTTTTTTTGTTCTCTATTTTTCGGCCTGTCCTTTCCCGTTTCGTATTGAAATGAAGCCTGGATGATGTTTTTTAATTTTTAGAATTTTTTTGCATTTATTTTTCAATTTTCTAACCGGGGTCGGGTTCGAACGGATAGGAAGGAAATTTTTTTTCTTCTCTATTTTTCAGCCTGTCCTAACCCGTTTCTTCCTGAAATGAAGCCTGGATGATGTTTTTTAATTTTTAGAATTTTTTTGCATTTATTTTCGAATTTTCTAACTCTGGTCGGGTTTGAACGGATAGGAAGAAAATTTTTTTTCATCTTTATTTTTCAACCTGTCCAGACCTGTTTAATCCTGAAATGAAGCCTGGATGATGTTTTTTAATTTTTAGAATTTTTTTTGCATTTGTTTTTGAATTTTCTAACTCGGGTCGGGTTCGAACGGATAGGAAGGAAATTTTTTTTGTTCTCTATTTTTCGGCCTGTCCTTTCCCGTTTCGTATTGAAATGAAGCCTGGGTGATGTTTTTTAATTTTTAGAATTTTTTTGCATTTATTTTTCAATTTCCTAACCCGGGTCGGGTTCGAACGGTTAGGAAGGAAATTTTTTTTCTTCTCTATTTTTCAGCCTGTCCTAACCCGTTTCTTCTTGAAATGAAGCCTGGATGATGTTTTTTAATTTTTTGAATTTTTTTGCATTTATTTTCGAATTTTCTAACTCGGGTCGGGTTTGAACTGATAGGAAGAAAATTTTTTTCTTCTTTATTTTTCAACCTGTCCGGACCCGATTAATCCTGAAATGAAGCGTGGATGATGTTTTTTAATTTTTAGACTTTTTTTTGCATTTGTTTTTGAGTTTTCTAACACGGGTCGGGTTCGAACGGATAGGAAGGAAATTTTTTTTGTTCTCTATTTTTCGGCCTGTCCTTTCCCGTTTCGTATTGAAATGAAGCCTGGATGTTGTTTTTTAATTTTTAGAGTTTTTTTGCATTTATTTTTGAAGTTTCTAACCCGGGTCGGGTTCGAACGGATAGGAAGGAAATTTTTTTTCTTCTCTATTTTTCGGCCTGTCCTGACTCGTTTCGTCTTGAAATAAAGCCTGGATGATATTTTTTAATTTTTAGAATTTTTTTGCATTTATTTTTGAATTTTCTAACTCGGGTCGGGTTCAAACGGATAGGAAGGAAATTTTTTTTCCTCATTACTTTTTAGCCTGTCTTGACCCGTTTAGTCTTGAAATGAAGCCTGGATGATGTTTTTTAATTTTTAGAATTTTTTTGAATTTATTTTTCAATTTTCTAACCCGGGTCGGGTTCGAATGGATAGGAAGGAAATTTTTTTTCTTCTCTATTTTCCCGCCTGCCCTGACCCGTTTCTTCTTGAAATGAAGCCTGGATGATGTTTTTTAATTTTTAGAATTTTTTTGCATTTATTTTCGAATTTTCTAACTCGGGTCGGGTTTGAACGGATAGGAAGAAAATTTTTTTTCATCTTTATTTTTCAACCTGTCCAGACCTGTTTAATCCTGAAATGAAGCTTGGATGATGTTTTTTAATTTTTAGAATTTTTTTTGCATTTGTTTTTGAATTTTCTAACTCGGGTCGGGTTCGAACGGATAGGAAGGAAATTTTTTTTGTTCTCTATTTTTCGGCCTGTCCTTTCCCGTTTCGTATTGAAATGAAGCCTAGGTGATGTTTTTTAATTTTTAGAATTTTTTTGCATTTATTTTTCAATTTCCTAACCCGGGTCGGGTTCGAACGGATAGGAAGGAAATTTTTTTTCTTCTCTATTTTTCAGCCTGTCCTAACCCGTTTCTTCTTGAAATGAAGCCTGGATGATGTTTTTTAATTTTTTGAGTTTTTTTGCATTTATTTTCGAATTTTCTAACTCGGGTCTGGTTTGAACGGATAGGAAGAAAATTTTTTTCTTCTTTATTTTTCAACCTGTCCGGACCCGTTTAATCCTGAAATGAAGCCTGGATGATGTTTTTTAATTTTTAGAATTTTTTTTGCATTTGTTTTTGAGTTTTCTAACTCGGGTCGGGTTCGAACGGATAGGAAGGAAATTTTTTTTGTTCTCTATTTTTCGGCCTGTCCTTTCCCGTTTCGTATTGAAATGAAGCCTGGATGTTGTTTTTTAATTTTTAGAGTTTTTTTGCATTTATTTTTGAAGTTTCTAACCCGGGTCGGGTTCGAACGGATAGGAAGGAAATTTTTTTTCTTCTCTATTTTTCGGCCTGTCCTGACTCGTTTCGTCTTGAAATAAAGCCTGGATGATGTTTTTTAATTTTTAGAATTTTTTTGCATTTATTTTTGAATTTTCTAACTCGGGTCGGGTTTGAACGGATAGGAAGGAAATTTTTTTTCCTCATTACTTTTTAGCCTGCCTTAACCCGTTTAGTCTTGAAATGAAGCTTGGATGATGTTTTTTAATTTTTAGAATTTTTTTGCATTTATTTTTCAATTTTCTAACCCGGGTCGGGTTTGAACGGAAAGGAAGGAAATTTTTTTTCCTTTTTATTTTTTAGCCTGTTTTGACCCGTTTAGTCTTGAAATGAAGCCTGGATGATGTTTTTTAATTTTTAGAATTTTTTTGCATTTATTTTTCAATTTTCTAACTCGGGTTGGGTTCGAACGGATAGGAAGGAAATTTTTTTTCTTCTCTATTTTTCCGCCTGCCCTGACCCGTTTCTTCTTGAAATGAAGCCTGGATGATGTTTTTTAATTTTTAGAATTTTTTTGCATTTATTTTTGAATTTTCTAACTCGGGTCGGGTTTGAACGGATAGGAAGAAAATTTTTTTTCTTCTTTATTTTTCAACCTGTCCTGTCCCGTTTAATCCTGAAATAAAGCCTGGATGATGTTTTTTAATTTTTAGAATTTTTTTTGCATTTGTTTTTGAATTTTCTAACTCGGGTCGGGTTTGAACGGATAGGAAGGAAATTTTTTTTCCTCTTTATTTTTTAGCCTGCCTTGACCCGTTTAGTCTTGAAATGAAGCCTGGATGATGTTTTTTAATTTTTAGAATTTTTTTGCATTTATTTTTCAATTTTCTAACCCGGGTCGGGTTCGAACGGATAGGAAGGAAATTTTTTTTCTTCCTTATTTTTCTGCCTGCCCTGACCCGTTTCATCTTGAAATGAAGCCTGGATGATGTTTATTAATTTTTAGATTTTTTTTGCATTTATTTTCGAATTTTCTAACTCGGGTCGGGTTTGAACGGATAGGAAGAAATTTTTTTTTCTTCTTTATTTTTCAACCTGTCCAGACCTGTTTAATCCTGAAATGAAGCCTGGATGATGTTTTTTAATTTTTAGAATTTTTTTTGCATTTGTTTTTGAATTTTCTAACTCGGGTCGGGTTTGAACGGATAGGAAGGAAATTTTTTTTGTTCTCTATTTTTCGGCCTGTCCTTTCCCGTTTCGTATTGAAATGAAGCCTGGATGTTGTTTTTTAATTTTTAGAGTTTTTTTGCATTTATTTTTGAAGTTTCTAACCTGGGTCGGGTTCGAACGGATGGGAAGTAAATTTTTTTTCTTCTCTATTTTTTGGCCTGTGCTGACCCGTTTCGTCTTGAAATAAAGCCTGGATGATGTTTTTTAATTTTTAGAATTTTTTTGCATTTATATTTGAATTTTCTAACTCGGGTCGAGTTTGAACGGATAGTAAGGAAATTTTTTTTCGTCCTTATTTTTTAGCCTGCCTTGACCCGTTTAGTCTTGAAATGAAGCCGGGATAATGTTTTTTAATTTTTAGAATTTTTTTGCATTTATTTTTCAATTTTCTAACCCGGGTCGGGTTCGAACGGATAGGAAGGAAATTTTTTTTCTTCTCTATTTTTCGGCCTGTGCTGACCCGTTTCGTCTTGAAATGAAGCCTGGATGATGTTTATTAATTTTTAGAATTTTTTTGCATTTATTTTCGAATTTTCTAACTCGGGTCGGGTTTGAACGGATAGGAAGAAATTTTTTTTTCTTCTTTATTTTTCAACCTTTCCAGACCTGTTTAATCCTGAAATGAAGCCTGGATGATGTTTTTTAATTTTTAGAATTTTTTTTCATTTATTTTTCAATTTTCTAACCCGGGTCGGGTTCGAACGGATAGGAAGGAAATTTTTTTTCTTCTCTATTTTAGAGCCTGTTCTAACCCGTTTCTTCTTGAAAATGAAGCCTGGATGATGTTTTTTAATTTTTAGAATTATTTTTGCATTTGTTTTTGAATTTTCTAACTCGGGTCGGGTTCGAACGGATAGGAAGGAAATTTTTTTTGTTCTCTATTTTTTGGCCAGTACTTTCCCGTTTCGTATTGAAATGAAGCCTGGATGATGTTTTTTAATTTTTAGAATTTTTTTGCATTTATTTTTCAATTTTCTAACCCGGGTCGGGTTCGAACGGATAGGAAGGAAATTTTTTTTCTTCTCTATTTTACAGCCTGTCCTAACCCGTTTCTTCTTGAAATGAAGCCTGGATGATGTTTTTTAATTTTTTGAATTATTTTGCATTTATTTTTGAATTTTCTAACTCGGGTCGAGTTTGAACGGATAGGAAGAAATTTTTTTTTCTTCTTTATTTTTCAACCTGTCCAGACCCGTTTCATCTTGAAATGAAGCCTGGATGATGTTTTTTAATTTTTAGAATTTTTTTTTGCATTTGTTTTTGAGTTTTCTAACACGGGTCGGGTTCGAACGGATAGGAAGGAAATTTTTTTTGTTCTCCATTTTTCGGCCTGTCCTTTCCCGTTTCGTATTAAAATGAAGCCTGGATGTTGTTTTTTAATTTTTAGAGTTTTTTTGCATTTATTTTTGAAGTTTCTAACCCGGGTCGGGTTCGAACGGATAGGAAGGAAATTTTTTTTCTTCTCTATTTTTCGGCCTGTCCTGACTCGTTTCGTCTTGAAATAAAGCCTGGATGATATTTTTTAATTTTTAGAATTTTTTTGCATTTATTTTTGAATTTTCTAACTCGGGTCGGGTTCGAACGGATAGGAAGGAAATTTTTTTTCCTCATTACTTTTTAGCCTGCCTTAACCCGTTTAGTCTTGAAATGAAGCTTGGATGATGTTTTTTAATTTTTAGAATTTTTTTGCATTTATTTTTCAATTTTCTAACCCGGGTCGGGTTTGAACGGAAAGGAAGGAAATTTTTTTTCCTTTTTATTTTTTAGCCTGTCTTGACCCGTTTAGTCTTGAAATGAAGCTTGGATAATGTTTTTTAATTTTTAGAATTTTTTGAATTTATTTTTCAATTCTCTAACCCGGGTCGGGTTCGAATGGATAGGAAGGAAATTTTTTTTCTTCTCTATTTTTCCGCCTGCCCTGACCCGTTTCTTCTTGAAATGAAGCCTGGATGATGTTTTTTAATTTTTAGAATTTTTTTGCATTTATTTTCGAATTTTCTAACTCGTGTCGGGTTTGAACGGATAGGAAGAAAATTTTTTTTCATCTTTATTTTTCAACCTGTCCAGACCTGTTTAATCCTGAAATGAAGCTTGGATGATGTTTTTTAATTTTTAGAATTTTTTTTGCATTTGTTTTTGAATTTTCTAACTCGGGTCGGGTTCGAACGGATAGGAAGGAAATTTTTTTTGTTCTCTATTTTTCGGCCTGTCCTTTCCCGTTTCGTATTGAAATGAAGCCTAGGTGATGTTTTTTAATTTTTAGAATTTTTTTGCATTTATTTTCCAATTTCCTAACCCGGGTCGGGTTCGAACGGATAGGAAGGAAATTTTTTTTCTTCTCTATTTTTCAGCCTGTCCTAACCCGTTTCTTCTTGAAATGAAGCTTGGATGATGTTTTTTAATTTTTTGAATTTTTTTGCATTTATTTTCGAATTTTCTAACTCGGGTCTGGTTTGAACGGAAAGGAAGAAAATTTTTTTCTTCTTTATTTTTCAACCTGTCCGGACCCGTTTAATCCTGAAATGAAGCCTGGATGATGTTTTTTAATTTTTAGAATTTTTTTTGCATTTGTTTTTGAGTTTTCTAACTCGGGTCGGGTTCGAACGGATAGGAAGGAAATTTTTTTTGTTCTCTATTTTTCGGCCTGTCCTTTCCCGTTTCGTATTGAAATGAAGCCTGGATGTTGTTTTTTAATTTTTAGAGTTTTTTTGCATTTATTTTTGAAGTTTCTAACCCGGGTCGGGTTCGAACGGATAGGAAGGAAATTTTTTTTCTTCTCTATTTTTCGGCCTGTCCTGACTCGTTTCGTCTTGAAATAAAGCCTGGATGATGTTTTTTAATTTTTAGAATTTTTTTGCATTTATTTTTGAATTTTCTAACTCGGGTCGGGTTTGAACGGATAGGAAGGAAATTTTTTTTCCTCATTACTTTTTAGCCTGCCTTAACCCGTTTAGTCTTGAAATGAAGCTTGGATGATGTTTTTTAATTTTTAGAATTTTTTTGCATTTATTTTTCAATTTTCTAACCCGGGTCGGGTTTGAACGGAAAGGAAGGAAATTTTTTTTCCTTTTTATTTTTTAGCCTGTCTTGACCCGTTTAGTCTTGAAATGAAGCCTGGATGATGTTTTTTAATTTTTAGAAATTTTTTGCATTTATTTTTCAATTTTCTAACTCGGGTTGGGTTCGAACGGATAGGAAGGAAATTTTTTTTCTTCTCTATTTTTCCGCCTGCCCTGACCCGTTTCTTCTTGAAATGAAGCCTGGATGATGTTTTTTAATTTTTAGAATTTTTTTGCATTTATTTTTGAATTTTCTAACTCGGGTCGGGTTTGAACGGATGGGAAGAAAATTTTTTTTCTTCTTTATTTTTCAACCTGTCCTGTCCCGTTTAATCCTGAAATAAAGCCTGGATGATGTTTTTTAATTTTTAGAATTTTTTTTGCATTTGTTTTTGAATTTTCTAACTCGGGTCGGGTTTGAACGGATAGGAAGGAAATTTTTTTTCCTCTTTATTTTTTAGCCTGCCTTGACCCGTTTAGTCTTGAAATGAAGCCTGGATGATGTTTTTTAATTTTTAGAATTTTTTGCATTTATTTTTCAATTTTCTAACCCGGGTCGGGTTCGAACGGATAGGAAGGAAATTTTTTTTCTTCTTTATTTTTCAGCCTGCCCTGACCCGTTTCATCTTGAAATGAAGCCTGGATGATGTTTATTAATTTTTAGAATTTTTTTGCATTTATTTTCGAATTTTCTAACTCGGGTCGGGTTTGAACGGATAGGAAGAAATTTTTTTTTCTTCTTTATTTTTCAACCTGTCCAGACCTGTTTAATCCTGAAATGAAGCCTGGATGATGTTTTTTAATTTTTAGAATTTTTTTTGCATTTGTTTTTGAATTTTCTAACTCGGGTCGGGTTTGAACGGATAGGAAGGAAATTTTTTTTGTTATCTATTTTTCGGCCTGTCCTTTCCCGTTTCGTATTGAAATGAAGCCTGGATGTTGTTTTTTAATTTTTAGAGTTTTTTTGCATTTATTTTTGAAGTTTCTAACCTGGGTCGGGTTCGAACGCATGGGAAGTAAATTTTTTTTCTTCTCTATTTTTTGGCCTGTGCTGACCCGTTTCGTCTTGAAATAAAGCCTGGATGATGTTTTTTAATTTTTAGAATTTTTTTGCATTTATATTTGAATTTTCTAACTCGGGTCGGGTTTGAACGGATAGTAAGGAAATTTTTTTTCGTCTTTATTTTTTAGCCTGCCTTGACCCGTTTAGTCTTGAAATGAAGCCGGGATGATGTTTTTTAATTTTTAGAATTTTTTTGCATTTATTTTTCAATTTTCTAACCCGGGTCGGGTTCGAACGGATGGGAAGGAAATTTTTTTTCTTCTCTATTTTTCGGCCTGTGCAGACCCGTTTCGTCTTGAAATGAAGCCTGGATGATGTTTATTAATTTTTAGAATTTTTTTGCATTTATTTTCGAATTTTCTAACTCGGGTCGGGTTTGAACGGATAGGAAGAAATTTTTTTTTCTTCTTTATTTTTCAACCTGTCCAGACCTGTTTAATCCTGAAATGAAGCCTGGATGATGTTTTTTAATTTTTAGAATTTTTTTTGCATTTGTTTTTGAATTTTCTAACTCGGGTCGGGTTCGAACGGATAGGAAGGAAATTTTTTTTGTTCTCTATTTTTCGGCCAGTACTTTCCCGTTTCGTATTGAAATGAAGCCTGGATGATGTTTTTTAATTTTTAGAATTTTTTTGCATTTATTTTTCAATTTTCTAACCCGGGTCGGGTTCGAACGGATAGGAAGGAAATTTTTTTTCTTCTCTATTTTACAGCCTATCCTAACCCGTTTCTTCTTGAAATGAAGCCTGGATGATGTTTTTTAATTTTTTGAATTATTTTGCATTTATTTTTGAATTTTCTAACTCGGGTCGAGTTTGAACGGATAGGAAGAAATTTTTTTTTCTTCTTTATTTTTCAACCTGTCCAGACCCGTTTCATCTTGAAATGAAGCCTGGATGATGTTTTTTAATTTTTAGAATTTTTTTTTGCATTTGTTTTTGAGTTTTCTAACTCGGGTCGGGTTCGAACGGATAGGAAGGAAATTTTTTTTGTTCTCTATTTTTCGGCCTGTCCTTTCCCGTTTCGTATTGAAATGAGGCCTGGATGTTGTTTTTTAATTTTTAGAGTTTTTTTGCATTTATTTTTGAAGTTTCTAACCCGGGTCGGGTTCGAACGGATAGGAAGGAAATTTTTTTTCTTCTCTATTTTTCGGCCTGTCCTGACCCGTTTCATCTTGAAATAAAGCCTGGGTGATGTTTTTTAATTTTAAGAATTTTTTTGCCTTTACTTTTGAATTTTCTAACTCGGGTCGGGTTTGAACGGATAGGAAGATAATTTTTTTTCCTCTTTATTTTTTAGCCTGTCTTGACCCGTTTAGTCTTGAAATGAAGCCTGGATGATGTTTTTTAATTTTTAGAATTTTTTTGCATTTATTTTTCAATTTTCTAAATCGGGTCGGGTTTGAACGGATAGGAAGGAAATTTTTTTTTCTCTTTATTTTTTAGCCTCTCTTGACCCGTTTAGTCTTGAAATGAAGCCTGGATGATGTTTTTTAATTTTTAGAATTTTTTTGCATTTATTTTTCAATTTTCTAACTCGGGTCGGGTTCGAACGGATAGGAAGGAAATTTTTTTTCTTCTCTATTTTTCCTACTGCCCTGGCCCGTTTCTTCTTGAAATGAAGCCTGAATGATGTTTTTTAATTTTTAGAATTTTTTTGCATTTATTTTCGAATTTTCTAACTCGGGTCGGGTTTGAACGGATAGGAAGAAAATTTTTTTCTTCTTTATTTTTCAACCTGTCCGGACCCGTTTAATCCTGAAATGAAGCCTGGATGATGTTTTTTAATTTTTAGAATTTTTTTTGCATTTGTTTTTGAATTTTCTAACTCGGTTCGGGTTCGAACGGATAGGAAGGAAATTTTTTTTGTTCTCTATTTTTCGGCCCGTCCTTTCCCGTTTCGTATTGAAATGAAGCCTGGGTGATGTTTTTTAATTTTTAGAATTTTTTTGCATTTATTTTTCAATTTCCTAACCCGGGTCGGGTTCGAACGGATAGGAAGGAAATTTTTTTTCTTCTCTATTTTTCAGCCTGTCCTAAACCGTTTCTTCTTGAAATGAAACCTGGATGATGTTTTTTAATTTTTTGAATTTTTTTGCATTTATTTTCGAATTTTCTAACTCGGGTCAGGTTTGAACGGATAGGAAGAAAATTTTTTTCTTCTTTATTTTTCAACCTGTCCGGACCCGTTTAATCCTGAAATGAAGCCTGGATGATGTTTTTTAATTTTTAGAATTTTTTTTGCATTTGTTTTTGAGTTTTCTAACTCGGGTCGGTTTCGAACGGATAGGAAGGAAATTTTTTTTGTTCTCTATTTTTCGGCCTGTCCTCTCCCGTTTCGTATTGAAATGAAGCCTGGATGTTGTTTTTTAATTTTTACAATTTTTTTGCATTTATTTTTGAATTTTCTAACTCGGGTCGGGTTTGAACGGATAGGAAGGAAATTTTTTTTCCTGATTACTTTTTAGCCTGCCTTAACCCGTTTAGTCTTGAAATGAAGCTTGGATGATGTTTTTTAATTTTTAGAATTTTTTTGCATTTATTTTTCAATTTTCTAACCCGGGTCGGGTATGAACGGAATGGAAGGAAATTTTTTTTCCTTTTTATTTTTTAGCCTGTCTTGACCCGTTTAGTCTTGAAATGAAGCCTGGATGATGTTTTTTAATTTTTAGAATTTTTTTGCGTTTATTTTTCAATTTTCTAACTCGGGTCGGGTTTGAACGGATAGGAAGAAAATTTTTTTTCTTCTTTATTTTTCAACCTGTCCTGTCCCGTTTAATCCTGAAATAAAGCCTGGATGATGTTTTTTAATTTTTAGAATTTTTTTTGCATTTGTTTTTGAATTTTCTAACTCGGGTCGGGTTTGAACGGATAGGAAGGAAATTTTTTTTCCTCTTTATTTTTTAGCCTGCCTTGACCCGTTTAGTCTTGAAATGAAGCCTGGATGATGTTTTTTAATTTTTAGAATTTTTTTGCATTTATTTTTCAATTTTCTAACCCGGGTTGGGTTCGAACGGATAGGAAGGAAATTTTTTTTCTTCTCTATTTTTCAGCCGGCCCCGACCCGTTTCTTCTTGAAATGAAGCCTGGATGATGTTTATTAATTTTTAGAATTTTTTTGCATTTATTTTCGAATTTTCTAACTCGGGTCGGGTTCGAACGGATAGGAAGGAAATTTTTTTTGTTCTCTATTTTTCGGCCTGTCCTTTCCCGTTACGTATTGAAATGAAGCCTGGATGTTGTTTTTTAATTTTTAGAGTTTTTTTGCATTTATTTTTGAAGTTTCTAACCCGGGTCGGGTTCGAACGGATAGGAAGGAAATTTTTTTTCTTCTCTATTTTTCGGCCTGTCCTGACTCGTTTCGTCTTGAAATAAAGCCTGGATGATATTTTTTAATTTTTAGAATTTTTTTGCATTTATTTTTGAATTTTCTAACTCGGGTCGGGTTCGAACGGATAGGAAGGAAATTTTTTTTCCTCATTACTTTTTAGCCTGCCTTAACCCGTTTAGTCTTGAAATGAAGCTTGGATGATGTTTTTTAATTTTTAGAATTTTTTTGCATTTATTTTTCAATTTTCTAACCCGGGTCGGGTTTGAACGGAAAGGAAGGAAATTTTTTTTCCTTTTTATTTTTTAGCCTGTCTTGACCCGTTTAGTCTTGAAATGAAGCCTGGATGATGTTTTTAAATTTTTAGAATTTTTTAGAATTTATTTTTCAATTTTCTAACCCGGGTCGGGTTCGAATGGATAGGAAGGAAATTTTTTTTCTTCTCTATTTTTCCGCCTACCCTGACCCGTTTCTTCTTGAAATGAAGCTTGGATGATGTTTTTTAATTTTTAGAATTTTTTTGCATTTATTTTCGAATTTTCTAACTCGGGTCGGGTTTGAACGGATAGGACGAAAATTTTTTTTCATCTTTATTTTTCAACCTGTTTAGACCTGTTTAATCCTGAAATGAAGCTTGGATGATGTTTTTTAATTTTTAGAATTTTTTTTGCATTTGTTTTTGAATTTTCTAACTCGGGTCGGGTTTGAACGGATAGGAATGAAATTTTTTTTGTTCTCTATTTTTCGGCCTGTCCTTTCCCGTTTCGTATTGAAATGAAGCCTAGGTGATGTTTTTTAATTTTTAGAATTTTTTTGCATTTATTTTTCAATTTCCTAACCCGGGTCGGGTTCGAACGGATAGGAAGGAAATTTTTTTTCTTCTCTATTTTACAGCCTGTCCTAACCCGTTTCTTCTTGAAATGAAGCCTGGATGATGTTTTTTAATTTTTTGAATTATTTTGCATTTATTTTTGAATTTTCTAACTCGGGTCGAGTTTGAACGGATAGGAAGAAATTTTTTTTTCTTCTTTATTTTTCAACCTGTCCAGACCCGTTTCATCTTGAAATGAAGCCTGGATGATGTTTTTTAATTTTTAGAATTTTTTTTTGCATTTGTTTTTGAGTTTTCTAACACGGGTCGGGTTCGAACGGATAGGAAGGAAATTTTTTTTGTTCTCCATTTTTCGGCCTGTCCTTTCCCGTTTCGTATTAAAATGAAGCCTGGATGTTGTTTTTTAATTTTTAGAGTTTTTTTGCATTTATTTTTGAAGTTTCTAACCCGGGTCGGGTTCGAACGGATAGGAAGGAAATTTTTTTTCTTCTCTATTTTTCGGCCTGTCCTGACTCGTTTCGTCTTGAAATAAAGCCTGGATGATATTTTTTAATTTTTAGAATTTTTTTGCATTTATTTTTGAATTTTCTAACTCGGGTCGGGTTCGAACGGATAGGAAGGAAATTTTTTTTCCTCATTACTTTTTAGCCTGCCTTAACCCGTTTAGTCTTGAAATGAAGCTTGGATGATGTTTTTTAATTTTTAGAATTTTTTTGCATTTATTTTTCAATTTTCTAACCCGGGTCGGGTTTGAACGGAAAGGAAGGAAATTTTTTTTCCTTTTTATTTTTTAGCCTGTCTTGACCCGTTTAGTCTTGAAATGAAGCCTGGATGATGTTTTTTAATTTTTAGAATTTTTTTGAATTTATTTTTCAATTCTCTAACCCGGGTCGGGTTCGAATGGATAGGAAGGAAATTTTTTTTCTTCTCTATTTTTCCGCCTGCCCTGACCCGTTTCTTCTTGAAATGAAGCCTGGATGATGTTTTTTAATTTTTAGAATTTTTTTGCATTTATTTTCGAATTTTCTAACTCGTGTCGGATTTGAACGGATAGGAAGAAAATTTTTTTTCATCTTTATTTTTCAACCTGTCCAGACCTGTTTAATCCTGAAATGAAGCTTGGATGATGTTTTTTAATTTTTAGAATTTTTTTTGCATTTGTTTTTGAATTTTCTAACTCGGGTCGGGTTCGAACGGATAGGAAGGAAATTTTTTTTGTTCTCTATTTTTCGGCCTGTCCTTTCCCGTTTCGTATTGAAATGAAGCCTAGGTGATGTTTTTTAATTTTTAGAATTTTTTTGCATTTATTTTCCAATTTCCTAACCCGGGTCGGGTTCGAACGGATAGGAAGGAAATTTTTTTTCTTCTCTATTTTTCAGCCTGTCCTAACCCGTTTCTTCTTGAAATGAAGCCTGGATGATGTTTTTTAATTTTTTGAATTTTTTTGCATTTATTTTCGAATTTTCTAACTCGGGTCTGGTTTGAACGGATAGGAAGAAAATTTTTTTCTTCTTTATTTTTCAACCTGTCCGGACCCGTTTAATCCTGAAATGAAGCCTGGATGATGTTTTTTAATTTTTAGAATTTTTTTTGCATTTGTTTTTGAGTTTTCTAACTCGGGTCGGGTTCGAACGGATAGGAAGGAAATTTTTTTTGTTCTCTATTTTTCGGCCTGTCCTTTCCCGTTTCGTATTGAAATGAAGCCTGGATGTTGTTTTTTAATTTTTAGAGTTTTTTTGCATTTATTTTTGAAGTTTCTAACCCGGGTCGGGTTCGAACGGATAGGAAGGAAATTTTTTTTCTTCTCTATTTTTCGGCCTGTCCTAACTCGTTTCGTCTTGAAATAAAGCCTGGATGATGTTTTTTAATTTTTAGAATTTTTTTGCATTTATTTTTGAATTTTGTAACTCGGGTCGGGTTTGAACGGATAGGAAGGAAATTTTTTTTCCTCATTACTTTTTAGCCTGCCTTAACCCGTTTAGTCTTGAAATGAAGCTTGGATGATGTTTTTTAATTTTTAGAATTTTTTTGCATTTATTTTTCAATTTTCTAACCCGGGTCGGGTTTGAACGGAAAGGAAGGAAATTTTTTTTCCTTTTTATTTTTTAGCCTGTCTTGACCCGTTTAGTCTTGAAATGAAGCCTGGATGATGTTTTTTAATTTTTAGAATTTTTTTGCATTTATTTTTCAATTTTCTAACTCGGGTTGGGTTCGAACGGATAGGAAGGAAATTTTTTTTCTTCTCTATTTTTCCGCCTGCCCTGACCCGTTTCTTCTTGAAATGAAGCCTGGATGATGTTTTTTAATTTTTAGAATTTTTTTGCATTTATTTTTGAATTTTCTAACTCGGGTCGGGTTTGAACGGATAGGAAGAAAATTTTTTTTCTTCTTTATTTTTCAACCTGTCCTGTCCCGTTTAATCCTGAAATAAAGCCTGGATGATGTTTTTTAATTTTTAGAATTTTTTTTGCATTTGTTTTTGAATTTTCTAACTCGGGTCGGGTTTGAACGGATAGGAAGGAAATTTTTTTTCCTCTTTATTTTTTAGCCTGCCTTGACCCGTTTAGTCTTGAAATGAAGCCTGGATGATGTTTTTTAATTTTTAGAATTTTTTTGCATTTATTTTTCAATTTTCTAACCCGGGTCGGGTTCGAACGGATAGAAAGGAAATTTTTTTTCTTCTTTATTTTTCAGCCTGCCCTGACCCGTTTCATCTTGAAATGAAGCCTGGATGATGTTTATTAATTTTTAGAATTTTTTTGCATTTATTTTCGAATTTTCTAAGTCGGGTCGGGTTTGAACGGATAGGAAGAAATTTTTTTTTCTTCTTTATTTTTCAACCTGTCCAGACCTGTTTAATCCTGAAATGAAGCCTGGATGATGTTTTTTAATTTTTAGAATTTTTTTTGCATTTGTTTTTGAATTTTCTAACTCGGGTCGGGTTTGAACGTATAGGAAGGAAATATTTTTTGTTCTCTATTTTTCGGCCTGTCCTTTCCCGTTTCGTATTGAAATGAAGCCTGGATGTTGTTTTTTAATTTTTAGAGTTTTTTTGCATTTATTTTTGAAGTTTCTAACCTGGGTCGGGTTCGAACGGATGGGAAGTAATTTTTTTTTCTTCTCTATTTTTTGGCCTGTGCTGACCCGTTTCGTCTTGAAATAAAGCCTGGATGATGTTTTTTAATTTTTAGAATTTTTTTGCATTTATATTTGAATTTTCTAACTCGGGTCGGGTTTGAACGGATAGGAAGGAAATTTTTTTTCGTCTTTATTTTTTAGCCTGCCTTGACCCGTTTAGTCTTGAAATGAAGCCGGGATGATGTTTTTTAATTTTTAGAATTTTTTTGCATTTATTTTTCAATTTTCTAACCCGGGTCGGGTTCGAACGGATAGGAAGGAAATTTTTTTTCTTCTCTATTTTTCGGCCTGTGCAGACCCGTTTCGTCTTGAAATGAAGCCTGGATGATGTTTATTAATTTTTAGAATTTTTTTTGCATTTATTTTCGAATTTTCTAACTCGGGTCGGGTTTGAACGGATAGGAAGAAATTCTTTTTTCTTCTTTATTTTTCAACCTGTCCAGACCTGTTTAATCCTGAAATGAAGCCTGGATGATGTTTTTTAATTTTTAGAATTTTTTTTGCATTTGTTTTTGAATTTTCTAACTCGGGTCGGGTTCGAACGGATAGGAAGGAAATTTTTTTTGTTCTCTATTTTTCGGCCTGTCCTTTCCCGTTTCGTATTGAAATGAAGCCTGGATGATGTTTTTTAATTTTTAGAATTTTTTTTCATTTATTTTTCAATTTTCTAACCCGGGTCGGGTTCGAACGGATAGGAAGGAAATTTTTTTTCTTCTCTATTTTACAGCCTGTCCTAACCCGTTTCTTCTTGAAATGAAGCCTGGATGATGTTTTTTAATTTTTAGAATTATTTTTGCATTTATTTTTGAATTTTCTAACTCGGGTCGGGTTCGAACGGATAGGAAGGAAATTTTTTTTGTTCTCTATTTTTCGGCTAGTACTTGCCCGTTTCGTATTGAAATGAAGCCTGGACGATGTTTTTTAATTTTTAGAATTTTTTTGCATTTATTTTTCAATTTTCTAACCCGGGTCGGGGTCGAACGGATAGGAAGGAAATTTTTTTTCTTCTCTATTTTACAGCCTGTCCTAACCCGTTTCTTCTTGAAATGAAGCCTGGATGATGCTTTTTTAATTTTTTGAATTATTTTGCATTTATTTTTGAATTTTCTAACTCGGGTCGAGTTTGAACGGATAGGAAGAAATTTTTTTTTCTTCTTTATTTTTCAACCTGTCCAGACCCGTTTCATCTTGAAATGAAGCCTGGATGATGTTTTTTAATTTTTAGAATTTTTTTTTGCATTTGTTTTTAAGTTTTCTAACTCGGGTCGGGTTCGAACGGATAGGAAGGAAATTTTTTTTGTTCTCTATTTTTCGGCCTGTCCTTTCCCGTTTCGTATTGAAATGAAGCCTGGATGTTGTTTTTTAATTTTTAGAGTTTTTTTGCATTTATTTTTGAAGTTTCTAACCCGGGTCGGGTTCGAACGGATAGGAAGGATATTTTTTTTCTTCTCTATTTTTCGGCCTGTCCTGACCCGTTTCGTCTTGAAATAAGGCCTGGGTGATGTTTTTTAATTTTAAGAATTTTTTTGCCTTTACTTTTGAATTTTCTAACTCGGGTCGGGTTTGAACGGATAGGAAGATAATTTTTTTTCCTCTTTATTTTTTAGCCTGTCTTGACCCGTTTAGTCTTGAAATGAAGCCTGGATGATGTTTTTTAATTTTTAGAATTTTTTTGCATTTATTTTTCAATTTTCTAAATCGGGTCGGGTTTGAACGGATAGGAAGGAAATTTTTTTTTCTCTTTATTTTTTAGCATCTCTTGACCCGTTTAGTCTTGAAATGAAGCCTGGATGATGTTTTTTAATTTTTAGAATTTTTTTGCATTTATTTTTCAATTTTCTAACTCGGGTCGGGTTCGAACGGATAGGAAGGAAATTTTTTTTCTTCTCTATTTTTCCGGCAGCCCTGGCCCGTTTCTTCTTGAAATGAAGCCTGAATGATGTTTTTTAATTTTTAGAATTTTTTTGCATTTATTTTCGAATTTTCTAACTCGGGTCGGGTTTGAACGGATAGGAAGAAAATATTTTTCTTCTTTATTTTTCAACCTGTCCGGACCCGTTTAATCCTGAAATGAAGCCTGGATGATGTTTTTTAATTTTTAGAATTTTTTTTGCATTTGTTTTTGAATTTTCTAACTCGGGTCGGGTTCGAACGGATAGGAAGGAAATTTTTTTTGTTCTCTATTTTTCGGCCTGTCCTTTCCCGTTTCGTATTGAAATGAAGCCTGGGTGATGTTTTTTAATTTTTAGAATTTTTTTGCATTTATTTTTCAATTTCCTAACCCGGGTCGGGTTCGAACGGATAGGAAGGAAATTTTTTTTCTTCTCTATTTTTCAGCCTGTCCTAACCCGTTTCTTCTTGAAATGAAACCTGGATGATGTTTTTTAATTTTTTGAATTTTTTTGCATTTATTTTCGAATTTTCTAACTCGGGTTGGGTTTGAACGGATAGGAAGAAAATTTTTTTCTTCTTTATTTTTCAACCTGTCCGGACCCGTTTAATCCTGAAATGAAGCCTGGATGATGTTTTTTAATTTTTAGAATTTTTTTTGCATTTGTTTTTGAGTTTTCTAACTCGGGTCGGGTTCGAACGGATAGGAAGGAAATTTTTTTTGTTCTCTATTTTTCGGCCTGTCCTTTCCCGTTTCGTATTGAAAAGAAGCCTGGATGTTGTTTTTTAATTTTTAGAATTTTTTTGCATTTATTTTTGAATTTTCTAACTCGGGTCGGGTTTGAACGGATAGGAAGGAAATTTTTTTTCCTCATTACTTTTTAGCCTGCCTTAACCCGTTTAGTCTTGAAATGAAGCTTGGATGATGTTTTTTAATTTTTAGAATTTTTTTGCATTTATTTTTCAATTTTCTAACCCGGGTCGGGTATGAACGGAATGGAAGGAAATTTTTTTTCCTTTTTATTTTTTAGCCTGTCTTGACCCGTTTAGTCTTGAAATGAAGCCTGGATGATGTTTTTTAATTTTTAGAATTTTTTTGCGTTTATTTTTCAATTTTCTAACTCGGGTCGGGTTTGAACGGATAGGAAGAAAATTTTTTTTTCTTCTTTATTTTTCAACCTGTCCTGTCCCGTTTAATCCTGAAATAAAGCCTGGATGATGTTTTTTAATTTTTAGAATTTTTTTTGCATTTGTTTTTGAATTTTCTAACTCGGGTCGGGTTTGAACGGATAGGAAGGAAATTTTTTTTCCTCTTTATTTTTTAGCCTGCCTTGACCCGTTTAGTCTTGAAATGAAGCCTGGATGATGTTTTTTAATTTTTAGAATTTTTTTGCATTTATTTTTCAATTTTCTAACCCGGGTTGGGTTCGAACGGATAGGAAGGAAATTTTTTTTCTTCTCTATTTTTCAGCCTGCCCTGACCCGTTTCTTCTTGAAATGAAGCCTGGATGATGTTTATTAATTTTTAGAATTTTTTTACATTTATTTTCGAATTTTCTAACTCGGGTCGGGTTTGAACGGATATGAAGAAATTTTTTTTTCTTCTTTATTTTTCAACCTGTCCAGACCTGTTTAATCCTGAAATGAAGCCTGGATGATGTTTTTTAATTTTTAGAATTTTTTTTGCATTTGTTTTTGAATGTTCTAACTCGGGTCGGGTTCGAACGGATAGGAAGGAAATTTTTTTTGTTCTCTATTTTTCGGCCTGTCCTTTCCCGTTACGTATTGAAATGAAGCCTGGATGTTGTTTTTTAATTTTTAGAGTTTTTTTGCATTTATTTTTGAAGTTTCTAACCCGGGTCGGGTTCGAACGGATGGGAAGTAAATTTTTTTTCTTCTCTATTTTTTGGCCTGTGCTGACCCGTTTCGTCTTGAAATAAAGCCTGGATGATGTTTTTTAATTTTTAGAATTTTTTTGCATTTATATTTGAATTTTCTAACTCGGGTCGGGTTCGAACGGATAGGAAGGAAATTTTTTTTGTTCTCTATTTTTCGGCCTGTCCTTTCCCGTTTCGTATTGAAATGAAGCCTGGATGATGTTTTTTAATTTTTAGAATTTTTTTGCATTTATTTTTCAATTTTCTAACCCGGGTCGGGTTCGAACGGATAGGAAGGAAATTTTTTTTCTTCTCTATTTTACAGCCTGTCCTAACCCGTTTCTTCTTGAAATGAAGCCTGGATGATGTTTTTTAATTTTTAGAATTATTTTTGCATTTGTTTTTGAATTTTCTAACTCGGGTCGGGTTTGAACGGATAGGAAGGAAATTTTTTTTCCTCATTACTTTTTAGCCTGCCTTAACCCGTTTAGTCTTGAAATGAAGCTTGGATGATGTTTTTTAATTTTTAGAATTTTTTTGCATTTATTTTTCAATTTTCTAACCCGGGTCGGGTTTGAACGGAAAGGAAGGAAATTGTTTTTCCTTTTTATTTTTTAGCCTGTCTTGACCCGTTTAGTCTTGAAATGAAGCCTGGATGATGTTTTTTAATTTTTAGAATTTTTTTACCTTTATTTTTCAATTTTCTAACTCGGGTTGGGTTCGAACGGATAGGAAGGAAATTTTTTTTCTTCTCTATTTTTCCGCCTGCCCTGACCCGTTTCTTCTTGAAATGAAGCCTGGATGATGTTTTTTAATTTTTAGAATTTTTTTGCATTTATTTTTGAATTTTCTAACTCGGGTCTGGTTTGAACGGATAGGAAGAAAATTTTTTTTCTTCTTTATTTTTCAACCTGTCCTGTCCCGTTTAATCCTGAAATAAAGCCTGGATGATGTTTTTTAATTTTTAGAATTTTTTTTGCATTTGTTTTTGAATTTTCTAACTCGGGTCGGGTTTGAACGGATAGGAAGGAAATTTTTTTTCCTCTTTATTTTTTAGCCTGCCTTGACCCGTTTAGTCTTGAAATGAAGCCTGGATGATGTTTTTTAATTTTTAGAATTTTTTTGCATTTATTTTTCAATTTTCTAACCCGGGTCGGGTTCGAACGGATAGGAAGGAAATTTTTTTTCTTCTTTATTTTTCAGCCTGCCCTGACCCGTTTCATCTTGAAATGAAGCCTGGATGATGTTTATTAATTTTTAGAATTTTTTTGCATTTATTTTCGAATTTTCTAAGTCGGGTCGGGTTTGAACGGATAGGAAGAAATTTTTTTTTCTTCTTTATTTTTCAACCTGTCCAGACCTGTTTAATCCTGAAATGAAGCCTGGATGATGTTTTTTAATTTTTAGAATTTTTTTTGCATTTGTTTTTGAATTTTCTAACTCGGGTCGGGTTTGAACGGATAGGAAGGAAATTTTTTTTGTTCTCTATTTTTCGGCCTGTCCTTTCCCGTTTCGTATTGAAATGAAGCCTGGATGTTGTTTTTTAATTTTTAGAGTTTTTTTGCATTTATTTTTGAAGTTTCTAACCTGGGTCGGGTTCGAACGGATGGGAAGTAATTTTTTTTTCTTCTCTATTTTTTGGCCTGTGCTGACCCGTTTCGTCTTGAAATAAAGCCTGGATGATGTTTTTTAATTTTTAGAATTTTTTTGCATTTATATTTGAATTTTCTAACTCGGGTCGGGTTTGAACGGATAGTAAGGAAATTTTTTTTCGTCTTTATTTTTTAGCCTGCCTTGACCCGTTTAGTCTTGAAATGAAGCCGGGATGATGTTTTTTAATTTTTAGAATTTTTTTGCATTTATTTTTCAATTTTCTAACCCGGGTCGGGTTCGAACGGATAGGAAGGAAATTTTTTTTCTTCTCTATTTTTCGGCCTGTGCAGACCCGTTTCGTCTTGAAATGAAGCCTGGATGATGTTTATTAATTTTTAGAATTTTTTTTGCATTTATTTTCGAATTTTCTAACTCGGGTCGGGTTTGAACGGATAGGAAGAAATTCTTTTTTCTTCTTTATTTTTCAACCTGTCCAGACCTGTTTAATCCTGAAATGAAGCCTGGATGATGTTTTTTAATTTTTAGAATTTTTTTTGCATTTGTTTTTGAATTTTCTAACTCGGGTCGGGTTCGAACGGATAGGAAGGAAATTTTTTTTGTTCTGTATTTTTCGGCCTGTCCTTTCCCGTTTCGTATTGAAATGAAGCCTGGATGATGTTTTTTAATTTTTAGAATTTTTTTTCATTTATTTTTCAATTTTCTAACCCGGGTCGGGTTCGAACGGATAGGAAGGAAATTTTTTTTCTTCCCTATTTTACAGCCTGTCCTAACCCGTTTCTTCTTGAAATGAAGCCTGGATGATGTTTTTTAATTTTTAGAATTATTTTTGCATTTGTTTTTGAATTTTCTAACTCGGGTCGGGTTCGAACGGATAGGAAGGAAATTTTTTTTGTTCTCTATTTTTCGGCCAGTACTTTCCCGTTTCGTATTGAAATGAAGCCTGGATGATGTTTTTTAATTTTTAGAATTTTTTTGCATTTATTTTTCAATTTTCTAACCCGGGTCGGGGTCGAACGGATAGGAAGGAAATTTTTTTTCTTCTCTATTTTACAGCCTGTCCTAACCCGTTTCTTCTTGAAATGAAGCCTGGATGATGTTTTTTAATTTTTAGAATTATTTTTGCATTTGTTTTTGAATTTTCTAACTCGGGTCGGGTTCGAACGGATAGGAAGGAAATTTATTTTGTTCTCTATTTTTCGGCCAGTACTTTCCCGTTTCGTATTGAAATGAAGCCTGGATGATGTTTTTTAATTTTTAGAATTTTTTTGCATTTATTTTTCAATTTTCTAACCCGGGTCGGGGTCGAACGGATAGGAAGGAAATTTTTTTTCTTCTCTATTTTACAGCCTGTCCTAACCCGTTTCTTCTTGAAATGAAGCCTGGATGATGCTTTTTTAATTTTTTGAATTATTTTGCATTTATTTTTGAATTTTCTAACTCGGGTCGAGTTTGAACGGATAGGAAGAAATTTTTTTTTCTTCTTTATTTTTCAACCTGTCCAGACCCGTTTCATCTTGAAATGAAGCCTGGATGATGTTTTTTAATTTTTAGAATTTTTTTTTGCAATTGTTTTTGAGTTTTCTAACTCGGGTCGGGTTCGAACGGATAGGAAGGAAATTTTTTTTGTTCTCTATTTTTCGGCCAGTACTTTCCCGTTTCGTATTGAAATGAAGCCTGGATGTTGTTTTTTAATTTTTAGAGTTTTTTTGCATTTATTTTTGAAGTTTCTAACCCGGGTCGGGTTCGAACGGATAGGAAGGAAATTTTTTTTCTTCTCTATTTTTCGGCCTGTCCTGAACCGTTTCATCTTGAAATAAAGCCTGGGTGATGTTTTTTAATTTTAAGAATTTTTTTGCCTTTACTTTTGAATTTTCTAACTCGGGTCGGGTTTGAACGGATAGGAAGATAATTTTTTTTCCTCTTTATTTTTTAGCCTGTCTTGACCCGTTTAGTCTTGAAATGAAGCCTGGATGATGTTTTTTAATTTTTAGAATTTTTTTGCATTTATTTTTCAATTTTCTAAATCGGGTCGGGTTTGAACGGATAGGAAGGAAATTTTTTTTTCTCTTTATTTTTTAGCATCTCTTGACCCGTTTAGTCTTGAAATGAAGCCTGGATGATGTTTTTTAATTTTTAGAATTTTTTTGCATTTATTTTTCAATTTTCTAACTCGGGTCGGGTTCGAACGGATAGGAAGGAAATTTTTTTTCTTCTCTATTTTTCCGGCAGCCCTGGCCCGTTTCTTCTTGAAATGAAGCCTGAATGATGTTTTTTAATTTTTAGAATTTTTTTGCATTTATTTTCGAATTTTCTAACTCGGGTCGGGTTTGAACGGATAGGAAGAAAATTTTTTTCTTCTTTATTTTTCAACCTGTCCGGACCCGTTTAATCCTGAAATGAAGCCTGGATGATGTTTTTTAATTTTTAGAATTTTTTTTGCATTTGTTTTTGAATTTTCTAACTCGGGTCGGGTTCGAACGGATAGGAAGGAAATTTTTTTTGTTCTCTATTTTTCGGCCTGTCCTTTCCCGTTTCGTATTGAAATGAAGCCTGGGTGATGTTTTTTAATTTTTAGAATTTTTTTGCATTTATTTTTCAATTTCCTAACCCGGGTCGGGTTCGAACGGATAGGAAGGAAATTTTTTTTCTTCTCTATTTTTCAGCCTGTCCTAACCCGTTTCTTCTTGAAATGAAACCTGGATGATGTTTTTTAATTTTTTGAATTTTTTTGCATTTATTTTCGAATTTTCTAACTCGGGTCGGGTTTGAACGGATAGGAAGAAAATTTTTTTCTTCTTTATTTTTCAACCTGTCCGGACCCGTTTAATCCTGAAATGAAGCCTGGATGATGTTTTTTAATTTTTAGAATTTTTTTTGCATTTGTTTTTGAGTTTTCTAACTCGGGTCGGGTTCGAACGGATAGGAATGAAATTTTTTTTGTTCTCTATTTTTCGGCCTGTCCTTTCCCGTTTCGTATTGAAATGAAGCCTGGATGTTGTTTTTTAATTTTTAGAATTTTTTTGCATTTATTTTTGAATTTTCTAACTCGGGTCGGGTTTGAACGGATAGGAAGGAAATTTTTTTTCCTCATTACTTTTTAGCCTGCCTTAACCCGTTTAGTCTTGAAATGAAGCTTGGATGATGTTTTTTAATTTTTAGAATTTTTTTGCATTTATTTTTCAATTTTCTAACCCGGGTCGGGTATGAACGGAATGGAAGGAAATTTTTTTTCCTTTTTATTTTTTAGCCTGTCTTGACCCGTTTAGTCATGAAATGAAGCCTGGATGATGTTTTTTAATTTTTAGAATTTTTTTGCGTTTATTTTTCAATTTTCTAACTCGGGTCGGGTTTGAACGGATAGGAAGAAAATTTTTTTTCTTCTTTATTTTTCAACCTGTCCTGTCCCGTTTAATCCTGAAATAAAGCCTGGATGATGTTTTTTAATTTTTAGAATTTTTTTTGCATTTGTTTTTGAATTTTCTAACTCGGGTCGGGTTTGAACGGATAGGAAGGAAATTTTTTTTCCTCTTTATTTTTTAGCCTGCCTTGACCCGTTTAGTCTTGAAATGAAGCCTGGATGATGTTTTTTAATTTTTAGAATTTTTTTGCATTTATTTTTCAATTTTCTAACCCGGGTTGGGTTCGAACGGATAGGAAGGAAATTTTTTTTGTTCTCTATTTTTCGGCCTGTCCTTTCCCGTTTCGTATTGAAATGAAGCCTGGATGTTGTTTTTTAATTTTTAGAGTTTTTTTGCATTTATTTTTGAAGTTTCTAACCTGGGTCGGGTTCGAACGGATGGGAAGTAATTTTTTTTTCTTCTCTATTTTTTGGCCTGTGCTGACCCGTTTCGTCTTGAAATAAAGCCTGGATGATGTTTTTTAATTTTTAGAATTTTTTTGCATTTATATTTGAATTTTCTAACTCGGGTCGGGTTTGAACGGATAGTAAGGAAATTTTTTTTCGTCTTTATTTTTTAGCCTGCCTTGACCCGTTTAGTCTTGAAATGAAGCCGGGATGATGTTTTTTAATTTTTAGAATTTTTTTGCATTTATTTTTCAATTTTCTAACCCGGGTCGGGTTCGAACGGATAGGAAGGAAATTTTTTTTCTTCTCTATTTTTCGGCCTGTGCAGACCCGTTTCGTCTTGAAATGAAGCCTGGATGATGTTTATTAATTTTTAGAATTTTTTTTGCATTTATTTTCGAATTTTCTAACTCGGGTCGGGTTTGAACGGATAGGAAGAAATTCTTTTTTCTTCTTTATTTTTCAACCTGTCCAGACCTGTTTAATCCTGAAATGAAGCCTGGATGATGTTTTTTAATTTTTAGAATTTTTTTTGCATTTGTTTTTGAATTTTCTAACTCGGGTCGGGTTCGAACGGATAGGAAGGAAATTTTTTTTGTTCTGTATTTTTCGGCCTGTCCTTTCCCGTTTCGTATTGAAATGAAGCCTGGATGATGTTTTTTAATTTTTAGAATTTTTTTGCATTTATTTTTCAATTTTCTAACCCGGGTCGGGTTCGAACGGATAGGAAGGAAATTTTTTTTTCTTCTCTATTTTACAGCCTGTCCTAACCCGTTTCTTCTTGAAATGAAGCCTGGATGATGTTTTTTAATTTTTAGAATTATTTTTGCATTTGTTTTTGAATTTTCTAACTCGGGTCGGGTTCGAACGGATAGGAAGGAAATTTTTTTTGTTCTCTATTTTTCGGCCAGTACTTTCCCGTTTCGTATTGAAATGAAGCCTGGATGATGTTTTTTAATTTTTAGAATTTTTTTGCATTTATTTTTCAATTTTCTAACCCGGGTCGGGGTCGAACGGATAGGAAGGAAATTTTTTTTCTTCTCTATTTTACAGCCTGTCCTAACCCGTTTCTTCTTGAAATGAAGCCTGGATGATGTTTTTTAATTTTTAGAATTATTTTTGCATTTGTTTTTGAATTTTCTAACTCGGGTCGGGTTCGAACGGATAGGAAGGAAATTTATTTTGTTCTCTATTTTTCGGCCAGTACTTTCCCGTTTCGTATTGAAATGAAGCCTGGATGATGTTTTTTAATTTTTAGAATTTTTTTGCATTTATTTTTCAATTTTCTAACCCGGGTCGGGGTCGAACGGATAGGAAGGAAATTTTTTTTCTTCTCTATTTTACAGCCTGTCCTAACCCGTTTCTTCTTGAAATGAAGCCTGGATGATGCTTTTTTAATTTTTTGAATTATTTTGCATTTATTTTTGAATTTTCTAACTCGGGTCGAGTTTGAACGGATAGGAAGAAATTTTTTTTTCTTCTTTATTTTTCAACCTGTCCAGACCCGTTTCATCTTGAAATGAAGCCCGGATGATGTTTTTTAATTTTTAGAATTTTTTTTTGCAATTGTTTTTGAGTTTTCTAACTCGGGTCGGGTTCGAACGGATAGGAAGGAAATTTTTTTTGTTCTCTATTTTTCGGCCTGTCCTTTCCCGTTTCGTATTGAAATGAAGCCTGGATGTTGTTTTTTAATTTTTAGAGTTTTTTTGCATTTATTTTTGAAGTTTCTAACCCGGGTCGGGTTCGAACGGATAGGAAGGAAATTTTTTTTCTTCTCTATTTTTCGGCCTGTCCTGAACCGTTTCATCTTGAAATAAAGCCTGGGTGATGTTTTTTAATTTTAAGAATTTTTTTGCCTTTACTTTTGAATTTTCTAACTCGGGTCGGGTTTGAACGGATAGGAAGATAATTTTTTTTCCTCTTTATTTTTTAGCCTGTCTTGACCCGTTTAGTCTTGAAATGAAGCCTGGATGATGTTTTTTAATTTTTAGAATTTTTTTGCATTTATTTTTCAATTTTCTAAATCGGGTCGGGTTTGAACGGATAGGAAGGAAATTTTTTTTTCTCTTTATTTTTTAGCATCTCTTGACCCGTTTAGTCTTGAAATGAAGCCTGGATGATGTTTTTTAATTTTTAGAATTTTTTTGCATTTATTTTTCAATTTTCTAACTCGGGTCGGGTTCGAACGGATAGGAAGGAAATTTTTTTTCTTCTCTATTTTTCCGGCAGCCCTGGCCCGTTTCTTCTTGAAATGAAGCCTGAATGATGTTTTTTAATTTTTAGAATTTTTTTGCATTTATTTTCGAATTTTCTAACTCGGGTCGGGTTTGAACGGATAGGAAGAAAATTTTTTTCTTCTTTATTTTTCAACCTGTCCGGACCCGTTTAATCCTGAAATGAAGCCTGGATGATGTTTTTTAATTTTTAGAATTTTTTTTGCATTTATTTTTGAATTTTCTAACTCGGGTCGGGTTCGAACGGATAGGAAGGAAATTTTTTTTGTTCTCTATTTTTCGGCCTGTCCTTTCCCGTTTCGTATTGAAATGAAGCCTGGGTGATGTTTTTTAATTTTTAGAATTTTTTTGCATTTATTTTTCAATTTCCTAACCCGGGTCGGGTTCGAACGGATAGGAAGGAAATTTTTTTTCTTCTCTATTTTTCAGCCTGTCCTAACCCGTTTCTTCTTGAAATGAAACCTGGATGATGTTTTTTAATTTTTTGAATTTTTTTGCATTTATTTTCGAATTTTCTAACTCGGGTCGGGTTTGAACGGATAGGAAGAAAATTTTTTTCTTCTTTATTTTTCAACCTGTCCGGACCCGTTTAATCCTGAAATGAAGCCTGGATGATGTTTTTTAATTTTTAGAATTTTTTTTGCATTTGTTTTTGAGTTTTCTAACTCGGGTCGGGTTCGAACGGATAGGAATGAAATTTTTTTTGTTCTCTATTTTTCGGCCTGTCCTTTCCCGTTTCGTATTGAAATGAAGCCTGGATGTTGTTTTTTAATTTTTAGAATTTTTTTGCATTTATTTTTGAATTTTCTAACTCGGGTCGGGTTTGAACGGATAGGAAGGAAATTTTTTTTCCTCATTACTTTTTAGCCTGCCTTAACCCGTTTAGTCTTGAAATGAAGCTTGGATGATGTTTTTTAATTTTTAGAATTTTTTTGCATTTATTTTTCAATTTTCTAACCCGGGTCGGGTATGAACGGAATGGAAGGAAATTTTTTTTCCTTTTTATTTTTTAGCCTGTCTTGACCCGTTTAGTCATGAAATGAAGCCTGGATGATGTTTTTTAATTTTTAGAATTTTTTTGCGTTTATTTTTCAATTTTCTAACTCGGGTCGGGTTTGAACGGATAGGAAGAAAATTTTTTTTCTTCTTTATTTTTCAACCTGTCCTGTCCCGTTTAATCCTGAAATAAAGCCTGGATGATGTTTTTTAATTTTTAGAATTTTTTTTGCATTTGTTTTTGAATTTTCTAACTCGGGTCGGGTTTGAACGGATAGGAAGGAAATTTTTTTTCCTCTTTATTTTTTAGCCTGCCTTGACCCGTTTAGTCTTGAAATGAAGCCTGGATGATGTTTTTTAATTTTTAGAATTTTTTTGCATTTATTTTTCAATTTTCTAACCCGGGTTGGGTTCGAACGGATAGGAAGGAAATTTTTTTTCTTCTCTATTTTTCAGCCTGCCCTGACCCGTTTCTTCTTGAAATGAAGCCTGGATGATGTTTATTAATTTTTAGAATTTTTTTACATTTATTTTCGAATTTTCTAACTCGGGTCGGGTTTGAACGGATATGAAGAAATTTTTTTTTCTTCTTTATTTTTCAACCTGTCCAGACCTGTTTAATCCTGAAATGAAGCCTGGATGATGTTTTTTAATTTTTAGAATTTTTTTTGCATTTGTTTTTGAATGTTCTAACTCGGGTCGGGTTCGAACGGATAGGAAGGAAATTTTTTTTGTTCTCTATTTTTCGGCCTGTCCTTTCCCGTTACGTATTGAAATGAAGCCTGGATGTTGTTTTTTAATTTTTAGAGTTTTTTTGCATTTATTTTTGAAGTTTCTAACCCGGGTCGGGTTCGAACGGATGGGAAGTAAATTTTTTTTCTTCTCTATTTTTTGGCCTGTGCTGACCCGTTTCGTCTTGAAATAAAGCCTGGATGATGTTTTTTAATTTTTAGAATTTTTTTGCATTTATATTTGAATTTTCTAACTCGGGTCGGGTTTGAACGGATAGTAAGGAAATTTTGTTTCGTCTTTATTTTTTAGCCTGCCTTGACCCGTTTAGTCTTGAAATGAAGCCTGGATGATGTTTTTTAATTTTTAGAATTTTTTTGCATTTATTTTTCAATTTTCTAACCCGGGTCGGGTTCGAACGGATAGGAAGGAAATTTTTTTTCTTCTCTATTTTTCGGCTTGTGCTGACCCATTTCGTCTTGAAATAAAGCCTGGATGATTATTTTTAATTTTTAGAATTTTTTTGCATTTATTTTTGAATTTTCTAACTCGGGTCGGGTTTGAACGGATAGTAAGGAAATTTTTTTTCCTCTTTATTTTTTAGCCTGCCTTGACCCGTTTAGTCTTGAAATGAAGCCTGGATGATGTTTTTTAATTTTTAGAATTTTTTTGCATTTATTTTTCAATTTTCTAACCCGGGTTGGGTTCGAACGGATAGGAAGGAAATTTTTTTTCTTCTCTATTTTTCAGCCTGCCCTGACCCGTTTCTTCTTGAAATGAAGCCTGGATGATGTTTATTAATTTTTAGAATTTTTTTGCATTTATTTTCGAATTTTCAAACTCGGGTTGGGTTTGAACGGATAGGAAGAAATTTTTTTTTCTTCTTTATTTTTCAACCTGTCCAGACCTGTTTAATCCTGAAATGAAGCCTGGATGATGTTTTTTAATTTTTAGAATTTTTTTTGCATTTGTTTTTGAATTTTCTAACTCGGGTCGGGTTCGAACGGATAGGAAGGAAATTTTTTTTGTTCTCTATTTTTCGGCCTGTCCTTTCCCGTTTCGTATTGAAATGAAGCCTGGATGATGTTTTTTAATTTTTAGAATTTTTTTGCATTTATTTTTCAATTTTCTAACCCGGGTCGGGTTCGAACGGATAGGAAGGAAATTTTTTTTCTTCTCTATTTTACAGCCTGTCCTAACCCGTTTCTTCTTGAAATGAAGCCTGGATGATGTTTTTTAATTTTTAGAATTATTTTTGCATTTGTTTTTGAATTTTCTAACCCGGGTCGGGTTCGAACGAATAGGAAGGAAATTTTTTTTCTTCTCTATTTTTCGGCCTGTGCAGACCCGTTTCGTCTTGAAATGAAGCCTGGATGATGTTTATTAATTTTTAGAATTTTCTTTGCATTTATTTTCGAATTTTCTAACTCGGGTCGGGTTTGAACGGATAGGAAGAAATTCTTTTTTCTTCTTTATTTTTCAACCTGTCCAGACCTGTTTAATCCTGAAATGAAGCCTGGATGATGTTTTTTAATTTTTAGAATTTTTTTTGCATTTGTTTTTGAATTTTCTAACTCGGGTCGGGTTCGAACGGATAGGAAGGAAATTTTTTTTGTTCTCTATTTTTCGGCCTATCCTTTCCCGTTTCGTATTGAAATGAAGCCTGGATGATGTTTTTTAATTTTTAGAATTTTTTTTCATTTATTTTTCAATTTTCTAACCCGGGTCGGGTTCGAACGGATAGGAAGGAAATTTTTTTTCTTCTCTATTTTACAGCCTGTCCTAACCCGTTTCTTCTTGAAATGAAGCCTGGATGATGTTTTTTAATTTTTAGAATTATTTTTGCATTTGTTTTTGAATTTTCTAACTCGGGTCGGGTTCGAACGGATAGGAAGGAAATTTTTTTTGTTCTCTATTTTTCGGCCAGTACTTTCCCGTTTCGTATTGAAATGAAGCCTGGACGATGTTTTTTAATTTTTAGAATTTTTTTGCATTTATTTTTCAATTTTCTAACCCGGGTCGGGTTCGAACGGATAGGAAGGAAATTTTTTTTCTTCTCTATTTTACAGCCTGTCCTAACCCGTTTCTTCTTGAAATGAAGCCTGGATGACGCTTTTTTAATTTTTTGAATTATTTTGCATTTATTTTTGAATTTTCTAACTCGGGTCGAGTTTGAACGGATAGGAAGAAATTTTTTTTTCTTCTTTATTTTTCAACCTGTCCAGACCCGTTTCATCTTGAAATGAAGCCTGGATGATGTTTTTTAATTTTTAGAATTTTTTTTTGCATTTGTTTTTGAGTTTTCTAACTCGGGTCGGGTTCGAACGGATAGGAAGGAAATTTTTTTTGTTCTCTATTTTTCGGCCTGTCCTTTCCCGTTTCGTATTGAAATGAAGCCTGGATGTTGTTTTTTAATTTTTAGAGTTTTTTTGCATTTATTTTTGAAGTTTCTAACCCGGGTCGGGTTCGAACGGATAGGAAGGAAATTTTTTTTCTTCTCTATTTTTCGGCCTGTCCTGACCCGTTTCATCTTGAAATAAAGCCTGGGTGATGTTTTTTAATTTGAAGAATTTTTTTGCCTTTACTTTTGAATTTTCTAACTCGGGTCGGGTTTGAACGGATAGGAAGATAATTTTTTTTCCTCTTTATTTTTTAGCCTGTCTTGACCCGTTTAGTCTTGAAATGAAGCCTGGATGATGTTTTTTAATTTTTAGAATTTTTTTGCATTTATTTTTCAATTTTCTAAATCGGGTCGGGTTTGAACGGATAGGAAGGAAATTTTTTTTTCTCTTTATTTTTTAGCATCTCTTGACCCGTTTAGTCTTGAAATGAAGCCTGGATGATGTTTTTTAATTTTTAGAATTTTTTTGCATTTATTTTTCAATTTTCTAACTCGGGTCGGGTTCGAACGGATAGGAAGGAAATTTTTTTTCTTCTCTATTTTTCCGGCAGCCCTGGCCCGTTTCTTCTTGAAATGAAGCCTGAATGATGTTTTTTAATTTTTAGAATTTTTTTGCATTTATTTTCGAATTTTCTAACTCGGGTCGGGTTTGAACGGATAGGAAGAAAATTTTTTTCTTCTTTATTTTTCAACCTGTCCGGACCCGTTTAATCCTGAAATGAAGCCTGGATGATGTTTTTTAATTTTTAGAATTTTTTTTGCATTTGTTTTTGAATTTTCTAACTTGGGTCGGGTTCGAACGGATAGGAAGGAAATTTTTTTTGTTCTCTATTTTTCGGCCTGTCCTTTCCCGTTTCGTATTGAAATGAAGCCTGGGTGATGTTTTTTAATTTTTAGAATTTTTTTGCATTTATTTTTCAATTTCCTAACCCGGGTCGGGTTCGAACGGATAGGAAGGAAATTTTTTTTCTTCTCTATTTTTCAGCTTGTCCTAACCCGTTTCTTCTTGAAATGAAACCTGGATGATGTTTTTTAATTTTTGAATTTTTTTGCATTTATTTTCGAATTTTCTAACTCGGGTCGGGTTTGAACGGATAGGAAGAAAATTTTTTTCTTCTTTATTTTTCAACCTGTCCGGACCCGTTTAATCCTGAAATGAAGCCTGGATGATGTTTTTTAATTTTTAGAATTTTTTTTGCATTTGTTTTTGAGTTTTCTAACTCGGGTCGGGTTCGAACGGATAGGAAGGAAATTTTTTTTGTTCTCTATTTTTCGGCCTGTCCTTTCCCGTTTCGTATTGAAATGAAGCCTGGATGTTGTTTTTTAATTTTTAGAATTTTTTTGCATTTATTTTTGAATTTTCTAACTCGGGTCGGGTTTGAACGGATAGGAAGGAAATTTTTTTTCCTCATTACTTTTTAGCCTGCCTTAACCCGTTTAGTCTTGAAATGAAGCTTGGATGATGTTTTTTAATTTTTAGAATTTTTTTGCATTTATTTTTCAATTTTCTAACCCGGGTCGGGTATGAACGGAATGGAAGGAAATTTTTTTTCCTTTTTATTTTTTAGCCTGTCTTGACCCGTTTAGTCTTGAAATGAAGCCTGGATGATGTTTTTTAATTTTTAGAATTTTTTTGCGTTTATTTTTCAATTTTCTAACTCGGGTCGGGTTTGAACGGATAGGAAGAAAATTTTTTTTCTTCTTTATTTTTCAACCTGTCCTGTCCCGTTTAATCCTGAAATAAAGCCTGGATGATGTTTTTTAATTTTTAGAATTTTTTTTGCATTTGTTTTTGAATTTTCTAACTCGGGTCGGGTTTGAACGGATAGGAAGGAAATTTTTTTTCCTCTTTATTTTTTAGCCTGCCTTGACCCGTTTAGTCTTGAAATGAAGCCTGGATGATGTTTTTTAATTTTTAGAATTTTTTTGCATTTATTTTTCAATTTTCTAACCCGGGTTGGGTTCGAACGGATAGGAAGGAAATTTTTTTTCTTCTCTATTTTTCAGCCTGCCCTGACCCGTTTCTTCTTGAAATGAAGCCTGGATGATGTTTATTAATTTTTAGAATTTTTTTGCATTTATTTTCGAATTTTCAAACTCGGGTCGGGTTTGAACGGATAGGAAGAAATTTTTTTTTCTTCTTTATTTTTCAACCTGTCCAGACCTGTTTAATCCTGAAATGAAGCCTGGATGATGTTTTTTAATTTTTAGAATTTTTTTTGCATTTGTTTTTGAATTTTCTAACTCGGGTCGGGTTCGAACGGATAGGAAGGAAATTTTTTTTGTTCTCTATTTTTCGGCCTGTCCTTTCCCGTTTCGTATTGAAATGAAGCCTGGATGATGTTTTTTAATTTTTAGAATTTTTTTGCATTTATTTTTCAATTTTCTAACCCGGGTCGGGTTCGAACGGATAGGAAGGAAATTTTTTTTCTTCTCTATTTTACAGCCTGTCCTAACCCGTTTCTTCTTGAAATGAAGCCTGGATGATGTTTTTTAATTTTTAGAATTATTTTTGCATTTGTTTTTGAATTTTCTAACTCGGGTCGGGTTTGAACGGATAGGAAGGAAATTTTTTTTCCTCATTACGTTTTAGCCTGCCTTAACCCGTTTAGTCTTGAAATGAAGCTTGGATGATGTTTTTTAATTTTTAGAATTTTTTTGCATTTATTTTTCAATTTTCTAACCCGGGTCGGGTTTGAACGGAAAGGAAGGAAATTGTTTTTCCTTTTTATTTTTTAGCCTGTCTTGACCCGTTTAGTCTTGAAATGAAGCCTGGATGATGTTTTTTAATTTTTAGAATTTTTTTGCATTTATTTTTCAATTTTCTAACTCGGGTTGGGTTCGAACGGATAGGAAGGAAATTTTTTTTCTTCTCTATTTTACAGCCTGTCCTAACCCGTTTCTTCTTGAAATGAAGCCTGGATGATGTTTTTTAATTTTTAGAATTATTTTTGCATTTGTTTTTGAATTTTCTAACTCGGGTCGGGTTCGAACGGATAGGAAAGAAATTTTTTTTGTTCTCTATTTTTCGGCCAGTCCTTTCCCGTTTCGTATTGAAATGAAGCCTGGATGATGTTTTTTAATTTTTAGAATTTTTTTGCATTTATTTTTCAATTTTCTAACCCGGGTCGGGTTCGAACGGATAGGAAGGAAATTTTTTTTCTTCTCTATTTTTCGGCCTGTGCAGACCCGTTTCGTCTTGAAATGAAGCCTGGATGATGTTTATTAATTTTTAGAATTTTTTTTGCATTTATTTTCGAATTTTCTAACTCGGGTCGGGTTTGAACGGATAGGAAGAAATTCTTTTTTCTTCTTTATTTTTCAACCTGTCCAGACCTGTTTAATCCTGAAATGAAGCCTGGATGATGTTTTTTAATTTTTAGAATTTTTTTTGCATTTGTTTTTGAATTTTCTAACTCGGGTCGGGTTCGAACGGATAGGAAGGAAATTTTTTTTGTTCTCTATTTTTCGGCCTGTCCTTTCCCGTTTCGTATTGAAATGAAGCCTGGATGATGTTTTTTAATTTTTAGAATTTTTTTTCATTTATTTTTCAATTTTCTAACCCGGGTCGGGTTCGAACGGATAGGAATGAAATTTTTTTTCTTCTCTATTTTACAGCCTGTCCTAACCCGTTTCTTCTTGAAATGAAGCCTGGATGATGTTTTTTAATTTTTAGAATTATTTTTGCATTTGTTTTTGAATTTTCTAACTCGGGTCGGGTTCGAACGGATAGGAAGGAAATTTTTTTTGTTCTCTATTTTTCGGCCAGTACTTTCCCGTTTCGTATTGAAATGAAGCCTGGACGATGTTTTTTAATTTTTAGAATTTTTTTGCATTTATTTTTCAATTTTCTAACCCGGGTCGGGTTCGAACGGATAGGAAGGAAATTTTTTTTCTTCTCTATTTTACAGCCTGTCCTAACCCGTTTCTTCTTGAAATGAAGCCTGGATGAAGCTTTTTTAATTTTTTGAATTATTTTGCATTTATTTTTGAATTTTCTAACTCGGGTCGAGTTTGAACGGATAGGAAGAAATTTTTTTTTCTTCTTTATTTTTCAACCTGTCCAGACCCGTTTCATCTTGAAATGAAGCCTGGATGATGTTTTTTAATTTTTAGAATTTTTTTTTGCATTTGTTTTTGAGTTTTCTAACTCGGGTCGGGTTCGAACGGATAGGAAGGAAATTTTTTTTGTTCTCTATTTTTCGGCCTGTCCTTTCCCGGTTCGTATTGAAATGAAGCCTGGATGTTGTTTTTTAATTTTTAGAGTTTTTTTGCATTTATTTTTGAAGTTTCTAACCCGGGTCGGGTTCGAACGGATAGGAAGGAAATTTTTTTTCTTCTCTATTTTTCGGCCTGTCCTGACCCGTTTCATCTTGAAATAAAGCCTGGGTGATGTTTTTTAATTTGAAGAATTTTTTTGCCTTTACTTTTGAATTTTCTAACTCGGGTCGGGTTTGAACGGATAGGAAGATAATTTTTTTTCCTCTTTATTTTTTAGCCTGTCTTGACCCGTTTAGTCTTGAAATGAAGCCTGGATGATGTTTTTTAATTTTTAGAATTTTTTTGCATTTATTTTTCAATTTTCTAAATCGGGTCGGGTTTGAACGGATAGGAAGGAAATTTTTTTTTCTCTTTATTTTTTAGCATCTCTTGACCCGTTTAGTCTTGAAATGAAGCCTGGATGATGTTTTTTAATTTTTAGAATTTTTTTGCATTTATTTTTCAATTTTCTAACTCGGGTCGGGTTCGAACGGATAGGAAGGAAATTTTTTTTCTTCTCTATTTTTCCGGCAGCCCTGGCCCGTTTCTTCTTGAAATGAAGCCTGAATGATGTTTTTTAATTTTTAGAATTTTTTTGCATTTATTTTCGAATTTTCTAACTCGGGTCGGGTTTGAACGGATAGGAAGAAAATTTTTTTCTTCTTTATTTTTCAACCTGTCCGGACCCGTTTAATCCTGAAATGAAGCCTGGATGATGTTTTTTAATTTTTAGAATTTTTTTTGCATTTATTTTTGAATTTTCTAACTTGGGTCGGGTTCGAACGGATAGGAAGGAAATTTTTTTTGTTCTCTATTTTTCGGCCTGTCCTTTCCCGTTTCGTATTGAAATGAAGCCTGGGTGATGTTTTTTAATTTTTAGAATTTTTTTGCATTTATTTTTCAATTTCCTAACCCGGGTCGGGTTCGAACGGATAGGAAGGAAATTTTTTTTCTTCTCTATTTTTCAGCCTGTCCTAACCCGTTTCTTCTTGAAATGAAACCTGGATGATGTTTTTTAATTTTTGAATTTTTTTGCATTTATTTTCGAATTTTCTAACTCGGGTCGGGTTTGAACGGATAGGAAGAAAATTTTTTTCTTCTTTATTTTTCAACCTGTCCGGACCCGTTTAATCCTGAAATGAAGCCTGGATGATGTTTTTTAATTTTTAGAATTTTTTTTGCATTTGTTTTTGAGTTTTCTAACTCGGGTCGGGTTCGAACGGATAGGAAGGAAATTTTTTTTGTTCTCTATTTTTCGGCCTGTCCTTTCCCGTTTCGTATTGAAATGAAGCCTGGATGTTGTTTTTTAATTTTTAGAATTTTTTTGCATTTATTTTTTAATTTTCTAACTCGGGTCGGGTTTGAACGGATAGGAAGGAAATTTTTTTTCCTCATTACTTTTTAGCCTGCCTTAACCCGTTTAGTCTTGAAATGAAGCTTGGATGATGTTTTTTAATTTTTAGAATTTTTTTGCATTTATTTTTCAATTTTCTAACCCGGGTCGGGTATGAACGGAATGGAAGGAAATTTTTTTTCCTTTTTATTTTTTAGCCTGTCTTGACCCGTTTAGTCTTGAAATGAAGCCTGGATGATGTTTTTTAATTTTTAGAATTTTTTTGCGTTTATTTTTCAATTTTCTAACTCGGGTCGGGTTTGAACGGATAGGAAGAAAATTTTTTTTCTTCTTTATTTTTCAACCTGTCCTGTCCCGTTTAATCCTGAAATAAAGCCTGGATGATGTTTTTTAATTTTTAGAATTTTTTTGCATTTATTTTTCAATTTTCTAACCCGGGTTGGGTTCGAACGGATAGGAAGGAAATTTTTTTTCTTCTCTATTTTTCAGCCTGCCCTGACCCGTTTCTTCTTGAAATGAAGCCTGGATAATGTTTATTAATTTTTAGAATTTTTTTACATTTATTTTCGAATTTTCTAACTCGGGTCGGGTTTGAACGGATATGAAGAAATTTTTTTTTCTTCTTTATTTTTCAACCTGTCCAGACCTGTTTAATCCTGAAATGAAGCCTGGATGATGTTTTTTAATTTTTAGAATTTTTTTTGCATTTGTTTTTGAATGTTCTAACTCGGGTCGGGTTCGAACGGATAGGAAGGAAATTTTTTTTGTTCTCTATTTTTCGGCCTGTCCTTTCCCGTTACGTATTGAAATGAAGCCTGGATGTTGTTTTTTAATTTTTAGAGTTTTTTTGCATTTATTTTTGAAGTTTCTAACCCGGGTCGGGTTCGAACGGATGGGAAGTAAATTTTTTTTCTTCTCTATTTTTTGGCCTGTGCTGACCCGTTTCGTCTTGAAATAAAGCCTGGATGATGTTTTTTAATTTTTATAATTTTTTTGCATTTATATTTGAATTTTCTAACTCGGGTCGGGTTTGAACGGATAGTAAGGAAATTTTGTTTCGTCTTTATTTTTTAGCCTGCCTTGACCCGTTTAGTCTTGAAATGAAGCCTGGATGATGTTTTTTAATTTTTAGAATTTTTTTGCATTTATTTTTCAATTTTCTAACCCGGGTCGGGTTCGAACGGATAGGAAGGAAATTTTTTTTCTTCTCTATTTTTCGGCCTGTGCTGACCCGTTTCGTCTTGAAATAAAGCCTGGATGATTATTTTTAATTTTTAGAATTTTTTTGCATTTATTTTTGAATTTTCTAACTCGGGTCGGGTTTGAACGGATAGTAAGGAAATTTTTTTTCCTCTTTATTTTTTAGCCTGCCTTGACCCGTTTAGTCTTGAAATGAAGCCTGGATGATGTTTTTTAATTTTTAGAATTTTTTGCATTTATTTTTCAATTTTCTAACCCGGGTTGGGTTCGAACGGATAGGAAGGAAATTTTTTTTCTTCTCTATTTTTCAGCCTGCCCTGACCCGTTTCTTCTTGAAATGAAGCCTGGATGATGTTTATTAATTTTTAGAATTTTTTTGCATTTATTTTCGAATTTTCAAACTCGGGTCTGGTTCGAACGGATAGGAAGGAAATTTTTTTTGTTCTCTATTTTTCGGCCTGTCCTTTCCCGTTTCGTATTGAAATGAAGCCTGGATGATGTTTTTTAATTTTTAGAATTTTTTTGCATTTATTTTTAATTTTCTAACCCGGGTCGGGTTCGAACGGATAGGAAGAAAATTTTTTTTCTTCTCTATTTTACAGCCTGTCCTAACCCGTTTCTTCTTGAAATGAAGCCTGGATGATGTTTTTTAATTTTTTGAATTATTTTGCATTTATTTTTGAATTTTCTAACTCGGGTCGAGTTTGAACGGATAGGAAGAAATTTTTTTTTCTTCTTTATTTTTCAACCTGTCCAGACCCGTTTCATCTTGAAATGAAGCCTGGATGATGTTTTTTAATTTTTAGAATTTTTTTTTGCATTTGTTTTTGAGTTTTCTAACTCGGGTCGGGTTCGAACGGATAGGAAGGAAATTTTTTTGGTTCTCTATTTTACAGCCTGTCCTAACCCGTTTCTTCTTGAAATGAAGCCTGGATGTTGTTTTTTAATTTTTAGAGTTTTTTTGCATTTATTTTTGAAGTTTCTAACCCGGGTCGGGTTCGAACGGATAGGAAGGAAATTTTTTTTCTTCTCTATTTTTCGGCCTGTCCTGACCCGTTTCGTCTTGAAATAAAGCCTGGGTGATGTTTTTTAATTTTAAGAATTTTTTTGCCTTTACTTTTGAATTTTCTAACTCGGGCCGGGTTTGAACGGATAGGAAGATAATTTTTTTTCCCCTTTATTTTTTAGCCTGTCTTGACCCGTTTAGTCTTGAAATGAAGCCTGGATGATGTTTTTTAATTTTTAGAATTTTTTTGCATTTATTTTTCAATTTTCTAAATCGGGTCGGGTTTGAACGGATAGGAAGGAAATTTTTTTTCCTCTTTATGTTTTAGCCTCTCTTGACCCGTTTAGTCTTGAAATGAAGCCTGGATGATGTTTTTTAATTTTTAGAATTTTTTTGCATTTATTTTTCAATTTTCTAACTCGGGTCGGGTTCGAACGGATAGGAAGGAAATTTTTTTTCTTCTCTATTTTTCCGGCTGCCCTGACCCGTTTCTTCTTGAAATGAAGCCTGGATGATGTTTTTTAATTTTTAGGATTTTTTTGCATTTATTTTTGAATTTTCTAACTCGGGTCGGGTTTGAACGGATCGGAAGGAAATTTTTTTTCCTCATTATTTTTTAGCCTGCCTTGACCCGTTTAGTCTTGAAATGAAGTCTGGATAATGTTTTTTAATTTTTAGAATTTTTTTGCATTTATTTTTCAATTTTCTAACTCGGGTCGGGTTCGAACGGATAGGGAGGAAATTTTTTTTCTTCTCTATTTTTACGCCTTCCCTGACCCGTTTCTTCTTGAAATGAAGCCTGGATGATGTTTATTAATTTTTATAATTTTTTTGCATTTATTTTTCAATTTCCTAACCCGGGTCGGGTTCGAACGGATAGGAAGGAAATTTTTTTTCTTCTCTATTTTTCAGCCTGTCCTAACCCGTTTCTTCTTGAAATGAAGCCTGGATGATGTTTTTTAATTTTTTGAATTTTTTTGCATTTATTTTCGAATTTTCTAACTCGGGTCGGGTTTGAACTGATAGGAAGAAAATTTTTTTCTTCTTTATTTTTCAACCTGTCCGGACCCGTTTAATCCTGAAATGAAGCGTGGATGATGTTTTTTAATTTTTAGACTTTTTTTTGCATTTGTTTTTGAGTTTTCTAACACGGGTCGGGTTCGAACGGATAGGAAGGAAATTTTTTTTGTTCTCTATTTTTCGGCCTGTCCTTTCCCGTTTCGTATTGAAATGAAGCCTGGATGTTGTTTTTTAATTTTTAGAGTTTTTTTGCATTTATTTTTGAAGTTTCTAACCCGGGTCGGGTTCGAACGGATAGGAAGGAAAGTTTTTTTCTTCTCTATTTTTCGGCCTGTCCTGACTCGTTTCGTCTTGAAATAAAGCCTGGATGATGTTTTTTAATTTTTAGAATTTTTTTGCATTTATTTTTGAATTTTCTAACTCGGGTCGGGTTCGAACGGATAGGAAGGAAATTTTTTTTCTTCATTACTTTTTAGCCTGCCTTAACCCGTTTAGTCTTGAAATGAAGCTTGGATGATGTTTTTTAATTTTTAGAATTTTTTTGCATTTATTTTTCAATTTTCTAACCCGGGTCGGGTTTGAACGGAAAGGAAGGAAATTTTTTTTCCTTTTTATTTTTTAGCCTGTCTTGACCCGTTTAGACTTGAAATGAAGCCTGGATGATTTTTTTAATTTTTAGAATTTTTTTGAATTTATTTTTCAATTTTCTAACCCGGGTCGGGTTCGAATGGATAGGAAGGAAATTTTTTTTCTTCTCTATTTTTCCGCCTGCCCTGACCCGTTTCTTCTTGAAATGAAGCCTGGATGATGTTTTTTAATTTTTAGAATTTTTTTGCATTTATTTTCGAATTTTCTAACTCGGGTCGGGTTTGAACGGATAGGAAGAAAATTTTTTTTCATCTTTATTTTTCAACCTGTCCAGACCTGTTTAATCCTGAAATGAAGCTTGGATGATGTTTTTTAATTTTTAGAATTTTTTTTGCATTTGTTTTTGAATTTTCTAACTCGGGTCGGGTTCGAACGGATAGGAAGGAAATTTTTTTTGTTCTCTATTTTTCGGCCTGTCCTTTCCCGTTTCGTATTGAAATGAAGCCTAGGTGATGTTTTTTAATTTTTAGAATTTTTTTGCATTTATTTTTCAATTTCCTAACCCGGGTCGGGTTCGAACGGATAGGAAGGAAATTTTTTTTCCTTTTTATTTTTTAGCCTGTCTTGACCCGTTTAGTCTTGAAATGAAGCCTGGATGATGTTTTTTAATTTTTAGAATTTTTTTGAATTTATTTTTCAATTTTCTAACCCGGGTCGGGTTCGAACGGATAGGAAGGAAATTTTTTTTCTTCTCTATTTTTCGGCCTGTCCTGACCCGTTTCGTCTTGAAATAAAGCCTGGGTGATGTTTTTTAATTTTAAGAATTTTTTTGCCTTTACTTTTGAATTTTCTAACTCGGGCCGGGTTTGAACGGATAGGAAGATAATTTTTTTTCCCCTTTATTTTTTAGCCTGTCTTGACCCGTTTAGTCTTGAAATGAAGCCTGGATGATGTTTTTTAATTTTTAGAATTTTTTTGCATTTATTTTTCAATTTTCTAAATCGGGTCGGGTTTGAACGGATAGGAAGGAAATTTTTTTTCCTCTTTATGTTTTAGCCTCTCTTGACCCGTTTAGTCTTGAAATGAAGCCTGGATGATGTTTTTTAATTTTTAGAATTTTTTTGCATTTATTTTTCAATTTTCTAACTCGGGTCGGGTTCGAACGGATAGGAAGGAAATTTTTTTTCTTCTCTATTTTTCCGGCTGCCCTGACCCGTTTCTTCTTGAAATGAAGCCTGGATGATGTTTTTTAATTTTTAGGATTTTTTTGCATTTATTTTTGAATTTTCTAACTCGGGTCGGGTTTGAACGGATCGGAAGGAAATTTTTTTTCCTCATTATTTTTTAGCCTGCCTTGACCCGTTTAGTCTTGAAATGAAGTCTGGATAATGTTTTTTAATTTTTAGAATTTTTTTGCATTTATTTTTCAATTTTCTAACTCGGGTCGGGTTCGAACGGATAGGGAGGAAATTTTTTTTCTTCTCTATTTTTACGCCTTCCCTGACCCGTTTCTTCTTGAAATGAAGCCTGGATGATGTTTATTAATTTTTATAATTTTTTTGCATTTATTTTTCAATTTCCTAACCCGGGTCGGGTTCGAACGGATAGGAAGGAAATTTTTTTTCTTCTCTATTTTTCAGCCTGTCCTAACCCGTTTCTTCTTGAAATGAAGCCTGGATGATGTTTTTTAATTTTTTGAATTTTTTTGCATTTATTTTCGAATTTTCTAACTCGGGTCGGGTTTGAACTGATAGGAAGAAAATTTTTTTCTTCTTTATTTTTCAACCTGTCCGGACCCGTTTAATCCTGAAATGAAGCGTGGATGATGTTTTTTAATTTTTAGACTTTTTTTTGCATTTGTTTTTGAGTTTTCTAACACGGGTCGGGTTCGAACGGATAGGAAGGAAATTTTTTTTGTTCTCTATTTTTCGGCCTGTCCTTTCCCGTTTCGTATTGAAATGAAGCCTGGATGTTGTTTTTTAATTTTTAGAGTTTTTTTGCATTTATTTTTGAAGTTTCTAACCCGGGTCGGGTTCGAACGGATAGGAAGGAAAGTTTTTTTCTTCTCTATTTTTCGGCCTGTCCTGACTCGTTTCGTCTTGAAATAAAGCCTGGATGATGTTTTTTAATTTTTAGAATTTTTTTGCATTTATTTTTGAATTTTCTAACTCGGGTCGGGTTCGAACGGATAGGAAGGAAATTTTTTTTCTTCATTACTTTTTAGCCTGCCTTAACCCGTTTAGTCTTGAAATGAAGCTTGGATGATGTTTTTTAATTTTTAGAATTTTTTTGCATTTATTTTTCAATTTTCTAACCCGGGTCGGGTTTGAACGGAAAGGAAGGAAATTTTTTTTCCTTTTTATTTTTTAGCCTGTCTTGACCCGTTTAGACTTGAAATGAAGCCTGGATGATTTTTTTAATTTTTAGAATTTTTTTGAATTTATTTTTCAATTTTCTAACCCGGGTCGGGTTCGAATGGATAGGAAGGAAATTTTTTTTCTTCTCTATTTTTCCGCCTGCCCTGACCCGTTTCTTCTTGAAATGAAGCCTGGATGATGTTTTTTAATTTTTAGAATTTTTTTGCATTTATTTTCGAATTTTCTAACTCGGGTCGGGTTTGAACGGATAGGAAGAAAATTTTTTTTCATCTTTATTTTTCAACCTGTCCAGACCTGTTTAATCCTGAAATGAAGCTTGGATGATGTTTTTTAATTTTTAGAATTTTTTTTGCATTTGTTTTTGAATTTTCTAACTCGGGTCGGGTTCGAACGGATAGGAAGGAAATTTTTTTTGTTCTCTATTTTTCGGCCTGTCCTTTCCCGTTTCGTATTGAAATGAAGCCTAGGTGATGTTTTTTAATTTTTAGAATTTTTTTGCATTTATTTTTCAATTTCCTAACCCGGGTCGGGTTCGAACGGATAGGAAGGAAATTTTTTTTCCTTTTTATTTTTTAGCCTGTCTTGACCCGTTTAGTCTTGAAATGAAGCCTGGATGATGTTTTTTAATTTTTAGAATTTTTTTGAATTTATTTTTCAATTTTCTAACCCGGGTCGGGTTCGAACGGATAGGAAGGAAATTTTTTTTCTTCTCTATTTTTCGGCCTGTCCTGACCCGTTTCGTCTTGAAATAAAGCCTGGGTGATGTTTTTTAATTTTAAGAATTTTTTTGCCTTTACTTTTGAATTTTCTAACTCGGGCCGGGTTTGAACGGATAGGAAGATAATTTTTTTTCCCCTTTATTTTTTAGCCTGTCTTGACCCGTTTAGTCTTGAAATGAAGCCTGGATGATGTTTTTTAATTTTTAGAATTTTTTTGCATTTATTTTTCAATTTTCTAAATCGGGTCGGGTTTGAACGGATAGGAAGGAAATTTTTTTTCCTCTTTATGTTTTAGCCTCTCTTGACCCGTTTAGTCTTGAAATGAAGCCTGGATGATGTTTTTTAATTTTTAGAATTTTTTTGCATTTATTTTTCAATTTTCTAACTCGGGTCGGGTTCGAACGGATAGGAAGGAAATTTTTTTTCTTCTCTATTTTTCCGGCTGCCCTGACCCGTTTCTTCTTGAAATGAAGCCTGGATGATGTTTTTTAATTTTTAGGATTTTTTTGCATTTATTTTTGAATTTTCTAACTCGGGTCGGGTTTGAACGGATCGGAAGGAAATTTTTTTTCCTCATTATTTTTTAGCCTGCCTTGACCCGTTTAGTCTTGAAATGAAGTCTGGATAATGTTTTTTAATTTTTAGAATTTTTTTGCATTTATTTTTCAATTTTCTAACTCGGGTCGGGTTCGAACGGATAGGGAGGAAATTTTTTTTCTTCTCTATTTTTACGCCTTCCCTGACCCGTTTCTTCTTGAAATGAAGCCTGGATGATGTTTATTAATTTTTATAATTTTTTTGCATTTATTTTTCAATTTCCTAACCCGGGTCGGGTTCGAACGGATAGGAAGGAAATTTTTTTTCTTCTCTATTTTTCAGCCTGTCCTAACCCGTTTCTTCTTGAAATGAAGCCTGGATGATGTTTTTTAATTTTTTGAATTTTTTTGCATTTATTTTCGAATTTTCTAACTCGGGTCGGGTTTGAACTGATAGGAAGAAAATTTTTTTCTTCTTTATTTTTCAACCTGTCCGGACCCGTTTAATCCTGAAATGAAGCGTGGATGATGTTTTTTAATTTTTAGACTTTTTTTTGCATTTGTTTTTGAGTTTTCTAACACGGGTCGGGTTCGAACGGATAGGAAGGAAATTTTTTTTGTTCTCTATTTTTCGGCCTGTCCTTTCCCGTTTCGTATTGAAATGAAGCCTGGATGTTGTTTTTTAATTTTTAGAGTTTTTTTGCATTTATTTTTGAAGTTTCTAACCCGGGTCGGGTTCGAACGGATAGGAAGGAAAGTTTTTTTCTTCTCTATTTTTCGGCCTGTCCTGACTCGTTTCGTCTTGAAATAAAGCCTGGATGATGTTTTTTAATTTTTAGAATTTTTTTGCATTTATTTTTGAATTTTCTAACTCGGGTCGGGTTCGAACGGATAGGAAGGAAATTTTTTTTCTTCATTACTTTTTAGCCTGCCTTAACCCGTTTAGTCTTGAAATGAAGCTTGGATGATGTTTTTTAATTTTTAGAATTTTTTTGCATTTATTTTTCAATTTTCTAACCCGGGTCGGGTTTGAACGGAAAGGAAGGAAATTTTTTTTCCTTTTTATTTTTTAGCCTGTCTTGACCCGTTTAGACTTGAAATGAAGCCTGGATGATTTTTTTAATTTTTAGAATTTTTTTGAATTTATTTTTCAATTTTCTAACCCGGGTCGGGTTCGAATGGATAGGAAGGAAATTTTTTTTCTTCTCTATTTTTCCGCCTGCCCTGACCCGTTTCTTCTTGAAATGAAGCCTGGATGATGTTTTTTAATTTTTAGAATTTTTTTGCATTTATTTTCGAATTTTCTAACTCGGGTCGGGTTTGAACGGATAGGAAGAAAATTTTTTTTCATCTTTATTTTTCAACCTGTCCAGACCTGTTTAATCCTGAAATGAAGCTTGGATGATGTTTTTTAATTTTTAGAATTTTTTTTGCATTTGTTTTTGAATTTTCTAACTCGGGTCGGGTTCGAACGGATAGGAAGGAAATTTTTTTTGTTCTCTATTTTTCGGCCTGTCCTTTCCCGTTTCGTATTGAAATGAAGCCTAGGTGATGTTTTTTAATTTTTAGAATTTTTTTGCATTTATTTTTCAATTTCCTAACCCGGGTCGGGTTCGAACGGATAGGAAGGAAATTTTTTTTCCTTTTTATTTTTTAGCCTGTCTTGACCCGTTTAGTCTTGAAATGAAGCCTGGATGATGTTTTTTAATTTTTAGAATTTTTTTGAATTTATTTTTCAATTTTCTAACCCGGGTCGGGTTCGAACGGATAGGAAGGAAATTTTTTTTCTTCTCTATTTTTCGGCCTGTCCTGACCCGTTTCGTCTTGAAATAAAGCCTGGGTGATGTTTTTTAATTTTAAGAATTTTTTTGCCTTTACTTTTGAATTTTCTAACTCGGGCCGGGTTTGAACGGATAGGAAGATAATTTTTTTTCCCCTTTATTTTTTAGCCTGTCTTGACCCGTTTAGTCTTGAAATGAAGCCTGGATGATGTTTTTTAATTTTTAGAATTTTTTTGCATTTATTTTTCAATTTTCTAAATCGGGTCGGGTTTGAACGGATAGGAAGGAAATTTTTTTTCCTCTTTATGTTTTAGCCTCTCTTGACCCGTTTAGTCTTGAAATGAAGCCTGGATGATGTTTTTTAATTTTTAGAATTTTTTTGCATTTATTTTTCAATTTTCTAACTCGGGTCGGGTTCGAACGGATAGGAAGGAAATTTTTTTTCTTCTCTATTTTTCCGGCTGCCCTGACCCGTTTCTTCTTGAAATGAAGCCTGGATGATGTTTTTTAATTTTTAGGATTTTTTTGCATTTATTTTTGAATTTTCTAACTCGGGTCGGGTTTGAACGGATCGGAAGGAAATTTTTTTTCCTCATTATTTTTTAGCCTGCCTTGACCCGTTTAGTCTTGAAATGAAGTCTGGATAATGTTTTTTAATTTTTAGAATTTTTTTGCATTTATTTTTCAATTTTCTAACTCGGGTCGGGTTCGAACGGATAGGGAGGAAATTTTTTTTCTTCTCTATTTTTACGCCTTCCCTGACCCGTTTCTTCTTGAAATGAAGCCTGGATGATGTTTATTAATTTTTATAATTTTTTTGCATTTATTTTTCAATTTCCTAACCCGGGTCGGGTTCGAACGGATAGGAAGGAAATTTTTTTTCTTCTCTATTTTTCAGCCTGTCCTAACCCGTTTCTTCTTGAAATGAAGCCTGGATGATGTTTTTTAATTTTTTGAATTTTTTTGCATTTATTTTCGAATTTTCTAACTCGGGTCGGGTTTGAACTGATAGGAAGAAAATTTTTTTCTTCTTTATTTTTCAACCTGTCCGGACCCGTTTAATCCTGAAATGAAGCGTGGATGATGTTTTTTAATTTTTAGACTTTTTTTTGCATTTGTTTTTGAGTTTTCTAACACGGGTCGGGTTCGAACGGATAGGAAGGAAATTTTTTTTGTTCTCTATTTTTCGGCCTGTCCTTTCCCGTTTCGTATTGAAATGAAGCCTGGATGTTGTTTTTTAATTTTTAGAGTTTTTTTGCATTTATTTTTGAAGTTTCTAACCCGGGTCGGGTTCGAACGGATAGGAAGGAAAGTTTTTTTCTTCTCTATTTTTCGGCCTGTCCTGACTCGTTTCGTCTTGAAATAAAGCCTGGATGATGTTTTTTAATTTTTAGAATTTTTTTGCATTTATTTTTGAATTTTCTAACTCGGGTCGGGTTCGAACGGATAGGAAGGAAATTTTTTTTCTTCATTACTTTTTAGCCTGCCTTAACCCGTTTAGTCTTGAAATGAAGCTTGGATGATGTTTTTTAATTTTTAGAATTTTTTTGCATTTATTTTTCAATTTTCTAACCCGGGTCGGGTTTGAACGGAAAGGAAGGAAATTTTTTTTCCTTTTTATTTTTTAGCCTGTCTTGACCCGTTTAGACTTGAAATGAAGCCTGGATGATTTTTTTAATTTTTAGAATTTTTTTGAATTTATTTTTCAATTTTCTAACCCGGGTCGGGTTCGAATGGATAGGAAGGAAATTTTTTTTCTTCTCTATTTTTCCGCCTGCCCTGACCCGTTTCTTCTTGAAATGAAGCCTGGATGATGTTTTTTAATTTTTAGAATTTTTATGCATTTATTTTCGAATTTTCTAACTCGGGTCGGGTTTGAACGGATAGGAAGAAAATTTTTTTTCATCTTTATTTTTCAACCTGTCCAGACCTGTTTAATCCTGAAATGAAGCTTGGATGATGTTTTTTAATTTTTAGAATTTTTTTTGCATTTGTTTTTGAATTTTCTAACTCGGGTCGGGTTCGAACGGATAGGAAGGAAATTTTTTTTGTTCTCTATTTTTCGGCCTGTCCTTTCCCGTTTCGTATTGAAATGAAGCCTAGGTGATGTTTTTTAATTTTTAGAATTTTTTTGCATTTATTTTTCAATTTCCTAACCCGGGTCGGGTTCGAACGGATAGGAAGGAAATTTTTTTTCCTTTTTATTTTTTAGCCTGTCTTGACCCGTTTAGTCTTGAAATGAAGCCTGGATGATGTTTTTTAATTTTTAGAATTTTTTTGAATTTATTTTTCAATTTTCTAACCCGGGTCGGGTTCGAATGGATAGGAAGGAAATTTTTTTTTCTTCTCTATTTTTCCGCCTGCCCTGACCCGTTTCTTCTTGAAATGAAGCCTGGATGATGTTTTTTAATTTTTAGAATTTTTTTTGCATTTGTTTTTGAATTTTCTAACTCGGGTCGGGTTCGAACGGATAGGAAGGAAATTTTTTTTGTTCTCTATTTTTCGGCCTGTCCTTTCCCGTTTCGTATTGAAATGAAGCCTGGATGATGTTTTTTAATTTTTAGAATTTTTTTGCATTTATTTTTCAATTTTCTAACCCGGGTCGGGTTCGAACGGATAGGAAGGAAATTTTTTTTCTTCTCTATTTTACAGCCTGTCCTAACCCGTTTCTTCTTGAAATGAAGCCTGGATGATGTTTTTTAATTTTTAGAATTATTTTTGCATTTGTTTTTGAATTTTCTAACTCGGGTCGGGTTCGAACGGATAGGAAGGAAATTTTTTTTGTTCTCTATTTTTCGGCCAGTCCTTTCCCGTTTCGTATTGAAATGAAGCCTGGATGTTGTTTTTTAATTTTTAGAGTTTTTTTGCATTTATTTTTGAAGTTTCTAACCCGGGTCGGGTTCGAACGGATAGGAAGGAAATTTTTTTTCTTCTCTATTTTACAGCCTGTCCTAACCCGTTTCTTCTTGAAATGAAGCCTGGATGATGTTTTTTAATTTTTAGAATTATTTTTGCATTTATTTTCGAATTTTCTAACTCGGGTCGGGTTTGAACTGATCGGAAGAAAATTTTTTTCTTCTTTATTTTTCAACCTGTCCGGACCCGTTTAATCCTGAAATGAAGCGTGGATGATGTTTTTTAATTTTTAGACTTTTTTTTGCATTTGTTTTTGAGTTTTCTAACACGGGTCGGGTTCGAACGGATAGGAATGAAATTTTTTTTGTTCTCTATTTTTCGGCCAGTCCTTTCCCGTTTCTTCTTGAAATGAAGCCTGGATGATGTTTTTTAATTTTTAGAATTTTTTTTGCATTTGTTTTTGAATTTTCTAACTCGGGTCGGGTTTGAACGGATAGGAAGGAAATTTTTTTTCCTCTTTATGTTTTAGCCTCTCTTGACCCGTTTAGTCTTGAAATGAAGCCTGGCTGATGTTTTTTAATTTTTAGAATTTTTTTGCATTTATTTTTCAATTTTCTAACTCGGGTCGGGTTCGAACGGATAGGAAGGAAATTTTTTTTCTTCTCTATTTTTCCGGCTGCCCAGACCCGTTTCTTCTTGAAATGAAGCCTGGATGATGTTTTTTAATTTTTAGAATTTTTTTGCATTTATTTTTGAATTTTCTAACTCGGGTCGGGTTTGAACGGATAGGAAGGAAATTTTTTTTCCTCATTATTTTTTAGCCTGCCTTGACCCGTTTAGTCTTGAAATGAAGTCTGGATAATTTTTTTTAATTTTTAGAATTTTTTTGCATTTATTTTTCAATTTTCTAACTCGGGTCGGGTTCGAACGGATAGGGAGGAAATTTTTTTTCTTCTCTATTTTTCCGCCTGCCCTGACCCGTTTCTTCTTGAAATGAAGCCTGGATGATGTTTATTAATTTTTATAATTTTTTTGCATTTATTTTTCAATTTCCTAACCCGGGTCGGGTTCGAACGGATAGGAAGGAAATTTTTTTTCTTCTCTATTTTTCAGCCTGTCCTAACCCGTTTTTTCTTGAAATGAAGCCTGGATGATGTTTTTTAATTTTTTGAATTTTTTTGCATTTATTTTCGAATTTTCTAACTCGGGTCGGGTTTGAACTGATCGGAAGAAAATTTTTTTCTTCTTTATTTTTCAACCTGTCCGGACCCGTTTAATCCTGAAATGAAGCGTGGATGATGTTTTTTAATTTTTAGACTTTTTTTTGCATTTGTTTTTGAGTTTTCTAACACGGGTCGGGTTCGAACGGATAGGAATGAAATTTTTTTTGTTCTCTATTTTTCGGCCTGTCCTTTCCCGTTTCGTATTGAAATGAAGCCTGGATGTTGTTTTTTAATTTTTAGAGTTTTTTTGCATTTATTTTTGAAGTTTCTAACCCGGGTCGGGTTCGAACGGATAGGAAGGAAATTTTTTTTCTTCTCTATTTTTCGGCCTGTCCTGACTCGTTTCGTCTTGAAATAAAGCCTGGATGATGTTTTTTAATTTTTAGAATTTTTTTGCATTTATTTTTGAATTTTCTAACTCGGGTCGGGTTCGAACGGATAGGAAGGAAATTTTTTTTCCTCATTACTTTTTAGCCTGCCTTAACCCGTTTAGTCTTGAAATGAAGCTTGGATGATGTTTTTTAATTTTTAGAATTTTTTTGCATTTATTTTTCAATTTTCTAACCCGGGTCGGGTTTGAACGGAAAGGAAGGAAATTTTTTTTCCTTTTTATTTTTTAGCCTGTCTTGACCCGTTTAGTCTTGAAATGAAGCCTGGATGATATTTTTTAATTTTTAGAATTTTTTTGAATTTATTTTTCAATTTTCTAACCCGGGTCGGGTTCGAATGGATAGGAAGGAAATTTTTTTTCTTCTCTATTTTTCCGCCTGCCCTGACCCGTTTCTTCTTGAAATGAAGCCTGGATGATGTTTTTTAATTTTTAGAATTTTTTTGCATTTATTTTCGAATTTTCTAACTCGGGTCGGGTTTGAACGGATAGGAAGAAAATTTTTTTTCATCTTTATTTTTCAACCTGTCCAGACCTGTTTAATCCTGAAATGAAGCTTGGATGATGTTTTTTAATTTTTAGAATTTTTTTTGCATTTGTTTTTGAATTTTCTAACTCGGGTCGGGTTCGAACGGATAGGAAGGAAATTTTTTTTGTTATCTATTTTTCGGCCTGTCCTTTCCCGTTTCGTATTGAAATGAAGCCTGGATGTTGTTTTTTAATTTTTAGAGTTTTTTTGCATTTATTTTTGAAGTTTCTAACCCGGGTCGGGTTCGAACGGATAGGAAGGAAATTTTTTTTCTTCTCTATTTTTCGGCCTGTCCTGACTCGTTTCGTCTTGAAATAAAGCCTGGATGATGTTTTTTAATTTTTAGAATTTTTTTGCATTTATTTTTGAATTTTCTAACTCGGGTCGGGTTTGAACGGATAGGAAGGAAATTTTTTTTCCTCATTACTTTTTAGCCTGCCTTAACCCGTTTAGTCTTGAAATGAAGCTTGGATGATGTTTTTTAATTTTTAGAATATTTTTGCATTTATTTTTCAATTTTCTAACCCGGGTCGGGTTTGAACGGAAAGGAAGGAAATTTTTTTTCCTTTTTATTTTTTAGCCTGTCTTGACCCGTTTAGTCTTGAAATGAAGCCTGGATGATGTTTTTAAATTTTTAGAATTTTTTTGCATTTATTTTTCAATTTTCTAACTCGGGTTGGGTTCGAACGGATAGGAAGGAAATTTTTTTTCTTCTCTATTTTTCCCCCTGCCCTGACCCGTTTCATCTTGAAATGAAGCCTGGATGATGTTTTTTAATTTTTAGAATTTTTTTGCATTTATTTTTGAATTTTCTAACTCGGGTCGGGTTTGAACGGATAGGAAGAAATTTTTTTTTCTTCTTTATTTTTCAACCTGTCCTGTCCCGTTTAATCCTGAAATAAAGCCTGGATGATGTTTTTTAATTTTTAGAATTTTTTTTGCATTTGTTTTTGAATTTTCTAACTCGGGTCGGGTTTGAACGGATAGGAAGGAAATTTTTTTTCCTCTTTATTTTTTAGCCTGCCTTGACCCGTTTAGTCTTGAAATGAAGCCTGGATGATGTTTTTTAATTTTTAGAATTTTTTTGCATTTATTTTTCAATTTTCTAACCCGGGTCGGGTTCGAACGGATAGGAAGGAAATTTTTTTTCTTCTTTATTTTTCAGCCTGCCCTGACCCGTTTCATCTTGAAATGAAGCCTGGATGATGTTTATTAATTTTTAGAATTTTTTTGCATTTATATTCGAATTTTCTAACTCGGGTCGGGTTTGAACGGATTGGAAGAAATTTTTTTTTCCTCTTTATTTTTCAACCTGTCCAGACCTGTTTAATCCTGAAATGAAGCCTGGATGATGTTTTTTAATTTTTAGAATTTTTTTTGCATTTGTTTTTGAATTTTCTAACTCGGGTCGGGTTCGAACGGATAGGAAGGAAATTTTTTTTGTTCTCTATTTTTCGGCCTGTCCTTTCCCGTTTCGTATTGAAATGAAGCCTGGATGATGTTTTTTAATTTTTAGAGTTTTTTTGCATTTATTTTTGAAGTTTCTAACCCGGGTCGGGTTCGAACGGATAGGAAGGAAATTTTTTTTCTTCTCTATTTTTCGGCCTGTCCTGACCCGTTTCATCTTGAAATAAAGCCTGGGTGATGTTTTTTAATTTTAAGAATTTTTTTGCCTTTACTTTTGAATTTTCTAACTCGGGTCGGGTTTGAACGGATAGGAAGATAATTTTTTTTCCTCTTTATTTTTTAGCCTGTCTTGTCCCGTTTAGTCTTGAAATGAAGCCTGGATGATGTTTTTTAATTTTTAGAATTTTTTTGCATTTATTTTTCAATTTTCTAAATCGGGTCGTGTTTGAACGGATAGGAAGGAAATTTTTTTTTTCTCTTTATTTTTTAGCCTCTCTTGACCCGTTTAGTCTTGAAATGAAGCCTGGATGATGTTTTTTAATTTTTAGAATTTTTTTGCATTTATTTTTCAATTTTCTAACTCGGGTCGGGTTCGAACGGATAGGAAGGAAATTTTTTTTCTTCTCTATTTTTCCGGCTGCCCTGGCCCGTTTCTTCTTGAAATGAAGCCTGGATGTTGTTTTTTAATTTTTAGAGTTTTTTTGCATTTATTTTTGAAGTTTCTAACTCGGGTCGGGTTTGAACGGATAGGAAGAAAATTTTTTTCTTCTTTATTTTTCAACCTGTCCGGACCCGTTTAATCCTGAAATGAAGCCTGGATGATGTTTTTTAATTTTTAGAATTTCTTTTGCATTTGTTTTTGAATTTTCTAACTCGGGTCGGGTTCGAACGGATAGGAAGGAAATTTTTTTTGTTCTCTATTTTTCGGCCTGTCCTTTCCCGTTTCGTATTGAAATGAAGCCTGGGTGATGTTTTTTAATTTTTAGAATTTTTTTGCATTTATTTTTCAATTTCCTAACCCGGGTCGGGTTCGAACGGATAGGAAGGAAATTTTTTTTCTTCTCTATTTTTCAGCCTGTCCTAACCCGTTTCTTCTTGAAATGAAACCTGGATGATGTTTTTTAATTTTTTGAATTTTTTTGCATTTATTTTCGAATTTTCTAACTCGGGTCGGGTTTGAACGGATAGGAAGAAAATTTTTTTCTTCTTTATTTTTCAACCTGTCCGGACCCGTTTAATCCTGAAATGAAGCCTGGATGATGTTTTTTAATTTTTAGAATTTTTTTGCATTTATTTTTCAATTTTCTAACCCGGGTCGGGTTCGAACGGATAGGAAGGAAATTTTTTTTCTTCTCTATTTTTCGGCCTGTGCTGACCCGTTTCGTCTTGAAATAAAGCCTGGATGATTATTTTTAATTTTTAGAATTTTTTTGCATTTATTTTTGAATTTTCTAACTCGGGTCGGGTTTGAACGGATAGTAAGGAAATTTTTTTTCCTCTTTATTTTTTAGCCTGCCTTGACCCGTTTAGTCTTGAAATGAAGCCTGGATGATGTTTTTTAATTTTTAGAATTTTTTGCATTTATTTTTCAATTTTCTAACCCGGGTTGGGTTCGAACGGATAGGAAGGAAATTTTTTTTCTTCTCTATTTTTCAGCCTGCCCTGACCCGTTTCTTCTTGAAATGAAGCCTGGATGATGTTTATTAATTTTTAGAATTTTTTTGCATTTATTTTCGAATTTTCAAACTCGGGTCTGGTTCGAACGGATAGGAAGGAAATTTTTTTTGTTCTCTATTTTTCGGCCTGTCCTTTCCCGTTTCGTATTGAAATGAAGCCTGGATGATGTTTTTTAATTTTTAGAATTTTTTTGCATTTATTTTTAATTTTCTAACCCGGGTCGGGTTCGAACGGATAGGAAGAAAATTTTTTTTCTTCTCTATTTTACAGCCTGTCCTAACCCGTTTCTTCTTGAAATGAAGCCTGGATGATGTTTTTTAATTTTTTGAATTATTTTGCATTTATTTTTGAATTTTCTAACTCGGGTCGAGTTTGAACGGATAGGAAGAAATTTTTTTTTCTTCTTTATTTTTCAACCTGTCCAGACCCGTTTCATCTTGAAATGAAGCCTGGATGATGTTTTTTAATTTTTAGAATTTTTTTTTGCATTTGTTTTTGAGTTTTCTAACTCGGGTCGGGTTCGAACGGATAGGAAGGAAATTTTTTTGGTTCTCTATTTTACAGCCTGTCCTAACCCGTTTCTTCTTGAAATGAAGCCTGGATGTTGTTTTTTAATTTTTAGAGTTTTTTTGCATTTATTTTTGAAGTTTCTAACCCGGGTCGGGTTCGAACGGATAGGAAGGAAATTTTTTTTCTTCTCTATTTTTCGGCCTGTCCTGACCCGTTTCGTCTTGAAATAAAGCCTGGGTGATGTTTTTTAATTTTAAGAATTTTTTTGCCTTTACTTTTGAATTTTCTAACTCGGGCCGGGTTTGAACGGATAGGAAGATAATTTTTTTTCCCCTTTATTTTTTAGCCTGTCTTGACCCGTTTAGTCTTGAAATGAAGCCTGGATGATGTTTTTTAATTTTTAGAATTTTTTTGCATTTATTTTTCAATTTTCTAAATCGGGTCGGGTTTGAACGGATAGGAAGGAAATTTTTTTTCCTCTTTATGTTTTAGCCTCTCTTGACCCGTTTAGTCTTGAAATGAAGCCTGGATGATGTTTTTTAATTTTTAGAATTTTTTTGCATTTATTTTTCAATTTTCTAACTCGGGTCGGGTTCGAACGGATAGGAAGGAAATTTTTTTTCTTCTCTATTTTTCCGGCTGCCCTGACCCGTTTCTTCTTGAAATGAAGCCTGGATGATGTTTTTTAATTTTTAGGATTTTTTTGCATTTATTTTTGAATTTTCTAACTCGGGTCGGGTTTGAACGGATCGGAAGGAAATTTTTTTTCCTCATTATTTTTTAGCCTGCCTTGACCCGTTTAGTCTTGAAATGAAGTCTGGATAATGTTTTTTAATTTTTAGAATTTTTTTGCATTTATTTTTCAATTTTCTAACTCGGGTCGGGTTCGAACGGATAGGGAGGAAATTTTTTTTCTTCTCTATTTTTACGCCTTCCCTGACCCGTTTCTTCTTGAAATGAAGCCTGGATGATGTTTATTAATTTTTATAATTTTTTTGCATTTATTTTTCAATTTCCTAACCCGGGTCGGGTTCGAACGGATAGGAAGGAAATTTTTTTTCTTCTCTATTTTTCAGCCTGTCCTAACCCGTTTCTTCTTGAAATGAAGCCTGGATGATGTTTTTTAATTTTTTGAATTTTTTTGCATTTATTTTCGAATTTTCTAACTCGGGTCGGGTTTGAACTGATAGGAAGAAAATTTTTTTCTTCTTTATTTTTCAACCTGTCCGGACCCGTTTAATCCTGAAATGAAGCGTGGATGATGTTTTTTAATTTTTAGACTTTTTTTTGCATTTGTTTTTGAGTTTTCTAACACGGGTCGGGTTCGAACGGATAGGAAGGAAATTTTTTTTGTTCTCTATTTTTCGGCCTGTCCTTTCCCGTTTCGTATTGAAATGAAGCCTGGATGTTGTTTTTTAATTTTTAGAGTTTTTTTGCATTTATTTTTGAAGTTTCTAACCCGGGTCGGGTTCGAACGGATAGGAAGGAAAGTTTTTTTCTTCTCTATTTTTCGGCCTGTCCTGACTCGTTTCGTCTTGAAATAAAGCCTGGATGATGTTTTTTAATTTTTAGAATTTTTTTGCATTTATTTTTGAATTTTCTAACTCGGGTCGGGTTCGAACGGATAGGAAGGAAATTTTTTTTCTTCATTACTTTTTAGCCTGCCTTAACCCGTTTAGTCTTGAAATGAAGCTTGGATGATGTTTTTTAATTTTTAGAATTTTTTTGCATTTATTTTTCAATTTTCTAACCCGGGTCGGGTTTGAACGGAAAGGAAGGAAATTTTTTTTCCTTTTTATTTTTTAGCCTGTCTTGACCCGTTTAGACTTGAAATGAAGCCTGGATGATTTTTTTAATTTTTAGAATTTTTTTGAATTTATTTTTCAATTTTCTAACCCGGGTCGGGTTCGAATGGATAGGAAGGAAATTTTTTTTCTTCTCTATTTTTCCGCCTGCCCTGACCCGTTTCTTCTTGAAATGAAGCCTGGATGATGTTTTTTAATTTTTAGAATTTTTATGCATTTATTTTCGAATTTTCTAACTCGGGTCGGGTTTGAACGGATAGGAAGAAAATTTTTTTTCATCTTTATTTTTCAACCTGTCCAGACCTGTTTAATCCTGAAATGAAGCTTGGATGATGTTTTTTAATTTTTAGAATTTTTTTTGCATTTGTTTTTGAATTTTCTAACTCGGGTCGGGTTCGAACGGATAGGAAGGAAATTTTTTTTGTTATCTATTTTTCGGCCTGTCCTTTCCCGTTTCGTATTGAAATGAAGCCTGGATGTTGTTTTTTAATTTTTAGAGTTTTTTTGCATTTATTTTTGAAGTTTCTAACCCGGGTCGGGTTCGAACGGATAGGAAGGAAATTTTTTTTCTTCTCTATTTTTCGGCCTGTCCTGACTCGTTTCGTCTTGAAATAAAGCCTGGATGATGTTTTTTAATTTTTAGAATTTTTTTGCATTTATTTTTGAATTTTCTAACTCGGGTCGGGTTTGAACGGATAGGAAGGAAATTTTTTTTCCTCATTACTTTTTAGCCTGCCTTAACCCGTTTAGTCTTGAAATGAAGCTTGGATGATGTTTTTTAATTTTTAGAATATTTTTGCATTTATTTTTCAATTTTCTAACCCGGGTCGGGTTTGAACGGAAAGGAAGGAAATTTTTTTTCCTTTTTATTTTTTAGCCTGTCTTGACCCGTTTAGTCTTGAAATGAAGCCTGGATGATGTTTTTAAATTTTTAGAATTTTTTTGCATTTATTTTTCAATTTTCTAACTCGGGTTGGGTTCGAACGGATAGGAAGGAAATTTTTTTTCTTCTCTATTTTTCCCCCTGCCCTGACCCGTTTCATCTTGAAATGAAGCCTGGATGATGTTTTTTAATTTTTAGAATTTTTTTGCATTTATTTTTGAATTTTCTAACTCGGGTCGGGTTTGAACGGATAGGAAGAAATTTTTTTTTCTTCTTTATTTTTCAACCTGTCCTGTCCCGTTTAATCCTGAAATAAAGCCTGGATGATGTTTTTTAATTTTTAGAATTTTTTTTGCATTTGTTTTTGAATTTTCTAACTCGGGTCGGGTTTGAACGGATAGGAAGGAAATTTTTTTTCCTCTTTATTTTTTAGCCTGCCTTGACCCGTTTAGTCTTGAAATGAAGCCTGGATGATGTTTTTTAATTTTTAGAATTTTTTTGCATTTATTTTTCAATTTTCTAACCCGGGTCGGGTTCGAACGGATAGGAAGGAAATTTTTTTTCTTCTTTATTTTTCAGCCTGCCCTGACCCGTTTCATCTTGAAATGAAGCCTGGATGATGTTTATTAATTTTTAGAATTTTTTTGCATTTATATTCGAATTTTCTAACTCGGGTCGGGTTTGAACGGATTGGAAGAAATTTTTTTTTCCTCTTTATTTTTCAACCTGTCCAGACCTGTTTAATCCTGAAATGAAGCCTGGATGATGTTTTTTAATTTTTAGAATTTTTTTTGCATTTGTTTTTGAATTTTCTAACTCGGGTCGGGTTCGAACGGATAGGAAGGAAATTTTTTTTGTTCTCTATTTTTCGGCCTGTCCTTTCCCGTTTCGTATTGAAATGAAGCCTGGATGTTGTTTTTTAATTTTTAGAGTTTTTTTGCATTTATTTTTGAAGTTTCTAACCCGGGTCGGGTTCGAACGGATAGGAAGGAAATTTTTTTTCTTCTCTATTTTTCGGCCTGTCCTGACCCGTTTCATCTTGAAATAAAGCCTGGGTGATGTTTTTTAATTTTAAGAATTTTTTTGCCTTTACTTTTGAATTTTCTAACTCGGGTCGGGTTTGAACGGATAGGAAGATAATTTTTTTTCCTCTTTATTTTTTAGCCTGTCTTGTCCCGTTTAGTCTTGAAATGAAGCCTGGATGATGTTTTTTAATTTTTAGAATTTTTTTGCATTTATTTTTCAATTTTCTAAATCGGGTCGTGTTTGAACGGATAGGAAGGAAATTTTTTTTTTCTCTTTATTTTTTAGCCTCTCTTGACCCGTTTAGTCTTGAAATGAAGCCTGGATGATGTTTTTTAATTTTTAGAATTTTTTTGCATTTATTTTTCAATTTTCTAACTCGGGTCGGGTTCGAACGGATAGGAAGGAAATTTTTTTTCTTCTCTATTTTTCCGGCTGCCCTGGCCCGTTTCTTCTTGAAATGAAGCCTGAATGATGTTTTTTAATTTTTAGAATTTTTTTGCATTTATTTTCGAATTTTCTAACTCGGGTCGGGTTTGAACGGATAGGAAGAAAATTTTTTTCTTCTTTATTTTTCAACCTGTCCGGACCCGTTTAATCCTGAAATGAAGCCTGGATGATGTTTTTTAATTTTTAGAATTTCTTTTGCATTTGTTTTTGAATTTTCTAACTCGGGTCGGGTTCGAACGGATAGGAAGGAAATTTTTTTTGTTCTCTATTTTTCGGCCTGTCCTTTCCCGTTTCGTATTGAAATGAAGCCTGGGTGATGTTTTTTAATTTTTAGAATTTTTTTGCATTTATTTTTCAATTTCCTAACCCGGGTCGGGTTCGAACGGATAGGAAGGAAATTTTTTTTCTTCTCTATTTTTCAGCCTGTCCTAACCCGTTTCTTCTTGAAATGAAACCTGGATGATGTTTTTTAATTTTTTGAATTTTTTTGCATTTATTTTCGAATTTTCTAACTCGGGTCGGGTTTGAACGGATAGGAAGAAAATTTTTTTCTTCTTTATTTTTCAACCTGTCCGGACCCGTTTAATCCTGAAATGAAGCCTGGATGATGTTTTTTAATTTTTAGAATTTTTTTGCATTTATTTTTCAATTTTCTAACCCGGGTCGGGTTCGAACGGATAGGAAGGAAATTTTTTTTCTTCTCTATTTTTCGGCCTGTGCTGACCCGTTTCGTCTTGAAATAAAGCCTGGATGATTATTTTTAATTTTTAGAATTTTTTTGCATTTATTTTTGAATTTTCTAACTCGGGTCGGGTTTGAACGGATAGTAAGGAAATTTTTTTTCCTCTTTATTTTTTAGCCTGCCTTGACCCGTTTAGTCTTGAAATGAAGCCTGGATGATGTTTTTTAATTTTTAGAATTTTTTGCATTTATTTTTCAATTTTCTAACCCGGGTTGGGTTCGAACGGATAGGAAGGAAATTTTTTTTCTTCTCTATTTTTCAGCCTGCCCTGACCCGTTTCTTCTTGAAATGAAGCCTGGATGATGTTTATTAATTTTTAGAATTTTTTTGCATTTATTTTCGAATTTTCAAACTCGGGTCTGGTTCGAACGGATAGGAAGGAAATTTTTTTTGTTCTCTATTTTTCGGCCTGTCCTTTCCCGTTTCGTATTGAAATGAAGCCTGGATGATGTTTTTTAATTTTTAGAATTTTTTTGCATTTATTTTTAATTTTCTAACCCGGGTCGGGTTCGAACGGATAGGAAGAAAATTTTTTTTCTTCTCTATTTTACAGCCTGTCCTAACCCGTTTCTTCTTGAAATGAAGCCTGGATGATGTTTTTTAATTTTTTGAATTATTTTGCATTTATTTTTGAATTTTCTAACTCGGGTCGAGTTTGAACGGATAGGAAGAAATTTTTTTTTCTTCTTTATTTTTCAACCTGTCCAGACCCGTTTCATCTTGAAATGAAGCCTGGATGATGTTTTTTAATTTTTAGAATTTTTTTTTGCATTTGTTTTTGAGTTTTCTAACTCGGGTCGGGTTCGAACGGATAGGAAGGAAATTTTTTTGGTTCTCTATTTTACAGCCTGTCCTAACCCGTTTCTTCTTGAAATGAAGCCTGGATGTTGTTTTTTAATTTTTAGAGTTTTTTTGCATTTATTTTTGAAGTTTCTAACCCGGGTCGGGTTCGAACGGATAGGAAGGAAATTTTTTTTCTTCTCTATTTTTCGGCCTGTCCTGACCCGTTTCGTCTTGAAATAAAGCCTGGGTGATGTTTTTTAATTTTAAGAATTTTTTTGCCTTTACTTTTGAATTTTCTAACTCGGGCCGGGTTTGAACGGATAGGAAGATAATTTTTTTTCCCCTTTATTTTTTAGCCTGTCTTGACCCGTTTAGTCTTGAAATGAAGCCTGGATGATGTTTTTTAATTTTTAGAATTTTTTTGCATTTATTTTTCAATTTTCTAAATCGGGTCGGGTTTGAACGGATAGGAAGGAAATTTTTTTTCCTCTTTATGTTTTAGCCTCTCTTGACCCGTTTAGTCTTGAAATGAAGCCTGGATGATGTTTTTTAATTTTTAGAATTTTTTTGCATTTATTTTTCAATTTTCTAACTCGGGTCGGGTTCGAACGGATAGGAAGGAAATTTTTTTTCTTCTCTATTTTTCCGGCTGCCCTGACCCGTTTCTTCTTGAAATGAAGCCTGGATGATGTTTTTTAATTTTTAGGATTTTTTTGCATTTATTTTTGAATTTTCTAACTCGGGTCGGGTTTGAACGGATCGGAAGGAAATTTTTTTTCCTCATTATTTTTTAGCCTGCCTTGACCCGTTTAGTCTTGAAATGAAGTCTGGATAATGTTTTTTAATTTTTAGAATTTTTTTGCATTTATTTTTCAATTTTCTAACTCGGGTCGGGTTCGAACGGATAGGGAGGAAATTTTTTTTCTTCTCTATTTTTACGCCTTCCCTGACCCGTTTCTTCTTGAAATGAAGCCTGGATGATGTTTATTAATTTTTATAATTTTTTTGCATTTATTTTTCAATTTCCTAACCCGGGTCGGGTTCGAACGGATAGGAAGGAAATTTTTTTTCTTCTCTATTTTTCAGCCTGTCCTAACCCGTTTCTTCTTGAAATGAAGCCTGGATGATGTTTTTTAATTTTTTGAATTTTTTTGCATTTATTTTCGAATTTTCTAACTCGGGTCGGGTTTGAACTGATAGGAAGAAAATTTTTTTCTTCTTTATTTTTCAACCTGTCCGGACCCGTTTAATCCTGAAATGAAGCGTGGATGATGTTTTTTAATTTTTAGACTTTTTTTTGCATTTGTTTTTGAGTTTTCTAACACGGGTCGGGTTCGAACGGATAGGAAGGAAATTTTTTTTGTTCTCTATTTTTCGGCCTGTCCTTTCCCGTTTCGTATTGAAATGAAGCCTGGATGTTGTTTTTTAATTTTTAGAGTTTTTTTGCATTTATTTTTGAAGTTTCTAACCCGGGTCGGGTTCGAACGGATAGGAAGGAAAGTTTTTTTCTTCTCTATTTTTCGGCCTGTCCTGACTCGTTTCGTCTTGAAATAAAGCCTGGATGATGTTTTTTAATTTTTAGAATTTTTTTGCATTTATTTTTGAATTTTCTAACTCGGGTCGGGTTCGAACGGATAGGAAGGAAATTTTTTTTCTTCATTACTTTTTAGCCTGCCTTAACCCGTTTAGTCTTGAAATGAAGCTTGGATGATGTTTTTTAATTTTTAGAATTTTTTTGCATTTATTTTTCAATTTTCTAACCCGGGTCGGGTTTGAACGGAAAGGAAGGAAATTTTTTTTCCTTTTTATTTTTTAGCCTGTCTTGACCCGTTTAGACTTGAAATGAAGCCTGGATGATTTTTTTAATTTTTAGAATTTTTTTGAATTTATTTTTCAATTTTCTAACCCGGGTCGGGTTCGAATGGATAGGAAGGAAATTTTTTTTCTTCTCTATTTTTCCGCCTGCCCTGACCCGTTTCTTCTTGAAATGAAGCCTGGATGATGTTTTTTAATTTTTAGAATTTTTATGCATTTATTTTCGAATTTTCTAACTCGGGTCGGGTTTGAACGGATAGGAAGAAAATTTTTTTTCATCTTTATTTTTCAACCTGTCCAGACCTGTTTAATCCTGAAATGAAGCTTGGATGATGTTTTTTAATTTTTAGAATTTTTTTTGCATTTGTTTTTGAATTTTCTAACTCGGGTCGGGTTCGAACGGATAGGAAGGAAATTTTTTTTGTTCTCTATTTTTCGGCCTGTCCTTTCCCGTTTCGTATTGAAATGAAGCCTAGGTGATGTTTTTTAATTTTTAGAATTTTTTTGCATTTATTTTTCAATTTCCTAACCCGGGTCGGGTTCGAACGGATAGGAAGGAAATTTTTTTTCCTTTTTATTTTTTAGCCTGTCTTGACCCGTTTAGTCTTGAAATGAAGCCTGGATGATGTTTTTTAATTTTTAGAATTTTTTTGAATTTATTTTTCAATTTTCTAACCCGGGTCGGGTTCGAATGGATAGGAAGGAAATTTTTTTTTCTTCTCTATTTTTCCGCCTGCCCTGACCCGTTTCTTCTTGAAATGAAGCCTGGATGATGTTTTTTAATTTTTAGAATTTTTTTTGCATTTGTTTTTGAATTTTCTAACTCGGGTCGGGTTCGAACGGATAGGAAGGAAATTTTTTTTGTTCTCTATTTTTCGGCCTGTCCTTTCCCGTTTCGTATTGAAATGAAGCCTGGATGATGTTTTTTAATTTTTAGAATTTTTTTGCATTTATTTTTCAATTTTCTAACCCGGGTCGGGTTCGAACGGATAGGAAGGAAATTTTTTTTCTTCTCTATTTTACAGCCTGTCCTAACCCGTTTCTTCTTGAAATGAAGCCTGGATGATGTTTTTTAATTTTTAGAATTATTTTTGCATTTGTTTTTGAATTTTCTAACTCGGGTCGGGTTCGAACGGATAGGAAGGAAATTTTTTTTGTTCTCTATTTTTCGGCCAGTCCTTTCCCGTTTCGTATTGAAATGAAGCCTGGATGATGTTTTTTAATTTTTAGAATTTTTTTGCATTTATTTTTCAATTTTCTAACCCGGGTCGGGTTCGAACGGATAGGAAGAAAATTTTTTTTCTTCTCTATTTTACAGCCTGTCCTAACCCGTTTCTTCTTGAAATGAAGCCTGGATGATGTTTTTTAATTTTTTGAATTATTTTGCATTTATTTTTGAATTTTCTAACTCGGGTCGAGTTTGAACGGATAGGAAGAAAATTTTTTATCTTCTTTATTTTTCAACCTGTCCAGACCCGTTTCATCTTGAAATGAAGCCTGGATGATGTTTTTTAATTTTTAGAATTTTTTTTTGCATTTGTTTTTGAGTTTTCTAACTCGGGTCGGGTTCGAACGGATAGGAAGGAAATTTTTTTGGTTCTCTATTTTACAGCCTGTCCTAACCCGTTTCTTCTTGAAATGAAGCCTGGATGTTGTTTTTTAATTTTTAGAGTTTTTTTGCATTTATTTTTGAAGTTTCTAACCCGGGTCGGGTTCGAACGGATAGGAAGGAAATATTTTTTCTTCTCTATTTTTCGGCCTGTCCTGACCCGTTTCGTCTTGAAATAAAGCCTGGGTGATGTTTTTTAATTTTTAGAATTTTTTTGCATTTATTTTTCAATTTTCTAACCCGGGTCGGGTTTGAACGGAAAGGAAGGAAATTTTTTTTCCTTTTTATTTTTTAGCCTGTCTTGACCCGTTTAGACTTGAAATGAAGCCTGGATGATTTTTTTAATTTTTAGAATTTTTTTGAATTTATTTTTCAATTTTCTAACCCGGGTCGGGTTCGAATGGATAGGAAGGAAATTTTTTTTCTTCTCTATTTTTCCGCCTGCCCTGACCCGTTTCTTCTTGAAATGAAGCCTGGATGATGTTTTTTAATTTTTAGAATTTTTTTGCATTTATTTTCGAATTTTCTAACTCGGGTCGGGTTTGAACGGATAGGAAGAAAATTTTTTTTCATCTTTATTTTTCAACCTGTCCAGACCTGTTTAATCCTGAAATGAAGCTTGGATGATGTTTTTTAATTTTTAGAATTTTTTTTGCATTTGTTTTTGAATTTTCTAACTCGGGTCGGGTTCGAACGGATAGGAAGGAAATTTTTTTTGTTCTCTATTTTTCGGCCTGTCCTTTCCCGTTTCGTATTGAAATGAAGCCTAGGTGATGTTTTTTAATTTTTAGAATTTTTTTGCATTTATTTTTCAATTTCCTAACCCGGGTCGGGTTCGAACGGATAGGAAGGAAATTTTTTTTCCTTTTTATTTTTTAGCCTGTCTTGACCCGTTTAGTCTTGAAATGAAGCCTGGATGATGTTTTTTAATTTTTAGAATTTTTTTGAATTTATTTTTCAATTTTCTAACCCGGGTCGGGTTCGAATGGATAGGAAGGAAATTTTTTTTTCTTCTCTATTTTTCCGCCTGCCCTGACCCGTTTCTTCTTGAAATGAAGCCTGGATGATGTTTTTTAATTTTTAGAATTTTTTTTGCATTTGTTTTTGAATTTTCTAACTCGGGTCGGGTTCGAACGGATAGGAAGGAAATTTTTTTTGTTCTCTATTTTTCGGCCTGTCCTTTCCCGTTTCGTATTGAAATGAAGCCTGGATGATGTTTTTTAATTTTTAGAATTTTTTTGCATTTATTTTTCAATTTTCTAACCCGGGTCGGGTTCGAACGGATAGGAAGGAAATTTTTTTTCTTCTCTATTTTACAGCCTGTCCTAACCCGTTTCTTCTTGAAATGAAGCCTGGATGATGTTTTTTAATTTTTAGAATTATTTTTGCATTTGTTTTTGAATTTTCTAACTCGGGTCGGGTTCGAACGGATAGGAAGGAAATTTTTTTTGTTCTCTATTTTTCGGCCAGTCCTTTCCCGTTTCGTATTGAAATGAAGCCTGGATGTTGTTTTTTAATTTTTAGAGTTTTTTTGCATTTATTTTTGAAGTTTCTAACCCGGGTCGGGTTCGAACGGATAGGAAGGAAATTTTTTTTCTTCTCTATTTTACAGCCTGTCCTAACCCGTTTCTTCTTGAAATGAAGCCTGGATGATGTTTTTTAATTTTTAGAATTATTTTTGCATTTGTTTTTGAATTTTCTAACTCGGGTCGGGTTCGAACGGATAGGAAGGAAATTTTTTTTGTTCTCTATTTTTCGGCCAGTCCTTTCCCGTTTCTTCTTGAAATGAAGCCTGGATGATGTTTTTTAATTTTTAGAATTTTTTTTGCATTTGTTTTTGAATTTTCTAACTCGGGTCGGGTTTGAACGGATAGGAAGGAAATTTTTTTTCCTCTTTATGTTTTAGCCTCTCTTGACCCGTTTAGTCTTGAAATGAAGCCTGGCTGATGTTTTTTAATTTTTAGAATTTTTTTGCATTTATTTTTCAATTTTCTAACTCGGGTCGGGTTCGAACGGATAGGAAGGAAATTTTTTTTCTTCTCTATTTTTCCGGCTGCCCAGACCCGTTTCTTCTTGAAATGAAGCCTGGATGATGTTTTTTAATTTTTAGAATTTTTTTGCATTTATTTTTGAATTTTCTAACTCGGGTCGGGTTTGAACGGATAGGAAGGAAATTTTTTTTCCTCATTATTTTTTAGCCTGCCTTGACCCGTTTAGTCTTGAAATGAAGTCTGGATAATTTTTTTTAATTTTTAGAATTTTTTTGCATTTATTTTTCAATTTTCTAACTCGGGTCGGGTTCGAACGGATAGGGAGGAAATTTTTTTTCTTCTCTATTTTTCCGCCTGCCCTGACCCGTTTCTTCTTGAAATGAAGCCTGGATGATGTTTATTAATTTTTATAATTTTTTTGCATTTATTTTTCAATTTCCTAACCCGGGTCGGGTTCGAACGGATAGGAAGGAAATTTTTTTTCTTCTCTATTTTTCAGCCTGTCCTAACCCGTTTTTTCTTGAAATGAAGCCTGGATGATGTTTTTTAATTTTTTGAATTTTTTTGCATTTATTTTCGAATTTTCTAACTCGGGTCGGGTTTGAACTGATCGGAAGAAAATTTTTTTCTTCTTTATTTTTCAACCTGTCCGGACCCGTTTAATCCTGAAATGAAGCGTGGATGATGTTTTTTAATTTTTAGACTTTTTTTTGCATTTGTTTTTGAGTTTTCTAACACGGGTCGGGTTCGAACGGATAGGAATGAAATTTTTTTTGTTCTCTATTTTTCGGCCTGTCCTTTCCCGTTTCGTATTGAAATGAAGCCTGGATGTTGTTTTTTAATTTTTAGAGTTTTTTTGCATTTATTTTTGAAGTTTCTAACCCGGGTCGGGTTCGAACGGATAGGAAGGAAATTTTTTTTCTTCTCTATTTTTCGGCCTGTCCTGACTCGTTTCGTCTTGAAATAAAGCCTGGATGATGTTTTTTAATTTTTAGAATTTTTTTGCATTTATTTTTGAATTTTCTAACTCGGGTCGGGTTCGAACGGATAGGAAGGAAATTTTTTTTCCTCATTACTTTTTAGCCTGCCTTAACCCGTTTAATCTTGAAATGAAGCTTGGATGATGTTTTTTAATTTTTAGAATTTTTTTGCATTTATTTTTCAATTTTCTAACCCGGGTCGGGTTTGAACGGAAAGGAAGGAAATTTTTTTTCCTTTTTATTTTTTAGCCTGTCTTGACCCGTTTAGTCTTGAAATGAAGCCTGGATGATATTTTTTAATTTTTAGAATTTTTTTGAATTTATTTTTCAATTTTCTAACCCGGGTCGGGTTCGAATGGATAGGAAGGAAATTTTTTTTCTTCTCTATTTTTCCGCCTGCCCTGACCCGTTTCTTCTTGAAATGAAGCCTGGATGATGTTTTTTAATTTTTAGAATTTTTTTGCATTTATTTTCGAATTTTCTAACTCGGGTCGGGTTTGAACGGATAGGATGAAAATTTTTTTTCATCTTTATTTTTCAACCTGTCCAGACCTGTTTAATCCTGAAATGAAGCTTGGATGATGTTTTTTAATTTTTAGAATTTTTTTTGCATTTGTTTTTGAATTTTCTAACTCGGGTCGGGTTCGAACGGATAGGAAGGAAATTTTTTTTGTTATCTATTTTTCGGCCTGTCCTTTCCCGTTTCGTATTGAAATGAAGCCTGGATGTTGTTTTTTAATTTTTAGAGTTTTTTTGCATTTATTTTTGAAGTTTCTAACCCGGGTCGGGTTCGAACGGATAGGAAGGAAATTTTTTTTCTTCTCTATTTTTCGGCCTGTCCTGACTCGTTTCGTCTTGAAATAAAGCCTGGATGATGTTTTTTAATTTTTAGAATTTTTTTGCATTTATTTTTGAATTTTCTAACTCGGGTCGGGTTTGAACGGATAGGAAGGAAATTTTTTTTCCTCATTACTTTTTAGCCTGCCTTAACCCGTTTAGTCTTGAAATGAAGCTTGGATGATGTTTTTTAATTTTTAGAATATTTTTGCATTTATTTTTCAATTTTCTAACCCGGGTCGGGTTTGAACGGAAAGGAAGGAAATTTTTTTTCCTTTTTATTTTTTAGCCTGTCTTGACCCGTTTAGTCTTGAAATGAAGCCTGGATGATGTTTTTAAATTTTTAGAATTTTTTTGCATTTATTTTTCAATTTTCTAACTCGGGTTGGGTTCGAACGGATAGGAAGGAAATTTTTTTTCTTCTCTATTTTTCCCCCTGCCCTGACCCGTTTCATCTTGAAATGAAGCCTGGATGATGTTTTTTAATTTTTAGAATTTTTTTGCATTTATTTTTGAATTTTCTAACTCGGGTCGGGTTTGAACGGATAGGAAGAAATTTTTTTTTCTTCTTTATTTTTCAACCTGTCCTGTCCCGTTTAATCCTGAAATAAAGCCTGGATGATGTTTTTTAATTTTTAGAATTTTTTTTGCATTTGTTTTTGAATTTTCTAACTCGGGTCGGGTTTGAACGGATAGGAAGGAAATTTTTTTTCCTCTTTATTTTTTAGCCTGCCTTGACCCGTTTAGTCTTGAAATGAAGCCTGGATGATGTTTTTTAATTTTTAGAATTTTTTTGCATTTATTTTTCAATTTTCTAACCCGGGTCGGGTTCGAACGGATAGGAAGGAAATTTTTTTTCTTCTTTATTTTTCAGCCTGCCCTGACCCGTTTCATCTTGAAATGAAGCCTGGATGATGTTTATTAATTTTTAGAATTTTTTTGCATTTATATTCGAATTTTCTAACTCGGGTCGGGTTTGAACGGATTGGAAGAAATTTTTTTTTCCTCTTTATTTTTCAACCTGTCCAGACCTGTTTAATCCTGAAATGAAGCCTGGATGATGTTTTTTAATTTTTAGAATTTTTTTTGCATTTGTTTTTGAATTTTCTAACTCGGGTCGGGTTCGAACGGATAGGAAGGAAATTTTTTTTGTTCTCTATTTTTCGGCCTGTCCTTTCCCGTTTCGTATTGAAATGAAGCCTGGATGTTGTTTTTTAATTTTTAGAGTTTTTTTGCATTTATTTTTGAAGTTTCTAACCCGGGTCGGGTTCGAACGGATAGGAAGGAAATTTTTTTTCTTCTCTATTTTTCGGCCTGTCCTGACCCGTTTCATCTTGAAATAAAGCCTGGGTGATGTTTTTTAATTTTAAGAATTTTTTTGCCTTTACTTTTGAATTTTCTAACTCGGGTCGGGTTTGAACGGATAGGAAGATAATTTTTTTTCCTCTTTATTTTTTAGCCTGTCTTGTCCCGTTTAGTCTTGAAATGAAGCCTGGATGATGTTTTTTAATTTTTAGAATTTTTTTGCATTTATTTTTCAATTTTCTAAATCGGGTCGTGTTTGAACGGATAGGAAGGAAATTTTTTTTTTCTCTTTATTTTTTAGCCTCTCTTGACCCGTTTAGTCTTGAAATGAAGCCTGGATGATGTTTTTTAATTTTTAGAATTTTTTTGCATTTATTTTTCAATTTTCTAACTCGGGTCGGGTTCGAACGGATAGGAAGGAAATTTTTTTTCTTCTCTATTTTTCCGGCTGCCCTGGCCCGTTTCTTCTTGAAATGAAGCCTGAATGATGTTTTTTAATTTTTAGAATTTTTTTGCATTTATTTTCGAATTTTCTAACTCGGGTCGGGTTTGAACGGATAGGAAGAAAATTTTTTTCTTCTTTATTTTTCAACCTGTCCGGACCCGTTTAATCCTGAAATGAAGCCTGGATGATGTTTTTTAATTTTTAGAATTTCTTTTGCATTTGTTTTTGAATTTTCTAACTCGGGTCGGGTTCGAACGGATAGGAAGGAAATTTTTTTTGTTCTCTATTTTTCGGCCTGTCCTTTCCCGTTTCGTATTGAAATGAAGCCTGGGTGATGTTTTTTAATTTTTAGAATTTTTTTGCATTTATTTTTCAATTTCCTAACCCGGGTCGGGTTCGAACGGATAGGAAGGAAATTTTTTTTCTTCTCTATTTTTCAGCCTGTCCTAACCCGTTTCTTCTTGAAATGAAACCTGGATGATGTTTTTTAATTTTTTGAATTTTTTTGCATTTATTTTCGAATTTTCTAACTCGGGTCGGGTTTGAACGGATAGGAAGAAAATTTTTTTCTTCTTTATTTTTCAACCTGTCCGGACCCGTTTAATCCTGAAATGAAGCCTGGATGATGTTTTTTAATTTTTAGAATTTTTTTTGCATTTGTTTTTGAGTTTTCTAACTCGGGTCGGGTTCGAACGGATAGGAAGGAAATTTTTTTTGTTCTCTATTTTTCGGCCTGTCCTTTCCCGTTTCGTATTGAAATGAAGCCTGGATGTTGTTTTTTAATTTTTAGAATTTTTTTTGCATTTATTTTTGAATTTTCTAACTCGGGTCGGGTTTGAACGGATAGGAAGGAAATTTTTTTTCCTCATTACTTTTTAGCCTGCCTTAACCCGTTTAGTCTTGAAATGAAGCTTGGATGATGTTTTTTAATTTTTAGAATTTTTTTGCATTTATTTTTCAATTTTCTAACCCGGGTCGTGTATGAACGGAATGGAAGGAAATTTTTTTTCCTTTTTATTTTTTAGCCTGTCTTGACCCGTTTAGTCTTGAAATGAAGCCTGGATGATGTTTTTTAATTTTTAGAATTTTTTTGCGTTTATTTTTCAATTTTCTAACTCGGGTCGGGTTTGAACGGATAGGAAGAAAATTTTTTTTCTTCTTTATTTTTCAACCTGTCCTGTCCCGTTTAATCCTGAAATAAAGCCTGGATGATGTTTTTTAATTTTTAGAATTTTTTTTGCATTTGTTTTTGAATTTTCTAACTCGGGTCGGGTTTGAACGGATAGGAAGGAAATTTTTTTTCCTCTTTATTTTTTAGCCTGCCTTGACCCGTTTAGTCTTGAAATGAAGCCTGGATGATGTTTTTTAATTTTTAGAATTTTTTGCATTTATTTTTCAATTTTCTAACCCGGGTTGGGTTCGAACGGATAGGAAGGAAATTTTTTTTCTTCTCTATTTTTCAGCCTGCCCTGACCCGTTTCTTCTTGAAATGAAGCCTGGGTGATGTTTATTAATTTTTAGAATTTTTTTGCATTTATTTTCGAATTTTCTAACTCGGGTCGGGTTTGAACGGATATGAAGAAATTTTTTTTTCTTCTTTATTTTTCAACCTGTCCAGACCTGTTTAATCCTGAAATGAAGCCTGGATGATGTTTTTTAATTTTTAGAATTTTTTTTGCATTTGTTTTTGAATGTTCTAACTCGGGTCGGGTTCGAACGGATAGGAAGGAAATTTTTTTTGTTCTCTATTTTTCGGCCTGTCCTTTCCCGTTACGTATTGAAATG